>NC_079494.1:122422773-123022773 GCF_030052815.1 Hevea brasiliensis
TTGCTTCCTTTGTATTTTTTGCAAATATAGATCTCGGGATCCTCGCGTGCGACTTTGAATGTGCTTTTATGGTCTCCTTGTGCTCCATTCGTGAAATAATGCGTCTTTTGGAGCCTTGCTTAGCTTCTTCAAGCACATTTTTCTTGTTTAGAGTGTGATCCATTTTAAAATGCTTATAATTGTTTTATATGCCTTTTCATAGTCGTTGGAGATTTTGAGACATATCCTGTACAAGAAAGGATTGTTCATTACTGGTCACATAGTTGCATTGTATTAAATTCTTGCATTTTGGCAGAGTTTTCCCTTGGACTGAGGTGTCGAGAAGATAGGAGAATCTAAATATTGCAGTTAATTGAAAATTGGGTTCAAATTTGCTTAAAACAGACTGTTGAGTATAGTAAATGCATGGATCGAAGGGATGCTATGGCGATATCGGGTTCTGCTTCGTTCTATATGCAGAGAGGGATGGGTGGGTCTGGAGCACAGTCTGGTTTAAATTTATCATCGGGCATCAATCCTTTAACTAGTTCAACCGTATCATTTCAATCTCATGTTGGAGCCAATATGATGGGATCTACATTACCTATAGAAACTTCAACAGCAATTCCACCTCATGGTGTTAGTGTGGGTGCACCATCTGCGATGCCACCATCTGGTGAGCCTGTGAAAAGGAAAAGGGGAAGACCCCGAAAATATGGGCCAGATGGTACTGTTTCACTGGCTTTATCTCCTCCATTGTCTACACATCCTGGTACAATAACCCCAACACAGAAGCGGGGTAGAGGGCGGCCACCTGGGACTGGGAGGAAGCAACAATTAGCTTCCCTTGGTAAGATTTCTTTGGCAAAGTCACTTTCTATGTTATATATTCATAGAATATGATGAATTGTAGCTGAATCAGATTGAACTAATTATAGCTTGGTGGAAATATTATTGCATTGTGATCGCAGATTTTCCTTTGTGCATTTTTTCAAGTACAATTTTTCTGAACCATTACGAGGCATCTTTTCTATTGTCAATTGATCGACTTTCTACTGCTACTAGATAACCGGTTTGTTTGTTAAAATGGACATTGCAATTGGAAGTTTGGAGCACACCAGGATGTGCGGAAACTGTCACTTTCTAGAAATTCAAAGCAAACTTACCTAAATAGAATCTATTATCTGTTAGATTGGTTGAACTGATATTTCAAGGTAGAATAAGCAGTAGATGCTAACAGGAAGTGATTGTTTGGGAAGTCAACTTAAAAGCATATATAATTAGACATGGTCAACGGTAGTGAACCATTAATTGCACAAAACTTTAATAAGTAGCCATGGTAACAAGCATGCCCATCCATAGATAGTTTTATGCATACATTATCATAAGTATGCATCTATGTGCTGTGCTGTATTTAATTATTGATTTCTTTTGGTTGTACAAGTACAGATTTGTTTGCTTAAATCTATTTTATTTGTACCTAATGAAGGTTTTTACTTGTTAGACCCTCACTTTTTAATTGTTTGAGAGCATAATGCTGCCTTTTGAGATGAGCTGGTAGATTTATCTTAGAACAGTAATTGCTTGTAAATTTCTCTTCCTACATTTGTAATTCTTGGTGTTTAAATGACGCAATTTTAATTGTTTTGCTAGGTGAGTGGCTGTCTGGTTCGGCTGGGATGGGCTTTACTCCTCATATCATCACCATTGCAGTCGGAGAAGTATGTTGTTTTTACTTAAGAATCTGTGTCGGTTTGTGTACCATATAAAGTAAATGCAAATTAATTGAAATTATAGCCAAAAGTTGTTCCTCCAATCAATTCTTTATGTTGGACAAGATATGACAGAAGAAGGCAGAATTGAGCAGATGTAATATGTTCTTTGACTTTGTGTCATGAATATACTAATAAATGGGATGTGCCAAGATTTTCTAATGATGCTGTTGTTAAAAGCTCATTTTGTAGGTGAGGGTGAAGATTAGGTTTTACTGTGTGTGTGTCCTCTCATTCAAATGTTCATTGTGTTTGGACACTCAAAGTATAGACCCACCGCTACTATTGTACTGACATTTCATTAGAGTGAGAGTACCCAAGATTTGAACTTTAGGACCACTTGCTTGAGAAGTTCTTATATCCAGAATAAAAAATTACTAAATCTACGAGTTTAAGCTTGTAGATAAGGGTTTTGCGTTATATTCCTTAAAATCTATTTTAAGGAAGAAGATCTGAGAAGAATATTTGAAGGGGAAAATAATAGGATCTCCATTCGGATGGTGTTATGATCATTGATTTTTTTTTTCCTCTGAATGCTGTAATATCAGATAAACTTGAGTAACTCCAAGAGAATAATTTGTTATCCATTCATAGAATGTAGACAAGTGAACTGTTCATTAAAATAACATAAAAAAAAAGTAATTGGTTTTTGCCTGGTATGTTTCTTAATGTCCCTTCAGATCTGCCACTGTCATCAATTTGTATTTACCCGTGTGTTTGTTGATATCATATTTTTCTTTTGTATTGAAAATGCTTAACTTCTCTGTAGGACATCGCTACAAAAATAATGTCTTTCTCACAGCAAGGACCAAGAGCTATATGCGTTTTGTCAGCAAATGGTGCTGTCTCTACTGTGACTCTTCGCCAGCCATCAAGTTCTGGAGGCACTGTAACATATGAGGTTTGAGCATTTGATTTTTCCTCTTTCCATCTTTGGGCTATTTTTCAGTTATAGATGTTTCTAATATTATTGGGTTTAACTTTTTAACATCAAAATGAATAATAATGTTGTAAAAATGCTGTGATGCATAATCTTATGCCTGTAAGGTGAAACCCATATATGCTCAAGTCCTCAGAAGCTTGTAACTAAAAATTTTATCGTAATTAACATTTATCTTGTGTCTAAATCATATGCTGTCTGGATTAACCAATATGTTTTATTTTCCTCAGTCATATAGACAGGCTATCGTCCTCCATTTCACAAATAACAGCAGGAATGCTGACCCAATCAAATGCTTTGCCTGTATTATTATTTTTTTTTTAAATAAAAGTATCCTCCTGATCTATTTATTGAGATGTTGGATATTAGCTCCCTGATTTTAGGCTGGTTTGCCTTCAAATATTCAATGTTTCTTTTCTAGCTTTTGTGCGTATGTCATCAGTTGAAATTGAAATCTAAACTTTTGTTTTGTTCTGCATGTGTAGGGCCGCTTTGAGATTTTATGTTTGTCAGGCTCTTACTTGGTCACTAACAATGGCGGTTCCCGTAATCGAACTGGTGGGCTGAGTGTCTCTCTTGCTAGTCCTGATGGTCGGGTAATTGGTGGAGGAGTTGGGGGAATGCTTATTGCAGCAAGCCCTGCTCAGGTAACTTTTTGCTTTTGTCGCCCTGTAGGGTATTGTGTGCTTTTACATTCTTGATCATACACTTACAAAAATCTGTTGATCATAGGCCAGCAACTGAATCTAGTTTTCTTGTTAGATGAACATTAAAATGATGTCAATATTTCAATTGGCAAGAGGTTCCTTGAGTGTAAACCTAAAAATTTTAACTATTTCACTTCTCTTCCTGTTGCATATTTAATCTCAAATCACGGTAGAATTAGACATGATTCAGTGTCTTCCATGATGATTTCTTGTTAATGCATTGCTTCAGGTGATAGTGGGAAGTTTCTTATGGGGTGGTTCGAAGACAAAGAACAAGAAAGGGGAAGGTCCAGAAGGTGGCAGAGACTTGGACCATCAGACAGTTGAGAATCCAGTAACTCCAACCAGTGTTCCACCTAGTCAGAATCTTCCTCCAACCTCTGCAGTTGGTTTATGGCCTGGTTCACAGCCTGTGGATTTGCGCAACACGCATGTTGACATTGATTTGATGCGTGGATGATAAATTCTGTCGATTGTTTCATGGGTAATGTACATATTCTGCTGTTTTCAGCACCACTTGAATCTCATCTCCTGAAGTTCAGTGATGAGGTTTGAAGTCAGCTGATTCTCAGCGTGAATGTCTCACTTCATTTAACATCGACAGACTATGGATTGTACTCATTTTGCAGCTTGATGACAATTAGTTCAGAATTTTAGTGGTCGTGTATTTAACTCATCAATTTTTCAGAGGAGGATGTTCAATGACAATTTAAAAGTCGTTAGTGGGCAGCAATGGTTGCTTCCAATCTTCTTTCCCAAAACCTATGATGTTTAGGTGCTCTGAATGGTCATTGAAAGGGAGATTTAAAATTGCAAATTTTGTAATACTCAAGCTAAGAGATTGAGTTTGGAAGGGGTTTTGCCGTGAAAGGTAAGATTTTTAGCCAAAGCTACGTGGCTTAGATTAATTTGCTGGCTGTTTGAGATCCTATTATGTCAAGCAATAGGGACATTACTGTACTTCAGAAACAGACATGCTGTTAGGGTTCAGCTAATCATAATTTGAATTTATCTTCATATTGCACTTTTGGTTTGTTGTTTCAGAATTCATGCCACTGTAAATTGACAAACAGGATGAATATCTATAGGGTAAGAAACAAGGACGAGAAAAGCCTCAAGAATGCACATTAATCATCAGACCATGTATTGTCCAGACCACCCCAGCCATCTTCCGGCACTCCCAGTGCTTTCCACACAGCTTTTGAAGCATCAACAATGTTATTGTCACATGGAGGTTGACAATCATGGGGTTGATCACAACCCATTGTTGATTCACGCTCATCCACCATTATTGCCGCCACGCTACACCCATTACCTGTGGGTGATACTGTGGAAGCACCTACCTTTTTCGTTGAACCATCCAGTACATTGTGCTACAATTGGTATGTCATTAGAAATTTAAAATGGTGTTTGTTGTCACATTCTGATGGACCACAGCCATCTCCTCCCTTCTTAAAGCTATTCAATAACAGTCGATGTTTTCCTTGTATTCAAAAGTTCAATGTTGATATTACCATTTTTCCTTTTTTGAAAAATTGGCGGGACATAAATATGGCACAAAGCAATTAGAAACACCTTGACAAGTAGTTCATCATCCATACAATAGGCAGAAACATTGTTAGCCTGCAAGTATCTCTGTTGGTCCTAGTTCATTAGATTTTTTTTTTTTTTTTTTATATAAATAATCTGTCTGTTGCTTTATGGTAATGATCGGATGGTGGTATCAGGCCATTGTCGTGCCATTTGCTACCAGATAGCTCAGTAAGTTTGATTTTAGCTCTGGTTGTTTTTGCCAGACATCTCATACGGACAGAGTTGGAGCTTGCAGCCCGCCTGGAGGTGAAAATTTATCTGATTTTTCCCCCTCTTTACAGTAAAAAATAGTACTGATGATTACCTGTCTTCTAAGCTTTGGACAGTATCCCCTCATTGCATTTTCTTTTCTTCTGATGGAACTACATATTAATGCCCCACAAAGATTGACTGCATAATATTGATATGCAATACCAAAACTTTTTCATAAATGAAGGACAGAACAAGTACGAACTGGAAAGAAAAATGAAAAATCAAACTATTAACTAAAGCAAAGGACTATGCTAATTCACCACTAATCTATTAGGATTAAGCACAGCAAATGACAAATTTTCTTTTCCCTATGAGACATAGGATTAGTGATTTTTAGGAGGACTAACGTTAGACTGCAGGTCTCTTAATTAATTTCAATTACAGTTTTGATAAAATTTAATGTTTGAAATTTTTCATTTTTTTTAAAAGAAAACAAATCTAATTTAAGTTTGAAACTTGCCGATTCGGATCTAATTTAAAATTTTAATTTTGATCAATTTCAATTCTAAATTAAAGGGATAAATTTCAACAACTGTCCTTAAATTTATATAGTAACACTACAGTTCTTTAACTTTAAAATGTAACATAAAATCCTCTAAACTTTCAAATTTTACACAATAAAATATCTCTAACTTTCAATTACTGATTTTTCAGTTAGAAACTAATGTAAATAGCTCACACATGGTGTTTAGTCAACATTTATCTCTCCTCTCTTATACAAAGTATAAAATTATTTTATTTACACATGAAAAATTATTCTGTCTATAGAGAGAAAATGATTTAATTTACACATAGTTTGAGAGAGAGAAAAAAATACTAACTAAGCTTTATGCTGGAACTGTTCAGGTCAGCGTCTAACTAAAAAATTGATAATTAGAGGTTAGAGGGATTTTATGTGTAAAATTTGAAAGTTGATAGGATTTTATATTACATTTTTAAGTTGAGAGACTGTAATGTTACAACTAGATAAATTCAGAAAAAATTGTCAAAATTTATTCCAAATTAAAGCAATTATGATTCTGATTTTAAATCGAACCGTGACCGAGTCCGCCAGATCAAAAGAGGATGCTTTCCCATCTGCGTCGACGTTATTAGGAATTGGGACATGAGGGTGATAATGGTGCTACTCATCGCATCCCACAATTTTCTTGGTTGCATTAATAAGCATGAATGTGTTAAAGACTCAAGAGGAATGGAATGGAAGGTCTCAGTCTAGTATTCTTAATTAGTTTGGTGTTTGTGTTGGTCAAAGTTTCATGCGAGGCTAAAATGTAATGGAAGATGGGATGAGGTTGAAAGAAGCACATTTTTGGTTGAAAAATTGAAAAATATTGATATTTATGCATAAACAACAGAGTATTGCTCATATACACGTAAAATCAAAGCATATAATTGGGATTCCACCATATAAGGTTTGTGTTATTTGATGTAGCATGAAACTAAACATCAGACCAGGTGGTGTCAAGACGACCCCAGTCCTCTTCAGGCACGCCCAAGGCTTTCCACACAGCCTTGGAGCCGTCAGCAATGTTGTTGGAACATGGAGGTTGATAATCATGCTCCTCATCACATCCCATTGTCGAATCGCACTCATCCACAACCATAGCCACCACACTTCGCCCATTGCCAGTAATGGTTATATTGTGGAAGCATCTACCGTTATTCTTGAACCATCCTGTTGATAGAGCCACGATTGGTATGTCATCAGAGTGGTAGTGGTTGTCGCATGCAGATGGGCCGCCGCCATCACCGCCTTTCTCAAAGCTATTGATAGTGAGGTAGGCTTTGTTGTGGCTACTCACTGGGGGTGAACATTTGTAAGTTGTGTACAGCTTTCCTTTCACACAACAATCTGAATCATTCTCTGTGTTGCAGTGCCCAGGAGGAGGCTTCTTTCCTCTAATTTTGCCGCTCGGACGACACTGCTGGGCTTCAACGCGTAAAGAGAATGCGAGAAGGAGAATGGCTACAAGGGAAATACAAGTTGTCCGGTTAAAGGTCTTCATCGCCTGCTTATTTTCTACTATTTGTTTTTGTGTTGAAAGTGTTTGATGAAAGTCTGGGTATTTATCGCATGACCAAGTCTTAACCAATTTGCCCTGTTCTGCTTCTATCTACACTATCAACATAAATGTCACGGCCTGATGTTGTTTGATTTCAAATATAAAATTTCCTTATTCTTATTTGGCTCATAATCCTACTGATTCAACACAATGAGTAGTTTAACGTGCAAAATAAATGATCCATGCCTCTATCTCTTCATAATGCTTGGAAACTTTCCAATAAAGACAGAACTGTGGATGGCAATTTCATATGATGATATAAACATTTTATATTCATTTTTAACTCTATTTTGTCTCTAGCCATTCCTTTCACATGATGCTCGTAAGTTTATGGTTAAATTCCCAATGACATTTAAAATGCTGCATCTATTTGAGTTTGAACTCTGTATTGTCTTAATTCTTCGCCTACACCTTTCCCCCAATACTTACAAATGCATACCAGGTTGTGACACTGCTTTCCATATACTTTGTTAAGATTAACGTAAATGGCATGATTATTTGAATCGATAAGATCACAAACTTGTCCTAATTGGCTAATTTCGTATTAAACAATCGCTACTCTCAGTACCTTCTCTCTATATAAATTCCTACTCCAATTTATCTTCTTCACACCAAATCATCACAAAACAATATAATAGAAAGATTAACAGGGCAAAAGTGGAAAAAAAAAATGAAGAAGCAAGTTCGTTCTAGCATCCTTCTCATTAGTCTTCTCTTTATTGTCATAAGCAGTGCAGAATCTCAGACCTGCAAGCCTAGCGGCAAGATAAGAGGTAGAAAGCCTCCTCCAGGACAATGCAACCAAGAAAATGACTCAGATTGCTGTGTAGACGGCAAGCTTTACACAACTTACAAATGTTCACCACCGGTCAGCAGCCGCACAAAAGCAAAGCTAACAGTGAACAGTTTTGCACCTGGTGGTGATGGTGGTGGCCGGTCAGAGTGTGACAATCAATACCATTCAGATAAAGAGCTGGTGGTAGCACTTTCCACCGGATGGTTTGACAACAAGAGAAGGTGCTTGAACTATATTACTATCCATGGAAATGGAAAAAGCGTCAAGGCAAAGGTAGTAGATGAATGTGACTCTACCATGGGATGTGATTCTGAACATGATTACCAGCCTCCCTGCCCTAACAATATTGTGGATGCCTCTAAAGCAGTCTGGAATGCCTTGGGAGTGTCTGATCCTGACAGTGTGGGAGAAATGGATATTCAATGGTCCGATGCTTGAGGATCCTTGTACGCTACTATACACACCAATAATATAATTTTCTCATGTAAATAATTTACTGTTTCTAGATTGATACATGTAAACGCATTATTATGTGCGTGAGAACTTTTTATTTATAGATTCCCCATTATGCTCCTATCCATATCATGTTGGTCCTTTTTAAAAATTTTTAATTTTAATAATTTTTGGTATCATGCAAACACTTCTAGCTTTTTTACAGGACAAGGAAGGAATTTGAATTAAATTATTTTAATAAAATGTTTGTATTTACCATACATAATAATTGGGTCGCATTATGAGAGAATAACATGGATTAGGCTTGAGGTTGCTGCAACGTCAACAACATGGTTACTGCTTAATTGAGCATGTTTTGGTGGAGGGAATTTCCCCATCAAACTTGGTTTCACACATTTTATGACAAGCTGAAAGAACCATTTAGGTTATTATATATGTTTGCTTATACATTTTCTTTGCGTCTATAACATCCAAAAGGATGTTTAATTTCTGATGTTCAAGAAGTTGATTCAACTAAGACAAGCAGAAGAAACTCATCAACATTACAAAGCTACCACATCACATGCTAATGACCTGTAGCTTCTATTTATAGCCTACCAAAGCTATCAAATTTCAAAACCGACCTACTAACCGGACATGGTCAAAAACTACAGAGAAAACAGCAGAGAAATTAGCCATGAAAAAGCAAGTTTATCAATGCCAGAGGATTGGTGTGTTTTATGTGCTCAATCATAATCCGCAAAACTCTGCATATTCTTTTCAAATATATGTGGTTGAAGTTGTTCTGGTGTCATCTTTTCTCTTTTCAGCGATGTAAATAAATTTACACTCCAAGGATGCACGCAGGTTTGATGCTTTCATTTACCAGTATGTATATATTTGCATCAAAGAATTCATCGAACAGAAAATATATAAAAACAACAAAGCTTTACAAACATCACCAAACAAAACCAGAATCTGACACACCGGTGAGATAGGCTTTGCCACAAAACTCCAATTACTGATTTACAACATACTATCTGTCCTGGCTGGCAGACGGCGGAAGAAATTAATTGGTGCTGATGGTGTCCGATGCCGGAACCTGGGATGTCTCATAAAGTAAAAACCTGCCACAAGAGCAAGCACCTGAAAAGGTGTTGCATACAAGAAGATGGCAGCCACAAGACAGGATGTCACAAACATGGTTGTGGCACGAGGATCCCGCCAACTTAATAGCGATTGAATTCTCTCCCCTTGGGTAGCTAAATCACCCACCACAGTCTGGATCCTCCCAGCCACACTCCTTAGCCTATCATACCTCATTCGGACCATCTCTGGGCTTCGTGTTGTTGGAAATGTATCAAACTCTTCATCAAGCTCATCAGGGTGTACTGCATCAGCGCAAGAAATTCTTGTATTCATGTGTGGAGGGTATCTTGCTCGGAAACGATAATTCCAAAGTCCTATTAGAAACATATAGAGAAACACCGTTGGCAGAATCAGTTCTGGAAAACACACAAGCATCACAAAGAGGAGATGTACTAGAACTGTAGTGATTGGATTTTTCCACATGCAAACTTCACCAAACCATTTTCCAACAGCAAACAATCCAGAGAAAACAGACATCAGCCTGAAGAAGTTTGCCTTGCTCCGCCTCATGCTCCAGAGATGAGAGTCTGCATCAGACATGTACTCAACAACTTCTTTCCTAAGAGGGGGTTCTGCTCGGCTAAGCCGAGCTGCCACAATGTTGACAGCTTGGTGCCGCAGCATGTCCTGCTGCATCACAGTCAATGGCCTTACATAATGCATCTTTGGTAGAAGGGGCCGTGCGTATAGAAACATTATGTTTGCCATTGATGTGTATGAAAATCGTATTGCCAGATGTAATTCGCCCATCTTCTTGACACCAGAAGGGTGGAGCACTAGTAGTGGATAAGAGTGTGTATAAACGCGGCCACTTTCTAGAGTGGAGAGTCGTATCCGAACCTTACCAATTTTTATGTCCCTGTTACCATTTGAACCACCAATCTGGCTGTTATCAAAAACTCCCACAGTAAGAACTGTTGCAGGATCGTACACCTCCCAAGTGTATTGCTCATTGTATTTTGGGCTAAGGCTGTTGATAATGGTTCGTGTCCTAACCCATTTGTGACCATACTTCGCTACGCAATATGTATCTGATGTACCTTTTCCATCCCTTGTTTTCATCGGGTGAAGCCCATCAGCATTTAGAACACCAAGCTCTAACACACCTATTGATGGCTTCCAAAGCTGCTTTGCTGTTGGTCGAAGATCACTACTGTAGTGAGTTGACTCATCAAGCACATGGTAACCTCCATCGAGTACAACACGAAGATGGAGTCTACTAGAGAACTTATCTTTCTTTGCCAGATGCTCATCCATGGCAGCTGAAACGGACTTTTCCATGTTGAACCACCGGCTATGAATAATTCGATCATCAGCACGCTTCTCAACAGAGTTTAATGGTATAACAACCTTGCCAACGCTCTCATCTTTGTTGGGGCCAACACGATCTTCAACTGAAAGGATCAGATGATCTTCAAAGGGTTCAGCAGCAACAAACATTAAATCCTCATTCCATACTGGGTTCATTGTCCGACTTTGGACTATCCTTGTTTTTAAGACCTGGTTACCTATCTGTGCCTTAACATAAGCATCCGGAAACCGATTCTTTTCAGGAATAACCAGGTCTTGAGCCTCAATCACATTGACACGAACATACCATAGTCTTGGAGAATGGTAAACTTTAGAGCGTATGTGTGTAGAGATAGTGGACGAACTATCAGTAGGTGTAACTGCATCAGAGTGCCAAGCATCAGGAAATGTTTCATCAGCTTGAGTACCATACCAGACAGCAAGCATCAGCTCCCCATTTACTTTCACCCCTTTCCTGTCTTCAAGCCTATACCATTCTGGTGCCAATGGGCTATCAGGTGGGACCCGTGTTGGAATCTCATTCATATCAAATCTGACAATCCCAACAAAGTCGTCCTTCACCAAATCCTTATCCTTAACAACAACTTCCAGTACAGATGATTGCATCCTGTCCCTTGCAAAGGCAAACACTTCATTCCATTCAGGGTTACGCTGCTTCTCAAAGTATTTTGTAATTCCTTTGTAATTTCCAACTCTTATTTCAACATATGGGTCAAGGCTCCCGGTCACATCCTTGGTGGGAAGATCACGAGCTTTAACAACCCGTACAAAAAGGTACATCATCTTTTCAACAAGATCGTAAGTGCTAGCTATCCTGTCCCCACCTATGACTCGCCCTCCGACAATTTGCCCCCCTCCAAGGAAAGGACTAGTCTCTTTGAGTGCATAGTCAACAGGCTGTGACGATGAATCAGAGAACATGCGAACAATTCTTGGAGCCTGAGGTTCAGATCTCATCTCATTAGTCCCATAATTCATTGTTTGCTGGGGGGCTGCTGCGGGGACATGTTGCTGTTGCTGTTGCTGTGGTTGTGGCATTGGCTGGCTAGTGTTTGGAAGGTGATGAAATGTATGCCTTGACTCATTCTTGCCACTGGAGAACAGTTTTGGAACTGAATTTGGAATCTGTTGTTCTGGTGCTTGAGCTTGGGTTGAACGTGAATCTGCAGACAGAGAGGAGTCCATTGCAGGAAGTGGGTTTGAGGATCTTATTGAAGGATTATCAGTAACAAATACTTTCAAACCAAGCTCTCCTTTGACACGAGAAAAAATGCCTCGTTTTTCCAGAGGGTAATGCAAAACAACAGCATCAGAATAAGGAACAAATGAGGTTCCAGTAAGGCGAACCTTTCCAAGGAAAGACTTGGAGTTGTTTTCTTTACTATGGTTGTATACATAGGCTTCAAGAGTGAGGTTGGATAGGTTATTTGGATCAGAGATGTTGAAGTAGAAATTCTCATTCCAAACAGGATTAAGATCTTTTTCTTTAGTAGTGGTGCGAAATTTCTGATGATCAAAATGAAGCTCCACAAAAGCACTGGCTGAGCCCTGCCCATCTTTGGGCATAAGGTCGTGAGCACTTACAACCTCCACTCCTAGCTTGAGATTACTCATCGAAAATTTTTAACCAAACACACAAAGGAGTATTGAAGAACAGTATTAAATAGCCACTTCCAGAAATTGGCAGGAAACTAGTACCTGAAATGGAAGAAATTAACAGTTCAACAATAATAAATGATACCCGCAAAGTAGCACAAAAGGTTAATCCACGTACACCAACACTGGATTTAATTACTTGACAACCTTCATGAAAAAGGGAAAATAATTAAGTATAGGGCTTTGAATTCAAGACATGCAGTAAACTAGAAGTGAACATTGGCAAATTTGCAACTAAGTGAAGATGACTTGAAGCCAATATATTACAATCAACGCATTCAATTAATTTCAGCAGAAACTGAAATGAAACATGATATAGCATGAAGGACAACCAATCACAATCCCAAGTACATTAGAAAACATGCAGATGCTCAGCATTTCAACCGAGAACTTCTGAAGTTACAATCTAGAAAAAAATGGCTAGCAAAAACATTTCCTCCATCAAACGTCAGCAAGAAAGTAATAATCTCATTGATGGTTGATATAAATTTTAATTTATCACTTAAACCCTATAAAACTAAATCCCCCTAAATTTATTTTCAGTTCACAAATATATTAATTGATATAAAGAAAGAGCCCTCCTTTCTAACCCAAAAGAGAGAGAGAGAGAGAGAGAGAGAGAGAGAGAGAGAGAACCAAAAGAAGATGTTTTTGATAAAATGGACTTTCTCAGCAAATAGAGAAAAATAAAATAAAAGGAAAGAAAGAATGATTCTTTCAGAAAGCTTCAAGACTTTAGCTTCTTATTATCCAAAATAATGAATCACTAAATAAAAAGGAAAAGATAGGCAAACGAAAGGCATGTAGTCTTTTTGCTCCTCTAGATTCCAGATGATGTAACTGTTCAATTTAATTTTCTTTTCCCATATTCTCAATATCAAAAAAGGAGTACATGAATATTTTGGAATCAACCTATTACTTTTGAAGATTTTCGCAGCCACCAAACAGAGAACGATTTCCACCATCTGGAAATATATTGTTTATATTTATTTTATTTAACTCGAGTTCCCAGAGAAAACGAAAAAATACAAATTTGCCAGAAAAAAAATAATAATAATAAAGAGGCTTTATTTATTGGGGTAGCTTTTATCGTCTAAAATTTACGTTAGATGCAACATATGCTACTACTAGCTGCCTTTTTTTTCCAGAGAAAAAAAAAATTGCAGAACTTTTCTTTCCAAACAAACAGAAAAACAATCAATCATGAAGCATGTAGCTTTACAAACAAAACCAAAATTTCTCACATCTCTTCAAAGATCAAGAGATTGTTACCTCAAACACCAACCCCCACCCCTCCTTCGAAAAAATTAAAAAAAAAAAGATAAATTAAAAAGAGAAAATCCAGTATTAAACATGAAGCAAACACAAAACAGCTTTCATTTTTTAAAGCGAAATAAACCCAACAGGTACACAAAAGATAATCCTTAAAAAAAAAGAAAGAAAGAACAGAATACGCACCAGTTCCTAAGGTTGAAGAGTTCAGCAGAGGAGGTGTAGAAAGAAAGTAGAGGGCTAGATACGAAGGCCCTAAAAACAGAGTCTTAAAAGAAGAGGGAGAAGAAAAGGAGAAGAGGGAGGAAATGAAAGTTGAGAATAGTGGATGGCTCGTGTGATGGTTCCCAGGTAGAAATGGAAACTGCAGAGGGAAAGACAAAGTCGTGCAAAACGAGTTAAATTGACGAAGAAAAATAAAAAAAGAATATACTGTCCCTCTCTCTCTCTCTCTCTGTCTCTCTGTACTCTGCCGACCATCGTTCTTGTTTTGTTTTCCTACTCCAGCGCGAACAAGGACTATTTACAACGTATTAGCCTATCACGTAATTATAAATTAATATATTATTATTATTATTTTAATAGTATAATTTAGCATTATTACCGTATAGTTTATTAATTATTTTATTAATTTTTGTATTTTTTATTCTTAATTATAAAGGGGTAAATGCTAAATACCGGTTTTCTAACTGTAAATTGATGATTAATTGATCGGTTATTACTGCAATTTTCAAAAGAGTTACGCCTTAAGAAAATGTCAAACTTCAATGATCAAGGTTTCCAATGGACCACCTAACACATGGATGAGATTTTGTTAAATTTATAGTCAATCTGTAATTTATATATTATTAAATAAAATTTTATTTATCAATAATCTTATTTATCAGCATAAAATTTTAATTGTTTATTTTTATTTAAAAAGTTTTGGCAATAATAAAAAATAATTTCCGAATATAACAGTTAATAAATTTTAATTTAATTTTAATTCTAAATGGAATCAATTCGGTAGGAGCATCAGCATGGCCCGGTCTAGCTAACCTTTTGATCAACGAAAACTAGCGGAAGGAGGTAGGCGGAGGGTGAGGTGTGTGACAAGCACGAAGACGAAGACAAAAGTGGTCCCACGCCACGTCGATAGTGAGCTTAGGGCCAATCCGTGGCTTCTCTTCACTCATTTTTACAATTGACCGCTCTTTTGCTGACCCAACGTATTCACTTGGAATATTCGAATGTGCTTTAAAAAAAAACCACAAAATTTAGTAGGAATTTTATAAAAGACAAAAAAAAAAAGAAGAAAATCCTTTTCTTTTCTCTAACTCAAATATGTTTTCATAAAAAGATTAGGGTTCGAAATTTTGCTTTACTTTTTAATTATTATTATTAATTTTTTATTAAAACAATTTAGATTTTCATGATTTTAAATAATTTTTATATAATTCTGATCGTGTACATAAATATGTGTGTATTGTGATCATTTTCTCTCTGATATTAGGAGTACGGGTGGCTATGGTCCGGTTTTGAATCGGAATCGATTCGGTCAAAATCAGATCAAAATCGATCAAAACAGGAATCGGCTTCGAACTGAACCGAAACCATCCTTCTGCGGTTTGGTTCAGGTTCATATTTTTTAAGGATCATGAATCGACGGTTCCGAACTGGATTGAACTAGCGATTTCAAACAGGATTAAATCGGCGATTTAAATATAAAAAAAATTCAATAAATATGTTACCTCATTCCTAATTCATTTATATATATCATTAATTCTCTACATAACTATTCTATGTATTTTCTTCAATTCTTAATATTTTTTCAATTTTTTTCAAATTCTCTAAATAATTATTTTATACACTCATTTTAATTTTCAATACTCTCTCAATTTTCCTACTTTATTATTTTATATACTTACTAAAATTTTCAATACTATCTCAATTACTTTGTTATTACTTTAAATCCTCAATAAAATTTCCAATACCCTCTATTTTAATTTTTTTTTCTCTTTTATACTTTTTAATTATCAATTATTATATAATTTTTAAAAAAAGGCAAGTAATAGAACTAAAAATTTTTATTCCTCTAAATCCTAAAGGGATATTTAGACAAAATTAAGTTCATACACTTTTTGCTAATTTCTTTAAAAAAAATTAATTTCATCTCTAGTTTTTTAATCAGATTCAAATCTTTATTTATTAAATTTTTATTAAAAATAAATTATTTTCTTTTTTTTTCTTATTTTATTTTGATTGAAAGATTTCTAAGAAAAATTAAAATATTTTTACAAATATAACTTAAATTTTGAATCAATAAAATTTTTCTCTAATTTTTTTTTGTCTAAGCTACCCTTAAACCATCCCTAAATTGCTTCCAAACCGTCCTTCAAACTATCTTGAACCGTTCTTTTTCAAATCGTTCTTCAAATCATTTTAAACCGGGGCTTAAACCTGAATCAGCGGTTCAGGAACCGTCCTCTGACGGTTTGGTTCAAGTTCATGATTTCATTAAACTTAAATCGGCGGTTCAGAAACCGTAACCGGCGATTCCTCAACCGTAACCGGCGGTTCCTCAACCGTGGCCACCCCTAATTAGGAGTTTCTTGGAAATCAGGCAGGGTTCTATAAGCTTCTTGGTTGCATAGAGCTAAGATAGGAACCTTCAACCATTATGATGGAGTAAAGGGACATCACAATTCTTCCTACTAAATTAGCAAAGTCAACAAAGCTTCATTATAAAAATTAAACACTGGGGAAAAAATTAAAAAAAAATGGTGTAATTATCCATCGAGCCCTATCCTACCTAACCTTTATGGAACTAAAATTAATATTTAAATGCCTGAGAGACATAAAAGAGGTCATAAACAATCAATTAGAATTGATTGGAAGCCAAACTCATTTGGAATGAGATGTGCTTAATTTATTTTATTCTATTAATTAATTTGCATCTTGTTCAAGGTGGCAGAAGAAGACATTACCGTAAAGTCTTGTTGATTACAATTTTCTTTAAAAAAAATTATTTAGAGATCAATTAAAATCCATTATATATTCAATGACAATGCTAACATCATAGACAACTAATAATTTGGTATTATATGAAGCTGACTAAGATCTTTTTTTTTTTATTAATTATATTGATTTTGTTTAGAAATATTTTATAATTATTTGTTTTGAATTATTTAAATAAAAAAATAATTTTAATAAATAAAAATTGATCTAAATATAACTATTTATAAGTTTTTTAATTGTCCCCATCTAAAGAAAAAGAAGGGTAAGTTGGATACATATAATTGATGAGTGATCACCCAACTAACTATCGAAGCATGGGGAAGACTAAGGATTGGAGAAATCCTAAATTGGGAAAAATGGTAATTTTAATGCAAAAATTTCAACAGCACAATTAATGAAAATTTTAACCATTAAAATGTGGAGAAAAATCTATATATAATGCCCCATAACGTGGCAACTTGAAAGAATGCTGTGGACGTGATCAGCTTACCCCACAAAAATCTCTCAATCCTTGCCTTTCTTCTCTTTCTTTTTCTCATGCCCTATCAAAACCAGGGATCTCTTTCTTTCACCCCTTTTCTATTCTCTTTGTTCTTTTCCTTTCATCATTGCAATAGGTCTATAGCCAAGTTCAGGATAACATGGTATGTTTGCTCTCAAATCTCTCTCTCAATTACGTTCATGAAACCTATATCTCTTTATTTTCATGCAATGTCCAGTTTTGTCCCCATTACAAGCATGCAATTGAATTCCTTACATGAATCTTTATTCTAATTCAAAAGATCAATTGATATTTTTTATTGCAGTGCAATTAATTAATCTTATAAAGATCCAATACAGAAAAGAAAATGCATTTTCATTTTGCGGTTAAGTTAATATATATGCAAGCATGTCTCAATAACTACGTGGTGATAGGCAAATTCGGCATCTGGAATGGCAGTTGATGACGAGTGCAAGCTCAAGTTCTTGGAGCTTAAAGCAAAGAGGAACCACAGGTTCATTGTTTTCAAGATCGATGAGAAAAATCAACAGGTGATGGTAGAAAAGCTTGGGAGTCCCCAAGCATCGTATGATGATTTTACTAACTCATTGCCTCCCAATGAGTGCCGTTATGCTGTTTTTGATTTTGATTTTACTACTAATGAGAATTGCCAGAAAAGCAAGATTTTCTTCATTGCATGGTAAGCATTTTCTTCATTAAGAGTAATCTAATCATCTGAAACAAACACTTCTGTTTAAGCATAACTAGGAGTATGCATGCGCTCTCCATATGCAGGTCTCCTGACACGTCCAAGGTGAGGCAAAAGATGCTTTATGCAAGCTCCAAGGATAGATTCAAGAGGGAATTGGATGGGATTCAAGTTGAGTTGCAAGCAACTGATCCTAGTGAGATGAGCTTGGATATTGTGAAAGGCCGAGCTCTCTGAATTCAAAGAAATCACTCATTATTATTTCTTCGCCATTTTTTTCCTTTTCCTTACTTTTATAATGAATGATGGTCTCAACTTGAGTTTGAATTATTAATGAACGTAATTGTTATATTTAATTAGGATATTGTTGTTCTTTTCTTTTCCTTACCTCAATGATCCAATTATATATTTTGGTAGACAAAGTTTATAAATTCTCATGCAAACAATGTTATATATAATTTAATATAATAATGATAGATGTAGTTTTGATAATGTTTTATGATCTTACCTTTACATTTTTTTTAATATGCGAAAAGAAAATGAATACAAATTTAGTAGAAGCTGCCCCAACATGAAAAGCCCACAATGGTCCAAAGTGCATACCCCTAACATCCTACGCATAGGCCCTGGCCTCGCGCCCATTACAATCACCGATCTAAAATCTGCAAATTCTTTAGCTCTTTCCACCATGTCCCTGGAGATTCCCGCGCTCAATAAAGACACGATGAAAAACCACCTCCTTTTGTTTTTACAAGATTAATGATGGCGAGGTCTCGATTGCGTCTTTCTCAGATTTTCCCAATGTTCTTTCTCCCACATCATTACTTGTCTTTTAATATTTTCACTCTTCTCAAAAAGGGCGTTAAGGGCTGAGGGATCGAAAGGAGAAGGCATGGTGCATGGAAGTGTATCGCTGGGAGACTTTACCATTGACTCCAACATGAACTTTCTCCGTTCACCATCCTCCGGGCATGCCATTGATTCTGAGCAAATTTCAACCCCTCCTGCAGGTATTTCAGGTTTGAATTTCAAGAGTTTTGCGTACTCTCTGAACAAATGAAACATGTATGCATAAACGTATTCCATTTTCAGATTTTCCTGAATAAATCTGCTTCCTGCCTTTCCAATGGTCTGTGCCTGTAATTTGAAGATGCAATACACTACTAGTTCAGTGGCTTGGTAAAGTATATATGAAAATAACAATTGGGTTCAGTTCTTGTAAGTTTTACGATACCTTATGTGGGTGGCTATTGCCCCATTCCACGGCAAACTTGATATCTCTGCACTTGTTTCTGCTATTAATAGGCCAATAGTGCTGCATAGGTACCAGGCTTCTCAAGAAGAAATCGTAGTAATCAGGTTTTATGAGCAGAGTCATGGAATCGCATGATAGTATGTACTTGTCACTCACTGACCATGCGAAACCTTCTATAAGAATTTTGTATCTTCCAGGACCAAATCAAATCTCATCAGAAAGCAAAAACAATTAAAAATACATATATATGCGGAAAAAAAAATCGTTGATTGACATATATACCTGTGGGTGCATTGGTCTTCTAAATTTGAATGCTTAAATCCTTGCTCGGTTTCCTTAAGCCAGTTCTGCAGATACACAATATACGGAGTTTTTTTACCTGCATATGAAAATGTATCCGGATTTATGTGCAAGGAAATATGGACATTGACCAAGCCCCAAGAGAACTAGCCTGTGCATAGAGGCGAGCATTCCATTCATGCTTGTCTGAGAGATTGCACTTCATAAGGTCTACCCTGTTTCGTGATACAGCTGGGTTCCCTTTCCAATAGGCATAGGGCACCCTACCCTTCCACTTTCTTTTCTTGCTGCCTTCAATTAATCTCGCTAACATACTTTCCCATGGTCTTATATTGACCTCAGGCCTGCCACAAGATTATATATAATAACGAGAGGTACCTAGCTATATAAAAATATTCTTTTTGACAGAAAAGAAAAGAACATTACCAACCCCAAAAGGACCAATCAGGGAACGTGATGCCAAGTGCGTCTTCATGTCCAGAATATTGAAACATTGCAAGAGGCAACGTAGCATTCGGTCCTTGATAGTCCTGCTTTAAAATCCGCGGTCTGTCACCACACGAAAACACAAGTTCTAGGTCAGGTACCCTGCCAGGGTACAACCTCAGAAGCTGCAAAATACCCCATATGGTGAAAAAATCTCTTGTTTGATACGATTTATGATATATCTCCACATATACTTTGCCCTCAATAATAACTAATCTAAAATCTGCAATATCTTTAGCTCTTTCCACCATGTCCTTCGAGATTCCTGCACTCTTCCATGGCCGGAGATCTTCGTGGATCCATCGAAAGTAATCGGGACATGCAAAGTCTGAAGATTCGCGAGCTTCGAATGACAGTGGATAATAATTGGCCTTACATGTTTTCGCTAAGCTTTCATCGGAGCAAATCAAAGGAAACCCAGTCAACATTTTGGGATGTTTGGTGGCTAAAAAGTTAACAAACTGAAATCGAAACCAAACAATTAATTAATAAATTGAAATTAAAAAAAAATAAAACGAATTAGATGAGAAATAATCGGGAAAACAATGAGTAATTATAAGCAGTACAACAATATATATATATATATATATATATATATATCCAAAAACTTGAAACTAGTTTCAAGTGCACGTATTATTAGTAATAACTGTGAGTAAAGTATAGTTACTACAGAAATCGCTTTTAATTATAAAAAAATTATGTTTATTTTACTAATATATAGATTATCAAATTAGATTAAAATAATAATAATAAAAAATATAAAATATTATATTATTTTTATATATTAAAATTAAAATATATATATAAATTAAAATTATTAATAACTAATGAAAGTACCTACAATTCCCTAGTAAACTAATAAAAGTAATTAAAAACAACCAAGTAAAAAGTGGTTAGGATATTGATTTCACTTGATCCAATAATTAATTTTAATTATTCTTACGAGAGTTAGTGATAAAAAACATTCGATGATTCATCCGAATATCATCGAACCTTCTAATTAATAAATTAAACTTACTTTCTAATAGAGAATTACTCGATTAGCTAGAGTATTAAATAATATTATTTGTTAAAACTCCATAGATCTAATATTAGTTTTTACTCTTAATTTAAATTTATGATAGTTGTTATTAAATAAAATTTATAATCATGATTATAAATTTAAAATTATTCAAGTATTTGGTTAAGATATTCAAAAGTATTAAACTAAAAAATAACAACTATTTATAAAATAGAAAAAATTAAATCAAAATCTAGAAATTAAAATCAAATCAAGTTACATCAAATTTTTAAGTAAAATATCTAGCCACTTATAATGTCAAAAATAATAATAAAATTCAATCAATCAAAATGAATTTCCTCCAAAGAAAAAAAAAATGAAGAAACTAAAACTCTATAAAATGTAAATTGGTGTCTTCCTTTTTTAAGCTTTCAAATTTTCCTTTTTAATACCTTAGTCAGTAAAAAATGGTGAGTTTCTGAGTTTAGCTCAATCAATTACATTCTCTATTAAATATTTATAGTAATTGATGTTAAATTTGAATTTAATCAAAATTAAATAAATTAAAAAATATAAATATGTTTGTGTACCACTCTTTTAACTTACATGTTCTATTTAGTATTTTTATATTTTTAGCTATAAATTAATTGTCATATTAAAATATTCAACAAAGAAAATCACCACATCAAAAAGCTTTTAAGTGAAAGAATTGTGATCGTTTAATTCAATAAATAGTATAAATTTGAGTTAAGTGCAATGTTACCTAAACTTGTCCTCCTCTCCTAATGGCGTCCAAAACGCACCGTCCAGAATGTAGTCCGTACGTGTATCAAAATATTAAAATAAAAATGACTGAATGAAATTTTATATCTTTGACATATAGTCACTAAGTTAATTAATAATTTCTTGTATATAATTACCTTAAAATTCTATATCTTTGCCCATAAAATTTATTTAATTAAAATAGCTATATTTTTATTTAAAGTTTTCTTATTTAATTTACACTTTATTAAATTTTAAATTATATTTTAATTTTCTAGAAAATATTAAACATTCAATAAATTTATTTATCTTTACTGAAAAAACGCCATTAATAAATCTATGTAAATGCAAGAGCTTTGCAGCCTATACTCAACTTTTATATACATTCTAGCATTCTGAATCAGTATGATTCATTGAAAAACGATTCCAAATAGCGTTTCAATTAAGCCTATCTTTAAGTGTTCTGCACTTGTATTCTTTCTGCCCACTAAGATGAACTACAAACTAGGTAAGACTAGATAAGAGTTTGACGAAAAGGGAAAAGGAAAGGTTGGAAAGGAACAAATGACTAAACTTCCAATTCCAAGTGGACTCATATGTAGCTAGGAGGTATATGATTCTAATCTGTAAAGGAGGAAAATATTGATCTCGAATCTTTTATTTTTCATATTCTGATATTTTATTACTTTTACAGTAAAGAACAAGGAGATGGCTTAAAAGGAAGAACTACCCTTCATTGCATGACTAATTCTCGGCCGATGTAGACTAGATCCATGAAGAAGTTGGGAATGAATGAAAACTCTTGGAAGATCTTTAACGTGACAAGAAACCCTTTTGTTTATACTTTCTAGCGGTCTTATTAATTAATTAAATATAAGATATTGTGGAATATTTAAGCTAGAAAAGAAATTGACTTACAAGGTAGTCATTAATCCTGAAAATGAAGGCAACAACAAGGAGGACGATGAAGAAAAGGAAGATGGTGGCTGAAGCCCATCTCTTGACAACTCCATGAGCAGTAGAAAAATGAGTGCGTAGTTGCCCATGCAAGGACTTAAGTTTATCTGCCATTGAAATTAAGAAAGAAGAGAAAAGATTGGTTTCCCCTTTGATTTGTCTTGGTGATGGGTTATATTACCAAAGACATTAGTCGTTTCTGGTAATGGTGGGTTTGTGCTGAATCACTACTCTGTTTGGAACACAATTTATAAAATATTATGAGAGAAAATCACTTGTCATCTCCATTTCATTTCTTTCCATATTCAGAATTACTAACGTCAGGGAGAATGTAATATAATTTTCTACCCTTTAAATATTTATTCTCTTTCCTTATCCAGCTTTAAATAGAGTAATTGTATATAATCACCATCATTCTATTTACATATATTTACATAAAATGACAAATAAATGAATAATTTACAAATAAGGAGAAATAATTATTAAATTTGAAAAAAAAAGTATAATTGTATTTAAAATAAAGAGATGAGATAAGTGAAAATAATTATGTTTACTTTCATGTAAATTACTCATTAATTTATTATTTCATGTACATTTACTTGTATGAAATCACAGTGATATCATAAAATTACTCTTTTAAATTTTCCCCTAACTCTCTTCAATAACGATGATGATGATGATAATGATGATGGCATCGCGAATTAATTTAAAAGAAAATCTTGAAAGAGCTATATGTGTGTGTCTTTTTATTCATTTAACTCTAATTGAAATTTCTCATTAAAAAAAACTCAATTATAATTTAAACTAAAAAATTTATCAAGAATATAAGTTTATTAATTAAAATTACTATTATATATATATATATATATATAGAAAGTAAAATCATAATATAGAAAGTTATCTTCCCATTTTTCCCAAACTTAGTATGTACATAATTAATTGAGCATAGTATTATGATTTTACTTTCTATATATATATATATATAATCAATACTATGCTCAATTAATTATGTACATACTAAGTTTGGGAAAAATGGGAAGATAACTTTCTATATTATGATTTTACTTTCTATATCTAATGTTGTAATTTTTTTTTTAATAAGCAATACCTTATCAAAATTTTTATGTATAATAGGGTATACACCAAAGTAATTAATAAGAATTGTGATTCACCACAAACCCACCTTCACTTCATAAGGTCTTCCCTGTTTGACAATACGGTTGGGTTCCTTTCCAATAGGCATAGGACACCCTACCCTTCCATTTTTTTTTTCTACCTTCTATTAGTCTCGTTAGCATACATTCCAATGGTTTTATATTGATCCCAGCACTGCCACAACATTATACATGGTAAGGGGAGGTACCCATAAAAGTATTCTTTTTGACTGAAAAGAAAAGAACATTACCAACCCCAAAAGACCCCAGTCAGGGAATATGATGCCATATGCACCTTTACATCCAGAATATTGAAACACTCTAGCAGGCATGGCATGCTTTACAGTTAGCGGTCTGTCACCACACCAAAACATAAGTCGAAGGACAGGTACCATGCCAGGGTACAAACTCAGGAGCTGCAAAATACCTCATATGGCGAACAAATCTCTTGTTTGAAACGATTTATGATATGTTTCCACATATGCCTTGCCTTTAATAATAACTAATCTAAAATCTGCAACGTGTTTAGCTATTTCCACCATGTTTTTTGAGATTCCTGTACTCTTCTGCGGCCGGAGATCTTCGTGGATCCATTTGAAGTACTCCACGAAGCATCATATGATGATTTTACTAACTCATTGCCTCCCAATGAGTGCCATTAAACTGTTCTTCATTTTGATTTTACAACTTATGATAATTGCCAGAAAATCAAGATTTTCTTCATCGCATGGTAATGAGCATTTTCCTCATTAAGAGTAATCTAATCATCTAAAACAAAAGTAACATGCATGCATTCTCCACTTGCAGGTCTCCTGACACGTCCAAGGTGAGGCAAAAGATGCATTATGCACGCTCCAAGCACAGATTCAAGAGGGAATTGGATGGGATTCAAGTTTGAGATGCAAGCAACTAATCCTAGTGAGATGAGCTTAGATACTGTGAAAGGTCGAGCTCTCTGAGTTGAAAGAAATCACTCATTATTATCTCTTCGCTATCTTTCTCCTTTTCCTTACTGTTATCATGATTGATGGTCTCAACTTGAGCTTGAATTATTAATAAACGTAATTGTTGTATTTTTTTTTTTTTGGTAGATCGTAATTATTGTGTTTAATTAGGATATGTTGTTCTTTTCTTTTCATATATATATAACCAATCGCAATTATATATATTTGTAGACGAAGTTTATAAATTCTTATGCTAACAATGCTGTATATAATTTAATACAATAATGTTACCTGGCCCAACATAAAAAGCCCAAAATACTCCAAATACATACCCCTCAAGGCCCAAACTACAAAAATACATTGCCAACCCCAAAAGGACCAATCAGGGAACATGATTGCCAATCTGTCTTTCACGTCCAGAATATTGAAACACTGCAGGAGGTGATGTGGCATTCGATCCTTGGTGGTCATGTTTTACGACTAGTGGTTTGTCATCACACATAAACTTAAGTTCTAGGTCAGGAATCCTGCCAGGGTACAACCTTAGAAGCTGCAAAATACCCCATATAGTAAACAAATCTCTTGTTTGAAACGATTTACGATATGTCTCCACACATGCCTCGCCCTTAATAATAACTAGTCTAAAATGTGCAATAACTTTAGCTCTTTCTACCGTGTCCTTCGGGATTCCTGTACTCTTCCATGGCCGGAGATCTTCATGGATCCACCGGAAGTAATCCGGACATGCAAGTCTGAAGATTCGTGAGCTTCGAATGCCACCGGATAATAGTCGAAGCAATTCAGAGGAAACCCAGTTGAATTTTTTGGACTTTTTGGTGGTTAGAAAGTTAGCAGACTGAAATTGAAACCAAATAATTAATTAATAAGATTAAATATTAAGTTTGAATTTATTCAAACTTAAATAAATTAAAAATATGTAAAAATGTTTGTGTGCCATTCTTTCTTCTTTCTATTCAATATTTTTTGCATTTTTTAACTATAAATTAATTGTCATATTAAAATATTCAAAAAAGAAAAACAGTAAATAAAAAATTTTCGAAGGAAAAAAATTGTGATCGTCTATACTCTCTCTCTCTCTATATATATATATATTAAAAAATAAGTCATATCTTATGAAATTTTTATTTATTATAATAATAATAATAATAATTTTATATAAATTTCAATATAATTTTAAATAATATATTATTAATGAATTGGATGGATATTACATTCTAATATATAAAGACAAAAAATATTAATGAGATTAACATATAATTAAAACAATATTAATATATCTAAAGTTGAGACTTTTTTTTAATGATAGGGCAAAATACATTTTAGTACGCTGCACTTTGGCTTTTTAACATTGAGAGCATGTACTTTGTTTTGTTTTAATTAATGACATAAATTTTAACTTTATTTTTACTGTAAAGACAAATTATTAACAATATTAAATGATAATGATGTGGCAGGCTAACCTGGCACTTATGTATGACGTGGCGCCATGCATGATACGATGATAAGTGGCATGCCATGTCATACATGGGTGCCACATCATCAAATTTTATTCCATAATTTATTTTCTCATCAAGTATAAAAAGGTGAAAAAATATGTCCTAAATTATAAAAATGTGAACCTAAATTGAAAAAAAAAAGGGTAAAAATTTTAAAAGTACATGAAAAAATAGAGAGAGAGAGAGAGAAAGCGAATGAAAGATATGGAGAGTGATAGAGATAGATTGACTCTCCCATGCTTCTCTCTTCATCTCTCTCTCTCCCTCTTTCTCTCACTGTATCTCCCTATTCTTCTCTCTTTTTCCTTATTTTTCCATATACATTTAAAAGCAAGAAAGTTTTAAATAGTGAGGGAGAGAAAGAGACAAATAGGAAGAGAGAAAGGGAGAGATATAGAGAGAGAGGGAAAGATGAAGAGAGACGCATAGGAGAGTCTCTCTCTCTCTCTCTCTCTCTCTCTCTCTCTCTCTCTCTCTCTCTATATATATATATATATATATATATATATATATATGTATCTTTCACTCACTCTCTCTCTCTCACATTGTCTTTTATTATCTCTCTATTTTTCCTTATTTTTTTTTATGTATTCTCTGTAACACCCCAAAAATTTTAAATTTATGAGCATTTTTGGTATTTTAATTTTATTTAAATTTTAGGAATTTTTTTGAGATTTTTCGGATTTTAAAAATCGGGTTCGATTTTTCGAAAATATAAACTTTGATGATTTTTAAAAATTAATTTAAAGACCACGTGGCAAAACTAAAAATATATTTGGAGTCTACGTATTTTTCTGAGTTTTCTGAAATTTTTTCGAATTTTTGGACCTCGTTTTCTGTCCCGAGGCAGAGTAAAAATTCAAAATTTTGTATCTTGAATCGAATCGTCCGAATCGAATCGGACCGGATCGGACCGGTCGACTCGGACCGGTCTTCTTCTCTTTTTCTTCTCCCTCCTGCGCGCGTCGACCTTCTCCTCTTCTCTCTCTCTTTTCTCTCTCCTCCCTCCTCCCCTTGCCGCGCCGCCGCCTCCCCTGCGTCCCCACCTCGCGGCGCCCACCTCGGCCCTCCCCACGGCGGCGCGGCTGAACGCAGGAAAAAGCCTTAGAACGGACGTGCTGTAGCGCGATCGTGGACTTCCCGGCCAAAATCAGGCCGATCCGGCCACCAATTGGACCGGGTCTTATGTCTAAAATCATCTACTCGGCGAGAGCTTTCCATAGACACCAAGAACGCCGAAATCCATCGAGCGGTTTGTCCAATTTTTGCTCGGGAAGTTTTTAGCCCATTTCGACTTTTGGGCTAGATTTCTCGAAAATCATGAATCCCACGAGAAAACCGAGGGTACCAGCACGCTCCACTCGTCGAGAGCTTTTCGGCGACATAAATTTCAAATTTCTCCGACACCGTTTTTCGGTAGGTCCCACAGAACTTCGCAGTGTTTTTCCGAGCATTTAATGAGCTTAGAAAATTCTGAAAAATTTATGTACTAACCCCCGTGTTATGGGCTTCGTGTAGGTATCCTCGATTCGCGGAAATTCGACAGTTGACCGGGTCTGCGAAATTCCGGCCAGACCGACCCGTTACCGGAAAAGTCTCCGAATTGGACCGAGGTTTTGGCTAGCCCCCCATTGTCAGACGTCCCGAGCGCGTTTCCGAAGTCGGAATTGGCAAAGGTAAACCCGAACCTTGCTTTTTCGTAATTTTCTAGTGCTTAAATAGGATTAAAAATCCATAAAATATTCGTGGTAGTTTAGAAAATTATGATTCTTTTTGCAATAGCTTAGTAATATTGCTAAGGACCGCGGGGCAAAGTTTTAGAATTTTTAGAGCTTATTTGGGCAGTTTTTGCAAAAATGGTCAATTATAGGGACTAAATTGAAATTTTACATGTTGTGATGGATGATTGATTTGGTGGGCCCAGGAGGGGCTGTGTGATGTGATTGAGTTGTGGGCATATGGATTGTGAATATAGAAGTGTGTTTTGAGCCCTTTTGCAGGTTGGGTAGGTCCTAGGTATAGGGGAGACTCTGCCGGATTTTCGGCACGACTTAGGACGTATTGGTCTTTTTCTTTGTTTGTATTGAGTCAAATTTATTAAATGATTGTAATAAAATTGTCAGGTGAGCCGGGACAGTCTTCTTCCTCCGCCCAGCCGCCACAGTGATTGTCGTCAAGTCTGTGAGTAAAATATTAATTTTAATTGTAATTTCGATATTATTATATGTTCAAGCATGCCCATGCATCACTTATATGCATATATTTATGTAGTTAAACTCTAGGCACGATATATGTTGCATTCATAACTGTTAGCGTGTCATGGATGTTGTTGTGGTAATTTGGAGCAGTGTGCGTGCGTTTGCGTGCGTGTGATGTGGTGTGGACTATGGATAGGACGAGTAGACACGGCTTGAGATCTTCGCTGGGACCCGGTCCTTCGGGGTAGACACGGCTTGAGTTCTTCGCTGGGACCCCGATTTGGTTATTAAGTGGAAGTCCGAAGTGAGTTCTTCTGGCACTGAGTTGGATTTAAGAGAGGTGTATAGGATCGGCTCCATATATTATGATTGATGCTACGAGTGCGTGAGTGCTCCAAATTACCTTTTTGATGTTATGATGTGAAAATGTTGTTGATGTTGCATTTCACTCTACAGGGTGCATTAGTTCTAGATAGTTATAGAGATTATGGTTAAAATTGATATTTTACTCTCTGAGTCGAACGCTCACTCCTGTTCAATATTTTTCCAGGCCACAGGAGGATATTTTTGAGGTTAACCTGCTTCCTTTCCTCGCAGGTTGTTTATCAATATTTGTGTAATTTTATTTACTCCTAGAATTTTCGCATGTGTTAGAAATGTTTATTTGATTTGGGTCTGTAAACTAAATTATTATTGTGGACCTGTAAAATTATTATATGCATGTTTGATGGACTGGATGAGGGAGCTGAGCTCCCATTTATCATTATGATGATATGAGTATGTGGAGGGTGAGCTGAGCTCCCCAATGGATTGTTTATTGTGTTTTACAGGTCGGGTGAGTCAAAAACTCCCCGTTGGTAGGTCCATTTTATGGCCGGACTCTGTCCGGTTGGTTTCTTGAAATTGGGCCCAAATGGGCCTTAGAGTTGGGTAAATGAATAGTTAAGGCTTACTACGGGCCTCGGAGGCTTTAGGCTGGCCCAGGTCCTAGTGCCGGTCCGGTCCATAGGTTGGGTCGTGACATTCTCAAAATTTATGCTTTTAGTATTTAGGGTTTGAATTTTACTTTTTTTTTTTTTACAATTAAGGACATATATTTTTACATTTTTAAAATTTAGGATATATACTTTCACCTTTTTATACTTAGGTGACAAAATAAATTATGGCATAAAATTCGCTGATGTGGCACCTATATATAATATAACTTTAATGTGGCATGACATGTCATCACACCATCATGGGGGCATAACATCATACCATGTCAGTGCCACATTATGCATGGGTGCCACATCAATATCATTTAATATCATTAGCAATTTATTCTTACAATAAAAATTGAACTAAAGTTTCAGTCTTTAATTAAAATAAAATAAAATATATGTCCTAAATACTCAAAAGATTAAAGTACAAAGTACTAAAATGTCCTTTGCTCCATACGATATAGTTATCTCGAAACTCAAAATTAGGCAGCCCATTTAGGAGTTGTAAAAAATTTGAAGAAGTATGGTGGGATTAGATGGGCTGGATAATAAAAAATAGAGAAACTAGACCCAAGTCCATGTAAGACAATATCCTAACTCGCTACCTCTCATTTATGTTCCTTGCCTTTTGCCAGTTGTTGGTGAGAAATTGATGGGAAACGAGGATTCTACATTTACCAGTAGTATTTGATGTTGAGGCCTCACATGGTATGGTAGTTCGCTGTGGCTACTGGTCCACGAGGATAGTTGCTCCTGCAGTTACATATGACAATGAGCTTCGATTCGTCTCTCATCTCATGTTAAATGCAAAACCTTACAAATCCTTTTCCTTTTGTCCCTTGCTTGCAGGGCACTACTTAAATACGATGGAATACCTGAAAATCCAAGGATTTATTTGTTTGCAGCTTGCAGCGTCGCAGTAATTGCCAGCACCTCTTATTGCCTATAGGCCTGAAATAAGGATTCTTCGTATCATCCATCTTCATGACAAGCTAGGTGGTCCTCATTTCACACAAGGACCGACCCACTTAATTTCAAGACGAGTGATCTGCGTAACAAGCCCTCCGAAATCTTTCAAAATCACTATCTGCTGAATGATTCAACTGTCCAAGTATCACTTTTTCAATTTTTAGGACAATTATGTAATCGTGTCGTACACTTTTTATTTTTTGAATAGGTTAGAACATACGCACAGGAGACAGGGAAGACAGACACCCTGACAAAAACAAAGCTTTGATGCAAGCTCCTTAGTTATTTAGATTTTTGCCAATACTCATTTTCCCACATCTCCACTTGCCTAATTGATGTATCTTTTCTATTCAAAAATTCTGCAAGAGCAGAAGGATCATATGGAGGAGGCATTGTGCATGGATTCGTATCGCTAGGATACACCACCATAGACTCCCTCATGAACTTCCCTTGGACACCATTTACTGCACACGCCATTGATTCTGAACATAGCTCCACAGCACCTGGAGGTATTCTGGGTTTGTATTTCAACAGTTTTGCATATTCATTTAGTATATGATACATGTAATCATACACATAATCCATCTTCAGATCCTCTTGAATGAAGTTGCTGGCGGCCTCCCCTATCGCCTGTGCCTGAGAAATCAATCAAGTACACATTAACATAATCTTGATAATGTGAAAATCAATCAGGTAAAAATTGTGAGGATTTCAGTAAAAAGTGTGCCTGTTGAGTGTGATTGTTGCCCCATTCTACGGAAAACTTAAGAGAACTGCACTTGGCGTCATCCCTAATAGGCCAATAATGCTGCAGTGGGAGCATGCCTCTTATATAAAAATCATAGTAACGTGGCCTCACATACAAGGTCATGGAATCGCATGCTAATATGTATTTCTCGCTCACAGACCACGCCCATCCTTCTATATAAATCTTGTATCTGTAAATTATTAGAGGAATAACTACTTAAGATACAGAAATGTATATTTATTTATCATATATATATAGATTATATCATATATATTATATCTTACATTCATAGCAATTCGGATGTGGATTTATACATTTTTTTTATTTACCTATGGGTGCATTGATCTTGTAGATTTGATTGTTTGAACCCTTGTTTAGATTCTTGTTCCCAGTCCTGAAACAGATTAGATCATACCACAAAATTGAATAAGTTATATAAATCCAAACGTTATGCGAAGAGAAGTGTATATATGTAAACATTTCTTTAATTTAAGAAATTAACGAAAAAAACCTGAACATATAAGCGAGCGTTCCAATCGTTTTGGTCTGAAACGTTGCATTTGAGAAGGTCTTGTCTTGTTGGATCCACATATGGGTTGCCTTTCCAATAAGCATAGGGTACCCTGTCCTTCCATTTGGTTCTGCTGTTACCTTCTTTTATGTCCTTCAACACATTTTTCCACGGCCTTACATTTATCTCAGCCCTACAACAGTAAACGCTTATATATATATATATATATATATACACATAGCTCATTTTCACGTCAACTGACTGAACTGCCAATTACTGAATTTTTTATTTATTTAATTTTAATTAAAATTTAAAAATTTTACTGTTCATTAATTTATTGTTAATTATTCAACTTAATGAGAACTTCATGTTGGGAGTTTTATCAAATAGTTGAAATTATAGGACAGTAAAATTTCGTTAAAAAAATAATTAAAATAATTAATAAATTTTATTATTTCAATAAAATAAAAGGTAATCACTAATAAAAGTAAATTATTTTAAAATAGATAATTTAAAAGACTCAAATTTAATATCCCTCTATTTTTTATATATTAAAGATGAAGTAAAATCAATTGACTGTTTTTTGTTAGTAATATTAATTAGTCCAAATTTAAAATTCCAAGAAGGGAAGAGAGTCAAATTTGATAATCAATGACGATGGGCCATTATTTAGTCAACCAAGCTGTGGTACGTAGAGCCAATAATAGACTTATAGATACTTACTTATGGCCTCAAATCCAATAGCTTGATATACCAAATTGGCCTTATGTTATTTAAAGTTTATTAAATTAAAATTTGTAAGAAAAATATAAAAATATAATTAAAAGAAAAACAAATAGAAAGAAGCAGATGAGAATGATTACCAGCCCCAAAATGACCAATCAGGGAACACAATATCCAAGCTCTGATGGTCCGAGCAGTATCTGAACAACGGTGGTGGGCTAGCATTTGGGCCTTGAAAGTCCGACGATCGGACGACTGGCCTATCACCGCAATCAAACATCAGTTCCAAATCAGGCAATCTTCCAGGGTACCACCTTAGGAGCTGCAATATACCCCAGAGAGTGAACTTATCTCTGGTCTGTATAGACTGGGTATACTTCTCTACATAGGCCTTCCCGTTCACAATCACAAGCCTAAAATGCGCCGTCGGGCGCGCCCGTTCGATCATGTCACTCGTGATTCCCGTCTCTTTCCAAGGCCGTAGATCTTCGTGGATCCATTGGAAGTAGGATGGGCAGGTCACAGTTGATGGATTTGTGGGGATGTGAATTGATGGGTAATCTTCTGGACAGGTTTGCGTCAGGTTTCCTGTAGTGCATGGGAATTCTGATTTTTTCGGTGCTGGAGTGGAAAAAACCCTAAATATATACTAAAAAGAAAAAGCATCAGCTCAGCTGCATTAGTAACTTGGAAAGTAGAGAGACATATATAATCAGGGTTATATAAAACTTACAGTATCAAAACAACCCACGATGAATAAGGCAAGGAAAATAAAGAAGACAAATAAAATAGTGGTTGCAACTCTTTTGTTTATCGGACGTCGCCATCCGGTAGCTGTGGAATGTCTGGCAGGCCAGAAACTGCGTAGAGATTTCTCATTGTTCACCTTCATGATACTCTGTGCCTTGAAAAGCTATGTATATAAGCTGGTTTCATTCAAGTTCAGTTCAGTTGTATATATATGGACTGAGCATGCCGATAGCTTGAAGTATCTACATGAATTAGCCTTAGGTGTGTAGACGGAGTTAATATGGAGCGCAGACTTATTTGAGTCTGGTCCAAGGTATATATCTTTCCGCAATAAATTTTTTTTTCTGAATTACCTAAGGCTCGAACTCACAGCAATTCAATGCTAAATAGAAAGGACAAACTAGCTAAGCTGGCTCGTAGTTGAATCCTCAGATCACACGTCTCTCTATTTATGTAATTAGTTCATATATATTAATTGTTTCGATAGTGATATTCAGAGACAGAACATTCTATATATGTTGTGGAAATTATCTATGTATCTTTCATACAAAAGAGTCGGGTTGGTTCAGGTTCTGTCAAAAATGTATATAAGCATTCCCGAGCCAATGGCCTGTTATACACCTGTTCTTAATTTAAGTCTAAAAATTCTCAATTTAGAGCTTAATTCATTTGAAAATATAAAAATTTAAATTAACTTTGATTTCAAATTTATATCTATTAAAATGAATGAATTGACAATCATTAAGCAGTGAATTGTTTTCTTTGTTTTACGTCAACTGTGTTTAAATAAATTATGAATAATTAATTACTTAACCTAGTTTCAAATAATGAATTTACACATAATTAAAATAAACATAAAACTATGAATTGGACATAATATTCTGTCAAGATTCTACATTTCTCCTAAGGATTATATTATTATATTTATATAACAAGTTAAAATTAATTGGTTTTTATATTGCACCCAACCCCAGTCGGTTCATAAACATATTGTGGGAGGTGGGGCGTGAGGCGAAATATCATCCATTAGAATTATATAAAATGCACCAGGTAATGCCTAGGAAAGATGGTGGAGTCACAATGGTCTCACTTAAGTACCACCTCCTTAGACAGCATTTCCTAGACATGCACTTCATACAATCCTAATAGAATCAAACCACTGGTAAGTACCGTCTTCCCATAACACTACCACGGTACTAAGGATTTATGCCACAAAGGCATAGATAGACAGGAGTCGCCACCCGGGTAATAACCGGGACATATTCAGTGTTTCTTCCGAGGGTCATGGATGGCAACTTACTCCTTGCAGAGTTTCCACAACCGTCATTACCATAGCCCAATGTCTAGGTTCGGGATAGTGGGTACGTAAGGGGAAGGTGTTAGGCACCCCTTACGCCTGGTCTAACCTCGTTAATTCGAGTGCCAGTCCTCTACTAATGTTTCTAGAAGTCTTGTTTATTATTCCTTTATTAAACTTTATCCTAAAAAATGCAATTCTAATCCTACACACGCAAGTAATTCACAAAAAGGGTTGTTGTTTACACACAATTTTCATGCACAAGTAATTCCTATCTATGGGGTTGCTAATTATTTAAATGATATTTACGGATGACTAAAATTAATTTATTATTGGGAATTTAATTTACAAACAAATTCAATTTCAAATAACCCTATGTTTCTATTTAACCTAATTAATTAATTTTCACCAAGTTACCTTAAGGATAATTGAACTAAGTTAATTATGTACATGTGTAATTTATTCTAATATTACATAAGTCCCAAACAATCACAACCTAATAAAGATTTCTAACATGCAAATTTATTTTACAATTACCAAGTATTAAATTAAATTTATTTTACATGCCAATATTAGTTTAATTTACAAACAAGATTAATTTTAATTTACAAAGTATTTATTTAAATTAATTACATGCAAAAGTCAGTTAAATTAAAAACAAAGTTAATTTTAATTTACCAAATAAAAGTTCTATTATTACTACAGTTTCATGCCAATGGTTATTCAAGAAGTCTTAGAGCTACTTAACTGTTGGTAAATGCAGTTGCCATTGGGGCAAGCTACCCTTAAAAAAGGGTCTTCTCTTCTAGTATGGCAATGATATCCCTGGCTTACTCCCGTTTAGCTCCATATAAGCTCCACGCAAATGCCCTCTTTGGTACTTACCTTTGGGCTACTTACCAATTTTGTTTGTAATAAAAAATAAAGAAACTAAAGAAAATAAAAGAAATAAAGAAAATATTAATAACAATTTACATTGGATTCTAACTCTAGTCTCCTAAAGGGTTAAGATTCCTAATTAGTTACAACTACCTAATGGTCTAAGTCTTCTAACATGATCCAAACACTTTATAACACTTCTTGAATTAAAAGAATATAGAAAATAGATCAAATATCAATTAAAACCTAAGAAAATATAAGAACATGCATAAATATACAATTTTTAAATTCTGGCAGATTAACAGTAGCAAGAAATTCGATTTTTTAAAAATAGTTAAACATGCCTAAAAATCATAAAAAAATTACAGAAGATAGCCTACATATCATACAATGACATAAAATTTATAAATCAAACAAAACCCTAGCCGAATGATCTACATAAATCGTAACTCTTCTAAGTGACAGAATTGTACTACTTTTTTGTAAAATTCATAACTCATTAACCACAAAAGATATGAATGCAAAACCAATTGGAAAAGATTCATAAGATTCTGAAGTTAATTTTAGACACTAGATTTGCACAAAAATATTAAGGAACAAGGGAGATATGGGCTCCACAAGTCGGATATCCAGCAAATCAGATTTTACAGGAACCCTAACTTCAAACAACCATAACTTACAAAATATTAAAGCTTTTTTAGTGATTCTTGAGCCTAAAATTAATGGAATTTCGTGTAGAATATGAATATAATTTTTACAAATTTTTTACAGATTCAGAATATAAAGAAAAATAATAAAAATACGAGAGACACAAACTAAACAAGTCCAGAGTTGTGTATCAACTCAAATTAAACAAGATAACATGATCTATATGAACATATAAAATAAATTGAAGACAAAGAGCATAGAATTAAAATATTGTGTGGCATAGATCTTGAAAAGAAAACAATAAAAAATGACCTTCTAGAAATCTTGTATGAAAATCTTCTTGAAGAAAAGAAAAAATAAGGAAGAACTCAAAGAGTCTTGAATATCTCTAAATTTCTTATAGCTCTGAATTTTCTCTTCCTCTTTCCTCCCATCATCCCCTTCTTCTCTTCTCTAGTAGGGTATTTATAGGGTTTTGGGAAAGAGGTGTGATAGGGTTTGGAGTCTTAGGATGATAAAGTTTAGATGACTTGAACAACTACAATTGCAGAATTCGAATAAGACTGTGATATGGGTGAGGTGTTTCAACCAATAGGAAGACAGAAAAAAAATGGAAGGCACCAATAGGGAATGAGGAAGAGGTGTGGTAGGATTTAGAGTCTTAGGGTGATAAAGTTTAGATGACTTAAACAACTGTGATTGCAGAATTCGAATAAGACTGGGATATGGGTGAGGTGTTTCAACCAATAGGAAGACAGGAAAAAATGGAAAGCACCAATAGGGAGTGAGGAAGAGAGTGGGGCCAAGGAGGAGAGAGATATTTTATTATTTTAAATTTTTTAAAAAAATAATTAAATGGGTCCCATTTAAAATTCCTAACTAGGCTTTCTTAGGCCCATAGAGCCCAATTAAACTTAATTAGATCCATTTAAGAACTACCCATATTAAATTTAAACAAAATAAAATTTTATTTAAATTTAATTAAATTAATTTCCCCAAAACTTTATTATTATTTTTATTTTTTCAAGATCATGCCACGGAATTAATAATTCAGCTCCATGCCTTCAATTATATCTTACAGTTATATAATTTTTCATCATCGGGTTTCCCACGACCTCAATGCACATACTCATCACAAATTAAGGGTCTACAGTTTGCCCCCCACTTTGGCGAAAGTTGAAATCAATGCGAAAGCATTGCTCAAGTTTCGTCAAAGTGAAACTCAAAAATCTAATAACTATGAAACATTGGCTATGAGGATCAAGTATATCTTGCTCGGTCGATATACTCTATGTTATGAGACTAGCTACGGTCTCATAACAGTAATAACTGTGTCATGTGAAAAATGAGTGTATCTTGCTCTGTCGATACACTTTGCGTCATGAGACTAGCTACTGTCTCATAACAGTGATAACTGTGTCATGTGAAAATTGAGTGCATCTTGCTCTGTCGATACACTCTGTGTCATGAGACTAGCTATGGTCTCTTGACAATGGCAACTGTGTGATTTGAAATATTGTGGATTCGTATTTAGGACCGCAGTCCTAAACTACCTACGTATCCCCCTCATTATCCTGAGGAAGAATCAGACCCACTCGTAGTTCGACACTTGAAGCGTGGTGATGCATGTTATTCTATGCCTTACACACCTACGGTGACATGTTGATGCGTGTTCTTCACGCCTTACACAACTATGCCATGTGCCTAAACAACGTCTAAGGACTTACCAAAAAACATCGTCATGAAATATTGTGGGTTCGTATTTAGGACCATGATCCTAAACTACCTACGTATCCCCCTCGCTATCCTGAGGAAGAATCAGATCCACTCGTAGTTCGACACTTGAAACTGTGGTGATGCATGTTCTTCTACGCCTTACACACCTACAGGTGACATGTTGATGCGTGTTCTTCTACGCCTTACACAACTATGTCGTGCGCCCTAAACAACGTCTAAGGACTTACCAAAAAATATCTAATTCGTGATTTGAAAAAAATTGGGATAACTTGGTCTCAAAATTCTCTCTGATTTTTGTGCTTCCTGTATGCTATTTCCTATCATGAGAATGCAAATTTTATTGGAGATTCTATAAAAAACATAGTCCTCTGAGGGATCTCTTTTGCAAAAACTTTCTTTTAGCCTCAAAATTTTTGAGAAAAACCATTCACTAAAAAGACTTCCTTAAGGTCACAATACAATTTCCCTCTGATTTTTCTTTTTCTTCTCTCCCCCTATGGTTTCTTCCTTAACTCATTTCTCTTCCATGAACTCCATTCTCTGTGCCCTAACTTTTGCCTGAAATGCCTTTTTCGGTTTTCATCTCAGCAGGCTTGCTCTAACTTTTGCCTAAGCGGCCCTTTCGGGTTTTCCACTTAGCGAGCTCTCTTTTTTCTTTTCTTTTCTTGTTCTTTTTCTCTTTTTTTTTTCTTTGAAATTAGACAATCACCAGGATATTCATATCAAGCACCTATTCTATCATGCTCACAAGACAATAGGTTAAATCAAAACAATGCAGTTCAATTACTTAATCTTTTGATGTATCCCTCAAGACACAAACATTCACAATCATAATTAAATAAAACATATTCTTGGTTAATGCAATAAAAACTTCTTTATTTATTCAGGTACACCATTACTCCCTCTTACATTTAGTTTTGCTAAATTTCTAACCTTCTAAAGTTATAAATAAGCTTTATAACCTGCCGAATGGCCTTTTCAGGTTTTCCATCCAGATCTTCTCTCATCTCTCCTTTTGCTTAGACTGCCTTTTGTAGGTTTTCAATCTAGCACTTTTTTTTCTTTTCTTTTCTTTTCTTTTTTCTTTTTCTTTTTTTTTTCTTTCGTTCTTTTTTCTTTGACCCTTACTTTTGCCTAGACCGCCTTTTGCAGGTTTTGACTTAGCGAACTGTCTCACACAAAGTACCATTTAAGCCTGTCTAAATTGACTGGTTCTTGAAATTCATCCCATCCAGGTCTGATATTCTTACAGTAGCAAGATCTTTTTGACTATGTGTGGACCATCCCAGTTTGGCTTAAACTTTCCTCTCGGATCAAAAGGGATGGGCCGAGTTTGTTTCACAACCATATCTCCCTCTTTGATCTTTCTCGGCTTCACCTTCTTATTAAAGGCTCTAGTTATCTTCCTTTGATAAGCCTGCATATGATACAAGGCTCGCATCCTCTTTTCATCAATCAAAGCTAGTTCTTCTTATAGGCTCACTCATTTTCTAGGATCTTAGCTTCTAGCATCACTCTTAAGGATTTGACCTCTTGCTTAATGGATAGCACTACTTTAATCCCATACACTAAAGAGAATGGGGTTGCCCTCGTGGATGTCCTTGTAATACTACGATACTCTTAAAGAACATAAGGGAGTTTTTCAGGCCAATCCTTATATGTTTCGAACATTTTTTCCCAACTAGAACATTTCCATTCATATGGGGACCACACATTTCCTGCAAGTATTTCTTTTATTATTTGCTCAGCCTGTTTTTCTATCACACATAAGAGTTTGTAGAATTGCCCCCCAGCTAAAGTAAGTTGAGTGGCTAATCCATGAATTGTTACTCTATCTCTTTTGTAGGCTTATTGCGAGTATTCTCTCACTTCCAGAGACCTCCTTATGTCTTCATATCATTTTCCTTCTCACTCTAGGTCCACATGTGCTACTACTAATCCTTCATAGCATAAAATTTTACTCCTCATTAGGATAACTGGCTAAGTCAACTTTTGATCACTCTTTTCCTATAGCGACACCAGCGTGGCTTGGGAATCGGCCATCTGATTTTAAGCTCGAGGCATGTGCTTCTTGGTACTTTGTTAACAAGGCTATAAATTTATCTCTTTCTTCTTGGGTTAAATCTTCAGCTAACTTAATGTCTTTAGGATTATTTGGTGTACCCAAATTAATAGAGATCGATTTTGATGCATTAACAAAAATAGATTCTAAATGATCATGAATGCCATGCATATGCCCATTAGAATAAACATCAAACAAGTAGCGGAAGAATTTGGGAATGTTTTTGTTCTTGGACTCGAAATATTTATCAAGTACGTCTGTATTGTAAACATCAATTTCTCTACTTTGAGGATTACCAAAGATAGACTCAATCATAGGGGTGTAGCTTTAGGTGTTTGGATTTTCATGCATCCTCGGATCGTGGTGCTGATTTTACGCTTTAGCTATTTCACATGTGGTAACCCCTAATCATATGTCAAGGTAATTGCCCCCTCTTTCAAGAACTTAGGAGGCTTTAGCTCTTCTTCCTCTTCTGTTAGCTCATAGCCTAAACCATGACTCGTGATCTGCCCCATCATCTTAAGAAAAGTCACCAGACCATCTATACTTTCTTCTAAGCCTGTGCTAAGAAAAAACTCCATCCCTTTCTTCATAGTAGCCACTTTTAGATCCATCTAGTTTTTATAGATCTCGACAACTTGAAAATCAGACACTAGTGGAACTAAACCATCTAGTTGTAATGCAACTACCTCCTCATCAAAATTGGTCCAAACATCTAAAGGACCCTCATCATAGCTAGAATTATCACAAATGTCAACAACCATTATAGACTGAGGTTCATTGAGCTTTTAGATGGGTTGGATAGGTTCACTGGGCTTTTTAATGGGTTGGATAAGTTCATTGGGCTTTTGGATGGGTTGGATAAGTTCATTGGGCTTTTGGATGGGTTGGATAAAGTTAATAATTCTGTTAGGGTTTTTTGGGGTGATGGAGATCATGTAGAGACCTTGTGTAGGTGGAAATTTTAGCTAGGCATGGGGCTTTTGGGTTGATTTTCTGGGTCAATTATCATTTTGGCATCAATTAGGTCTTAGATATCATGCTTAAGTTGAAAGCATCAGTCGGTGTCATGATTGTGGGCTTGGTAGAACCGGCAACATTGGTTGATATCATAGCTAGGTGGGAGTGGATTTGGTAGTGGTGCAGGTGCTAAGAGTCAGAGGAGGTCTTGAACTTTGAGACGCTCCAAAACTTAGGATAAGGGTTGGCTGATTTGGAAAAAATCTCCTTGGGGTGTGAGACACAATTTGAACCTCAATAACTTTAATGCCACTTAATTGGCCTACCTCGGGGCCTCTTTCTAAAGTTGACCACAATTGTCTCTTCTAGCTCAAACATCTTGGCATTCAATATTTCATCAAGCACGGCCATAGTTTTTTCCATCTTAAGTAGTGCAGGAGAAATCCTTACTAGTTTCTTCCATTCCCTAACCCAAGTGACCTAATTGGAAGTCTCTTTGGTGTGTTTTGAGGCTATGTTTGCTAAAAAAAAATAGGATTTAAGAGTTAACCTAAGCATACTATGTACATGAATGCAATGCATGAATGAACCATTTTTTTTCTTTTTTTCTTTTTTTTTTTTTTTTTTTGCCTTTACTTTTACAAAACCAAAACTGAACCATACCAATAGAACCAAAACTAAACCAAAACCAGACCATATAAACTGAACTAAAATTGGACCAAAGACAAAATTAAAACCAAAGACAAAAAAAAATCTCAAGAACTGAATCTTCGCCTCCTTATACCTTCAACTCTCACGTGCAGGGTAAGAAAAAATTCTATCCTAGGCTACGGTACACTGGACACACCAACAGGGGATGGTCCAGGACGATCCTTCCCTCACAAACAAAGGATTTATATCCTTAAAGTTTAACCATAAGTAAGCATCCTCTTGCTTAACATAGGTTTTGAAATGGACTTGGGCCTATACACACATTGGGCCTATGCATAGGCCTAGGTTCATTTCAACTACCACTAGAACTTATGGTTTGAACAGTAAGGACATGAATCCAGCACAACAAAAATCTACGGGGTACCTAGGGTTGAAATCTATGGCTCATGGGCTTTATTGGGTAGGAAAAGGGTCACCCATGCGAGAGCTTGTCCATTAAGCACAACGGCCGGAGCTGTGGCTCTTTTATATACTCGAAGGTACGGGCATGGGGTGCTAGCATTCACCAATTCGTCATAGCTCGAGTAGAACCATGGTCTCCTTGGCTAGTACTAACGGGGCTAAAAGGGTAAGGGTAATCCTTGTGATAGTGTAGTGCAATGCAAAAAGTTTAACAGAGGAATAATATTAGACTAATAGAAACATGTTGGAGTAACTATCCATTTAGTCCCCAGTGGAGTCGCCAAACTGTGGGAGGTGGGGCGTGAGGCGAAATATCATCCCTACAATTATATAAAATGCACGGGTAATGCATGGAAAAATGGTGAAGTAACAATAGTCTCACTTAAGTATCACCTCCTTAGATAATATTTGCTAGACATGCACTTCATACAATCCTAATAGAATCAAACCACTGGTAAGTACCGTCTTCCCATAACACTACCACGGTACTAAGGATTTATGCCACAAAGGCATAGATAGACAGGAGTCGCCACCCGGGTAATAACCGGGACATATTGTGTTTCTTCCGAGGGTCATGGATGGCAACTTACTCCTTGCAGAGTTTCCACAACCATCATTACCATAGCCCAATGTCTAGGTTCGGGATAGTGGGTGCGTAAGGGGAAGGTGTTAGGCACCCCTTACGCCTGGTCTAACCTCGTTAATTCGAGTGCCAGTCCTCTACTAATGTTTCTAGAAGTCTTGTTTATTATTCCTTTATTAAACTTTATCCTAAAAAATGCAATTCTAATCCTACACACGCAAGTAATTCACAAAAAGGGTTGTTGTTTACACACAATTTTCATGCACAAGTAATTCCTATCTATGGGGTTGCTAATTATTTAAATGATATTTACCAGATGACTAAAATTAATTTATTATTGGGAATTTAATTTACAAACAAATTCAATTTCAAATAACCCTATGTTTCTATTTAACCTAATTAATTAATTTTCACCAAGTTACCTTAAGGATAATTGAACTAAGTTAATTATGTACATGTGTAATTTATTCTAATATTACATAAGTCCCAAACAATCACAACCTAATAAAGATTTCTAACATGCAAATTTATTTTACAATTACCAAGTATTAAATTAAATTTATTTTACATGCCAATATTAGTTTAATTTACAAACAAGATTAATTTTAATTTACAAAGTATTTATTTAAATTAATTACATGCAAAAGTCAGTTAAATTAAAAACAAAGTTAATTTTAATTTACCAAATAAAAGTTCTATTATTACTACAGTTTCATGCCAATGGTTATTCAAGAAGTCTTAGAGCTACTTAATCATGGTAAATGCGATTGCCATTGGGGCAAGCTACAGTTTATAAATGGTATTCTCTTCTAGTATGGCATTGATATACTGGGCTTACTCCCGTTTAGCTCCATATAAGCTCCACGCAAATGCCCTCTTTGGTACTTACCTTTGGGCTACTTACCAATTTTGTTTGTAATAAAAAATAAAGAAACTAAAGAAAATAAAAGAAATAAAGAAAATATTAATAACAATTTACATTGGATTCTAACTCTAGTCTCCTAAAGGGTTAAGATTCCTAATTAGTTACAACTACCTAATGGTCTAAGTCTTCTAACATGATCCAAACACTTTATAACACTTCTTGAATTAAAAGAATATAGAAAATAGATCAAATATCAATTAAAACCTAAGAAAATATAAGAACATGCATAAATATACAATTTTTAAATTCTGGCAGATTAACAGTAGCAAGAAATTCGATTTTTTAAAAATAGTTAAACATGCCTAAAAATCATAAAAAAATTACAGAAGATAGCCTACATATCATACAATGACATAAAATTTATAAATCAAACAAAACCCTAGCCGAATGATCTACATAAATCGTAACTCTTCTAAGTGACAGAATTGTACTACTTTTTTGTAAAATTCATAACTCATTAACCACAAAAGATATGAATGCAAAACCAATTGGAAAAGATTCATAAGATTCTGAAGTTAATTTTAGACACTAGATTTGCACAAAAATATTAAGGAACAAGGGAGATATGGGCTCCACAAGTCGGATATCCAGCAAATCAGATTTTACAGGAACCCTAACTTCAAACAACCATAACTTACAAAATATTAAAGCTTTTTTAGTGATTCTTGAGCCTAAAATTAATGGAATTTCGTGTAGAATATGAATATAATTTTTACAAATTTTTTACAGATTCAGAATATAAAGAAAAATAATAAAAATACGAGAGACAGAAACTAAACATGTGCAGAGTTGTGTATCCCCTCAAATTAAACATGATTACATGATCTATATGAACATATAAAATAAATTGAAGACAAAGAGCATAGAATTAAAATATTGTGTGGCATAGATCTTGAAAAGAAAACAATAAAAAATGACCTTCTAGAAATCTTGTATGAAAATCTTCTTGAAGAAAAGAAAAAATAAGGAAGAACTCAAAGAGTCTTGAATATCTCTAAATTTCTTATAGCTCTGAATTTTCTCTTCCTCTTTCCTCCCATCATCCCCTTCTTCTCTTCTCTAGTAGGGTATTTATAGGGTTTTGGGAAAGAGGTGTGATAGGGTTTGGAGTCTTAGGATGATAAAGTTTAGATGACTTGAACAACTACAATTGCAATTCGAATAAGGCGTGATATGGGTGAGGTGTTTCAACCAATAGGAAGGCAGAAAAAAATGGAAGGCACCAATAGGGAATGAGGAAGAGGTGTGGTAGGATTTGGAGTCTTAGGGTGATAAAGTTTAGATGACTTAAACAACTGTGATTGCGAGTCGAATAAGACTGGGATATGGGTGAGGTGTTTCAACCAATAGGAAGACAGGAAAAAATGGAAAGCACCAATAGGGAGTGAGGAAGAGAGTGGGGCCAAGGAGGAGAGAGATATTTTATTATTTTAAATTTTTTAAAAAAAATAATTAAATGGGTCCCATTTAAAATTCCTAACTAGGCTTTCTTAGGCCCATAGAGCCCAATTAAACTTAATTAGATCCATTTAAGAACTACCCATATTAAATTTAAACAAAATAAAATTTTATTTAAATTTAATTAAATTAATTTCCCCAAAACTTTATTATTATTTTTATTTTTTCAAGATCATGCCACGGAATTAATAATTCAGCTCCATGCCTTCAATTATATCTTACAGTTATATAATTTTTCATCATCGGGTTTCCCACGACCTCAATGCACATACTCATCACAAATTAAGGGTCTACACATATGCATATAGTTTTTGAAACCCTAAATGTAGCAATATTTAGAGAAAATTATTGTTTACTCTCCTACATATACACCTTCGGATTCTATCTTTTTAAATTTAAATATTAATAATTTTTTTATCATTATATGATACACTTTTTTTTTTTTTTAATACAGTGAATATGTTATATAATTTGCCAGAACATAAAACTTGAGTAGCAAGACACACAGGACCCATGAGTCATGACTCGTCCATGGATTAAGAACGTTTCAACTTATTTTTTAAAAAAATATTTTAGATATGATCATAAAATAATTTTAAAAATATTTAAATTATTTTAAAGTTTTTTTTTTTGAAAAATATAATTTTAAATATTATTAAAAAAATTTTTAAAAATTTTTATAATCATAACATATAAATTGTAATTTAAAATTAATTTTTAATAATATCCAATTATTATAATTTTAATAACAATTTAAACAATAATACCAAATAAATTCCAATCAAGTGACTGCTGCCTGTAAGCTTGCACAAGAAAAAGGAAAAATATATTTTATTCAAATTAAATCAAAACCAAATTAAAATCGCTAAATTAGAGACCTTCGGTTTGATTTAGAGCCTTCCTTCATCATGAACCGAAACAAGGCAGTTCCCATTGGCCCAGGTCTACTAATAAGAAGGCTGCTTGAAGTTTGCAGCGCCCACTGGCCCAGGTCTACTAATAAGAAGGCTGCTTGAAGGTTGCAGCAGCTAACAGTTCTTCCTATCTTGCCATCAATGGTAACGATTTATATCGTGTCAGCAATCCTTAGCGGCCTAAAGGAGGCAGCCGGTAACCGATCGAAGAGCAAAATACAAGGAAAATTTGCCTGCCGCTCTCTCTTAATTTTTCATACATTATCATTCTCAAAATTAAAAAATGTCATACATTAAAGACAATATATATGAAAGGAAATTTTAACATGTATTTATATATATTTATAATTTTTTTCATAAAAATATGAGTAAATTTTGTTTTTTTATCCAGCTAGGGGGGCCATGGCACCCCTCTGCCCTCCCACGCCTCCCCCCAAAAGCTCCCTCAGTGATTACAGATTTTAACGCAGTGCCTTCCAGGATGTCTTGTAAGGATTGTTAGAATCCAATAAGTGGTATAAATGGAGCTGCAGCAGTTCGAAAAACAGCCTTCCACTTCATGGAGTATAATCATATGATTGTCGTTGGTCTGCCCAAATGCAGGAGCATTGATGGTTCATAATTCAATGCAATCAGCCTGCTAACTACAAGTCAATTGGCTGACACATGGCAATTCAAAATAAACAAATAAATAAAAGGTTGAGACATGGTGAAGTTGTATACAAAACATCAAAGCTTCAATATCATATACCTTGCTACCTCAAAATGGAGAAGGCCTCCAAGTCCAGTGGTTTTGATGGCCAATTGTTAAAAGGTGTTCTTCCTTTATAAGTTTTTAAAGTTAAACTGTATGCCTCAACACCATTCTGCAAAGAAATTAACCACTCTATATTAGTAAGAGCAATGTTCTATGCACTCACAGTTAGCAATAAGGTAATCCCCATGGTTAGTACAGAAAAAGCATGAATATTAAAATTGTCCATTCATACATGTACCCCAAAGGCCCCTTATAATAGATAGGCTAATGCGCAAATGATGCTGCGCAAAGGCCTCAACTGACAGATCTGGCAGTGAGCTGAAGAGAGGGAGATGCTGCCATACCATATCATTACATTGCATATCATTCTTATTGTCCTAGGAACAACAAAAACTATTACTTAACCTCAAACTAATAGTGGTTGGCTATATGGATAATTTTTTGTCATTTAGCTCTGTTTGAAATCAATTCCACATCAACATCTAAAAATAGTAAATTTTTTTATACTACTTCCTTTCAAGTTATTTTAGGCCTTACTGTATTAAGGAAAAAGAACCAAAATTTTATATTATTGTTTTGCACCAGAAACTAAATTCAGCTAGTATTTTTTTTTTCCAAAATACAGTTCTCAGTAAAACCACAAGACCACATTATACTGGCTGATTCTGTAAAACAATTAGGGTATAGAACTTGTCTACAGTTTGACCAATATGAAATGAAGAACTAGTAGAAACTCGAACTATGTCAGTCAAACCAAATGTTTACCGCATTAATAATGACAGCATTAAATGGTAGGCAAAAGATTAAGAAATAAATATTTCCATAATTTATCTTCTCAAACAAGTCAAGAAAGAATACTATGCAAGTAACAAATAACCTTGAGTTCTTGATAACAAATCATTTTGGTAGGGCTTTTATGTTGGTATAATCCCCTTCTGAAACCAAAAAGAAAGATTATCTTATAATAATAATGATAAAAAAAAAAAACTGTGAATTGCAAATGCCACTGACGAAATTTCTTGGGGCATACTTGTTAGCTTACTTGCACAGAGATGACTCAGTAGATGCAGAAATGGTGCCTTGTTTTCTCCCTGTGGTCCCAAGAACAACTTCACGCAAACCAGACTTATTCCAACATACAGAGTACCCATGGATTAAAGCACAAAGAATTCTGTGACAAGTAATAAGTAATAAAACAATTTATCTATGAGAACACAAAAATTGATTTACCTGCATGTTAAAGTGGCTAGAGCAGTATCAGCATGCTGAAATTCTTTGGGTGGCACAGAAGCTACACAAAAAAAGTGGCTGCAAGTAGCGCCTCGGAAAAAAAAAAAAAAAAATCCTGCTAAATTTCCATTCATTTAAGATACCATGTACTTCATGGACCTTGTTTACTTTGAATGGAACAATCAATTTATTTGATAATGGCAAGATACGATCATACAAAGATCTTTGCAGGTGGTTCTACAAAGGAATACGTTCAAAAATGTTGGATGATTGTCCAACGGTGATCAAGGAAAGATAAACAGGTTGTAGAAAGTAGGAAAGCAAAGCTCCTGAAATAAGAGAATGGAAAACCTGTTAATTAATCCAATGGCATTTCCTATCAACTTTCCATAGTATATTTTGTAAAGTCAAAAAGATCAGCACATGCCATGTGCATGATGATGGGCCATGCACATAAAATCTAAGCAGTCCGTGATTGTCTCCTTTCATGAACATGACTACACCAATATATAATAAGCATGTGTCTTACCCATCTTCGAACAAATTGAAATAAATTATTTATCCTAGAAAAAAGAAAAACCTATTTTGAGTAATATTTATAGTAAATAATGAACCTTGAACGCCAAGAACATTCCAATGAGTGATTTTGTCAGAGCAGCTAACCGAAATTGTTGTGCCACCATGACCAGGCTTTCTCTGAACCATGCAATTGTGTTGCGAACCATTGGCTGAAAATGTACACACTAAAAGTAAATTCAAAGATTGCTGATATTAAGACCAAATAAGATGGCTAAAATAGCATGTGACAGATGATAAGAAAAAATAGTAGACCTAACAAAAAGGAGGGAAAATATGTATATTAAAAGAAAAGGCTAAAAGAAACTGCCTGGCTAGTCCCAGTATTCACCACAGAATGAATATGCTAAAGAAGAAACAACATTATTTAGGAGGGACGAAAACTGGGAAAGGAGAAGGTGAAATCCATTTAAGATCCTTGTGTACAATTATTCTCTTCTGAAGCCCCAAAAAGCTCACTTATGGAACCATCAAGCTTGCCCAGAGGCAATGATGAATCCCCTTCTCTTTGGAAGGTGTTTCTCAAAGACAAAAAGGGTGAATTAACAGAAGCATCTCCACCTACAAAGACTGAGTAAAAGATAATAAAGCCACAAAACATTGTAAAGATATAAACTAAAATCTAATCAACACAAACAGGATTCATTTATTTTTAAATAAAACAGACTAATATCATGAAGAATTACATGGCAGCTGCGACATGTACAGATATCATTGCCAACCTGATCTCAGTTTGAATTTTCCTTGACTAGAACTATCTTGTTCCAAATAGGAAAGGTGGTTTCGGACATCATCACTTTGCAGTTGTTTGCCTCCATTATCATTTCCATGCTTATTTAAAATATTGGCGAGGAGTTGAATCTCTGAATAGAAGAACCTAGTTCAATTTCAAAGCACATGCACATGCAGGCACTTAGAGAGGGAGGCAATAATAGCTTCATCTATAATCTTGAAAGGCCATATCAGCTAAATTCTAACAGTGAAACACAATCAAACAATGGCATCAGGCTGCCAGTAAAATAAGCATGAGACAGACAAATGCTAATTCAAATAGAGGGGATATATATACAAGTCATGAAGAATACCAACAAGCAAAACAAAGTATGCGCTTCATATAATAAGCTGCAACAAAATATATAAACAAAAAAAGGATTTTGAACCTCATCAAAGCTCTTCGGGCAAAAATCTTAGCGTGTGAAACATTAACAATGTCACCCTGCGTGCTCAATTGCGAGCGCCCAATGCATTTTGTCCCCGTTCCTAAGGAAACAACTTCTCAAACAGAAATGGAAGCAACAACAATCGAAATTAGACCTCAACAACACTTGGCATTTGAGCATCTGGACCCAATGAATGGAAATTTTTGAAGCATCAGCGACAACAAAATCTATTACACAACAAAATGAATCAAAATTTGGAAATAAAATTGAAATTTCGAATCATACAAGGCAAATGCTCCATTGCAGTAAGGAAACAAGAGAAAATAATTTAGGGTAAAGAGACCTTGAGAAGGAGAGGAAACGATAAATGAGACCAAGACTGTGGCTTTACTTTCTTGAGAAGAGAATTGCATAGCGAAATCACCTTCTCTGATACCTTCTTTCCCCATGTTTTCTCTGGGAAACAATCTGAAAGCCATTGCTTCAATTCAAGATTTATCAATGAAACTGCACTTCGACTTCAGCTATTCTTCCATCCTCCCTTTAGCGCGCCAGCGCACCTCCTTTTTTTAAATGATTATTTAGCTTCTGTTATAAAATAACAATAAAGGACAAGAATATATAGCTTAGAGAAAATAGGGGATTTCATTACATGGATGAAAAATAAATTTAAAAAGATAATCAAGAAAATCCTATTTATAGAATTAAATTATATTCTAAGAGATATAATACTAAATAGTCTATTAAATAAATTTACGAAAAAGATAAATGGATTAAAAACAAATGGATATCCACTATAAATGTGGATTTATAACACTTTCTGATTGGATGTCCATTTCATAAAGAATATGCCTAATTAAAACCTTACCAGGCAAAAACCCAGTAGAAAAAAAAATTTTAGTGAAAGAAAAAGAGTATATTATTCTTTTATAAAATATGCAATGAATATTATCTCATTAAAAACTTTAATTGAGAAACCCAGTGGAAAAAAAATTACAGCAAGAAAGAAAAAGAATATATTGCATATTAACTCTCCCTCATGAAAACGTCTCTTGAGATTTTTAAGCCTTTTCATCCCAATGTTATTCACCAATTTTTAGAAACTTGCAGTTGAAAGTGCTTTGGTGAGTAGATCAGCAAGATTATCTCTTAAGTGAATTTATTGAATATTAATTTCATTATTCTTTTGAAGATCATGAGTAAGAAGAATTATGGAGAAATATATTTTTGTCCTTTCTCCTTTAATTTATCATTTCTTGAATTGATTTATCATGCAGTCTTATCTTCATAAAGAAATGATTAGAACTTCCTTTTTGGCAGATAGATTACATGTACTTCGAATATGTTGAATTATTAATATTTCAACTAGACATATTCTTTGCTTGTTTCATAAGATGTTAAAATTTCTGCATAATTAGAAGAAGTATCAGATATAATTTATTTTTGTAGAACACCATCAAATAACTGTATCTTCATATGTAAATATATAGCTTGTTTAAGATCAATTATTATTTGGATCAGATAAATAACCTGCATCTGCATAACCAACCAAATCTGGTTGTAACATGTTAATAACTCATATATATTGTACCTTGAACATAATGAAATATATGCTTAACACCATTCTAATGTCTTCGGGTTAGAACAAAACTATATATTGCTAATAAATTTATAGAAAAAGTTATATTAGGTCGAGTATGACTAGCAAGATATATTAATTCATCTATTGCACTAAGATATAGTATTTCAGGACCAAGGAGTTTCTCATCATTCCCTTAAAGTCAGAAATGGTTCTTTATCTTATCAAGTGACCTCGCAACCATTGATAAACTTGATGAATAGGCTTTATGCATGTAAAATTGTTTTAATACCGTAGTTATATAAGTTAATTGATGGAAAAGATGTCATTTTTTGCAATGCTTAATCTGTAGATCGAGATAAAACTTTATCTTCTTAAAGTCTTTCATCTGAAATTCTTTTTTCAAAAATTCTACATTTTTGAAAAGCTCTTCAGGAGTAATAATGTTTAAATTATCAATATAAATTGTAACAATGAGAAATTCATATCCCAATGGACATATATGATCATTTTATAGCCTTATTTCAATAAATATTCACTAGGGCGATTATAACACATACATCCAGATTGTTGTAATCCATATGGAGCTCTATATAATTTAATTGAATAAAGTTATCAAGAATTTGATTTTTGTGGTTCAGGCAACTTGAATCCTTTAGGGATTTTGATATAGATATCTTTATAAAGTGAGCTATATAAATAGGCAGTCACTACATTCATTAAACACATTTCAAAGTTTTCATGAATTGCCAGACTAAGTAAATATTGAAACGTAATTGCATCCACTATAGGAAAATATATATCCTCATAGTTAATCATTAGAATTTTATCTTATAATTAAATTGCTACCACTTGTGCTAGTTCTTAGACTGGAACTCTTGCTTTCACTACTATTTCCACTTTCACCACAAATGTAACTATAAATGCGACTTTCGTTGTAATTGTTACTGCCACTTAAAATATAACTATCAATACAGATTAGTGAGCAAAGATAACCATCAATGCAACTATTAATGTAATTATTCTAGCTATATTTAGTATCATACACATAATGATCATAGTGGGAGTCGCTAGTACAACAAAACATGCTTTATATCTCACAATTTCAATTTTCTTATTTCATTTTTGCACAAATCTATTTATATCCCATTGGTTGGACATCTTCTAGTGTCCTGACTGCAAGTCTAAAAACTTACGTTTCTTAACTAAATATAATTCTACCTTGATGACATTAGTCCATTTTGGCCAATCATTTCTACGTTTGCATTTTTCTATAGACTTAGGTTTATGATCCTTATCTTCTTTCACAATATTGAGCACTACATTATATAAAAATATTGTTGACGTTTGTTGCATATCGATTCCATCTTTGTCCTGACATGACATAATTTATTGAGATATCTTCATTTTCATTACTTTCAGGTACCTGAATTTCTTTTAAACATTTATTAGTCATATCTAGGTTCTCTTATTGAGTCTTCTTTGCTAGTCATTGGGGTTTTGACTATCTTGAAATCTTACTCCTTTTTCATTTTGAGGATTTTTATTCTTGGAACTAATAGGTCTACCATGCTTCAGGCGTGCTGTAGATAGGTAGTTTGTGCAGTTTATCCTTCAGATACTTCAATTCTAATAAGAATATTAGCAACTGGTATATGAGATTTAGTCACTCTCATTAGGTCAGTGATTGCATCTAGCAATTTATTGGCAATATTTTACAAATTAATTATCTTTTGAACTTCTAATTCACATTTCCTTGTACGAGGATCAAAATATGATAATGATAATTCTTGCCAAGTAACTTACTTATCCAGCTACTTATTTTCTCTCCCTAATGTCGAGAAAATTGATTCATCAAAGTGACATCGACAAATTTGGCCATAAAAAAATCTCCTGTCAAAGGCTCAAAATATTTAATTATAGATGGAGACTCATACCTAACATATATTCTCAACCTCCTTTGAGGACCCATCTTAATGCATTGTGGCGGAGCAATTTGAACATATACTGCACATCAAAAATTCTTAGATGAGAAATATTTGGTTTATGACCCAAAACCAAGTATAAAGGGGATAACTTATGATAAGATGTTGGCCTGATGCGTATAAATGTTGTTACATGCATAATAATATGTCTCAAAAACAGAAACTAAGAGCTTTATTCTTATAAGTAATGGCCTTGTAATCAATTACAATCATTTAATAAATGATTTTGCCAGACCATTTGGTGTGTGAACATAAGTTATGGGATGATCAATAACTATTCCAATCGACATGCAATAATCTTTAAAAGTCTAAGATGAAAATTTACCAACATTATCAAGACGGATTGTCTTAATTAGATAATCAGAAAAATGTGCTCGCAAGCAAATTATTTGTGCAAACAATCTTGCAAATGCCAAATTGCAAGATAATAGTAAACACACATGTGACCATCTAATTGATGCATCAATTAAAACTATAAAATATTTAAATGGTCCACATGGTGGATGTATAGATTCACATATATCACCCTGAACACATTCTAAAAATACAAGAGATTCAAATCCAATTTTAATTGGTGATGGCCTAATAATTAATTTTTCTTAAAAACAAGCAGCACATGGGAATTTAATGAATTAAAGAATCTTTTGGATTTTTAATAAATGACCACATGAATTGGTAATTTTTCACATCATAATTGATCCAAGATGGCCCAACCGGTCATGCCAAACAATAAAGTCAGTTTGATTAGTAAACTTCAGGTTTACAATAGTATTGATGCATACATTTTGCATAGTCATTTAGGTCTAATTTTATAACCATTTTTATTTGATTATTAGTCATTTTTAGCTAATTTCATTAGTTAATTAGTTAGTTTTTCATAGTTGTCAATTTTGCATTAATTTGTAATTTTTACTTTGTTTTGTAGGAAAAATGGTGTTTTTGAAGGACTGAAGAGAATTTTGCAATTGAGGAGTGTCTTCTACAGCCAAAGATGTCAAAAACAGGTTTTCAAGCTGAAATATGCATTAACCAAACTGTGCATAACTTGCCGTATAAGCTATGCAGATCTGCATAAGGAGAAAGATCACTGTTCCAGAACCAGCCGAAATGTGCATAAGGAGACTGCATAGCTTATGCACATTCTCGCCTCCCTTATGCACCTTCACGGAATTGTGCATAACCTATGCACCAAGTCATGAAGTTTCGCATAAGTGACTCAGTAAGCGCATAAGGGACTGCATAACTTATGCAGTCCCATAAAGAGTTCATTAATGAGCTGGCAGGAGATTCCCTCAAATAATTCCTCCTAGAACATACCATTTTAGGGCTCCATGTCAGAAAAATGCTATAAATAGTCTCATTTTCCCATTTTAGAGGGGGGAGACAAGGAGCAGAAAAGGAAAGAAGAAGGGAGGCAGAATTTGAAGAGTCACTTTCACCTTCCACACCATTTTCAACTAAGATTTGCAGATTTCTTTCTTTCCTTACATTTTTCTACATTTCTAGTGTTTAATTTCTTATTCCTTAGCTTAGATTAAAGCTTTATTTCCATTTAAACTCAATATATCTTGTAAGTATTATGGATAGTGAGTAGTTTTATTTTGATTCTGGAGTAAGGGTTGTAATATTTGAGATATTTTGTGGATTTTGATTGAATAATCCATATTTTGTGGTCTTAATGAGTTTTATTCATTTCTTGTGTACTTAATGACATGCTTAGTGTAGGATCCCATTAAGTAATGTTCTTAATCCATGGTTGAAGCACCGAAAGGAGAAGGCCTTGTGATAGATAATCAAGGAATTGGACTTAATTAACTTAGATCTAGAAATAGACTAAGGATTAAGAGGATTCACAGATTAATTAAAGAACTTAATGGGTCTTAATTAATTCTAACTCCACGAAAGTAGGATTAGTTTGATTAAGGCACTCTTTGTCTCACTCGAAAGGGTATTCAAAGGATTTAAGAATTAATCTCCTTAAAACCATAAGTTTCACAAGATTGGATAACCAATTTAAAATCCCAAAATAGCTCGAATATGAAATCCCGAACTTCGGAATCGCTTTTTTACCATTGTTAATTTCTAATCGAATTTAATTACTTGCCATTTTTAATCTTGCCATATTTCAACTTGCTTATTTCAATTTGATGCAATTTTAGTTTAATTAATACATTGTTGAATAGAATATTAATTTTGCACATATAGATTTCACATTCTCAATACCCATCAATTCATTACTTTAATTTCAAAAATATTTCAATTTACTCAACTTTTTATATCAAAAATTCAATCATTAACACAACTCCTCGTGGGAACGATATCTTTACTGTATTACTTGTACGACCCGTGCACTTGCGGTTGGGCCACATCAAGTATATGTTTCAATCATAACAATTTTGTATAGTATGATCTAGAGGACAAAGATGGTAATTTTTCTAACAAACATTTCTTCCACAGAAATAATAACGGTAATACAAATATACTCTATATGATATCCGTTAAATCGTATATCTTTAAAACTTAGTAAATTTTTTTGAAATTTATGAGAGAATAAGGCGTCATTGATCCCTCTGGGTAATAATATATTAGCTCTTATAGATCATAGATCTTCTAGAGCCTTGAATTAATTTTGAACTATCAAATATTATATTGATATTATCTGCTAGACATATATCTTTATCATTGATAGCATATTTTCTTCATAAACAAGAGAAATACAAATATAATAAGAAAGCTCATAAAATAATGTATGGAAACAAATTAATGTAAAAATAACATTTTATATAAATTCTAAGACCATAATACAAGTATGTAATATAAAACAATAAAACCTAAGAATTGTTTATTCTTAAATATTTTCATTATTAACCATATGGTCAATATTTCCTCCAGGGAAAAATTAATATCTAAATGTATTGTACATTTCCTTTAGGGAAAATCAACATCTAAATGTGTTGTTTCAACTTAATCATGATCAAAATCATTATGCATAGCATAATATTTATTTTCCTTGTTTTTTTTATTTCTTTTATCACAATTTTACCACTTATAGTGTGTCTGACATTTCTCACTATTTGCCACTTCTAGTAGTAAGACATATCCACCACTTATGGTAGTAAGATGTAATATTATAGTTAAAATATTAATTATTATGACTACCACGATTGTGGAAAAAATGTCGATTTCAACTATACTCACTTCCATAGCCACGACCATGTTCACAAATTTTATTTAATGTTATCGCATTCAATTTAGGGAATGGAGCATAACCAGATGGACGAGTTTCATGATTTTTCAATAATATTATGCCACTTCTAGTTGTGATATCTTTTTCAATACTAACTTTATTATTTTGTTTTGCCAAAAATGACATAAATTAATTGAAAGTTTTTCTTAAAACCATTTTCATGGTATTACTACTACAGGAACATATTTGAGGCATGAAAAATTAAAAATGTTTTGTCTAGCATATCCTGATCAATAATTTGTTCTCTATTATAAATAATCTGTTCTCTACATAATTTTAATTGATAACTTATTTATAATTGAGTTATATTCAACAAACTCTTCCAGAGTTCAAGTGAATATTTTACTATGTAATATTTAACTTATACCACTTTTTGATGTTTATATTTTTTTTGCAAACTCTTTTAGAGTTCAAGTGAGTCTTTTGTTGTAAGATATTTAACTTTTATAAAAATAATAATAGTGAAAGAAATACTATTGAATGAATTTCAATATATAATATCCATGACAAATAGTTCTTAACCATAATATCAAAAGTCATAAATTCAAATTTTGACAAATTTGACACATTATCATAAAGAATTCAAGGTTAGAAATAAAGAAACAATTATTATTGATAAAAGATCAATAATAAAATTACCTCAAAGCACTTTTAATAATATTTTAATTTGGATAACAATATTTCTAGCTATCCCATTGACCAGCCTTACTACTTTTCAAATCATAGAGAATAAAACATGAAACCTATGTATGGTTGAGGCTAGAAACTCGTGCTGATAATGTGTTATAAAATAACAACAATAAAAGACTAGAACATATAAAGAGAGAATGAAGAGAATTTCATTATATAGATGAAAAATGAATCCAGAAAGATAATCACTATAGGGTTAAGAAAACCTTATTTATAGTGTACAACTTACATCCTAAGAAACATAATATTAAATAGTTTATTAAATAGATTTACGGAAAAAATAAATGGATTTATCGAAAATACAAATGGACATCCATCATAAATATAAATTTATAACAGTTTCTTTATTTTTAATGAGATTACCTTCTTAATTATTTTTTACTATTTAAGTTTTCTAAAGTAACGACAGTTTTACTAAAGTTTAAAAATCATAAAATTGTGTTTCAAAGAGTTTGTAATTTTCAAAGTGAGATTTTTGAAATTTTTAAAGAAAAGATAATATTGATTATTAATAAAAACAAGTTTGAATGCCATACGTAAAAAGGAAGAGACTCATAGAATATCAGAGGCAAATAGAGCTTCTACAAACTAAAGAAGTGATCACGCTTCCAGCATATTCTTTTGCTACATTAAAAATTTCCAACAATCTATATTTTTTAACTTACCAAATCTTTGAAATATTCCAAAGTTGCTTTTAAAATTTAGGATTTAAATTTTAAATATTTTATTTGGCTAATAAAAATAATTTCTATGAAAATAATTATTTTAAAACTTTTAGTTTTTAAACTTATTATGAACACATGAAATTTAAACCAAATTTAAATCCATTTTTGAACATTTTTTGTTACATAAAATCTTTAATAAAGACAAATGTAAAGCATACTCATAAATAATTATTTAATTTAAATTCAAACTCATAAAGTCAAATCCTCAATTCAAACATAACATAAAAATAATAATAATAAAAAAAGCTTTCAATCCCTTTCAAACATTAATTATGAAAGTTTAGCAACGATAAAAAAACTTTAATTTAAAAATCTTACTTTACTTTCTTTCTAACATATTATTATATCTCTTATATTTTAAGTATTATTTAAATTTTATTTAAAAAAAATAAAATTATATAATCTTTTATATTCAAGTCTTAAACTATTTAATTTGCATATTAATAATTTCTCTTATAAATATATTAATTAATGGAAAATATTAATTTAAACTTAGATGAAGTTTAAAGTAAATGAAATAAAAATATGAATTAATTAATATATTTTTAAAAAATAAGAATATGAAATAATTTTATTAAAATTAAGAAAGTAAATAGTAATTTTGCTTTTTTTTAGGAATGGAATTATTATATATACTAAAAGAGACAGCACTTTTACTATTCATGAGGAGGAACAATAAAAGTGTTGTTTTGCCCTTTCTAGATTTACATATTACATTTTGAAGATTCTCTTTCTTTTGAGTTTGGATATTTGCTGCAATTTAAGAAACTAAGTATTATAGTGATTGCTAGGCCTTACCCTTCCTCCACTGGAATTTCTTCTTTTACCTTTCACATCTTCTTTTTTTTTTTTTTTTTTTCTCTATTTACAAAATTCTCTCTCTTTTTCCCTCTATTTTGCATGTGTTAATTTAATTTGCTTTTTATTTCAAATTTAAAATTATTAATTTAATTTACTTTTAATTAGTTATCTTGACTCCAAAAATATAAATATAAAGTAAATAAAATTTTCATGCATCATAAAATTTTAATCTATATTATAATAGATTAAGTTAATTAATGTATACATATATTTTTAAGAAAAATGAATATTTACATGTCTCATTTCAAATTTTATTTAAATTTTAATTGTTTTAAATTATTTAATTATTACACATATACATTATTTTTATATACCAAACCTATTACCATAAAAATAGTATTAGGCTTTTCTTAAAAGGGTTAATTAATTTCCTTTTTTTAAAAACTATATTATTTTTATTGTCTTCTTTTGTAACTAGATTCTATAATTAATTTTTTCAATTATCAAGTTATATTTTATTTTATGTATTATAATAAGTATATAATATTTATAAGCCAATAATAAATATTATATTATCAATATTAGTTAATCTTAAACTAAACTATACATATATGTAACACCCCTGATTTTTTATATATTATTATTGGGCTTCGTGTAGGTATCCTCAATTCGCGGAAATTCGACAGTTGTCCGGATCTGTGAATTTCCATCTGAGACCGATTCTGGAAAAGTCTCCGAATTGGACCGAGGTTTTGGCTAGCCCCCCATTGTCAGACGTCCCGAGCGCGTTCCCGAAGTCGGAATCGGCAAAGGTAAACCCGAACCTTGCTTTTTCATAATTTTCTAGTGCTTAAATAGGATTAAAAATCCATAAAATATTCGTGGTAAGCTTAGAAAATTATGATTCTTCTTGCAATAGCTTAGTAATATTGCTAAGGACCGCGGGGCAAAGTTTTGAAATTTTTAGAGCTGATTTGGGTAGTTTTTGCAAAAATATCAATAATAAGGACTAAATTGAAATTTTGCGTATTGTGATGGATGACTGATTTGATGGGCCCAGGAGGGGCTATGTGATATGATTGAACTGTGGATATATGGATTGTGAATATAGAAGTGTGTTTTGAGCCATTTTGCAGGTTGGGTAGGTCCTAGGTATAGGGGAGACTCTGCCGGATTTTCGGCACGACTTAGGACGTATTGGTCTTTTTCTTTGTTTGTATTGAGTCAAATTTATTAAATGATTGTAATAAAATTGTCAGGTGAGCCGGGACAGCCTTCTTCCTCCGCCCAGCCGCCTCAGTGACCACCGTCAAGTCTGTGAGTAGAATATTAATTTTAATTGTAATTTCGATATTATTATATGTTCAAGCATGCCCATGCATCACTTATATGCATATATTTATGTAGTTAAACTGTTGATGTGCCATGGATGTTGTTGTGGTAATTTGGAGCAGTGTGCGTGCGTTGGCGTGCGTGTGATGTGGTGTGGACTATGGATAGGACGGGGTAGTCACGGCTTGAGTAATTCGCTGAGACCGATCCTTCGAGGGGTAGTCACGGCTTGAGTAATTCGCTGGGACCCTCGATTTGGTTATTAAGTGGAAGTCCGAGCTTGAGTAATTCGCTGGCACCAGGTTGGATTTAAGAGAGCTGTATAGGGGATCAGCTCCCATATGTTATGATTGATACTACAGGGTGTGTGAGTGCTCCAAATTACCTTTTTGATGCTATGATGTGAATTTATTGCTGATGTTGCATTTCATTCTACAGGGTGCATTAGTTTTAGATAGTTATAGGGATTATGGTTAAAATTGATATTTTACTCTCTGAGTCGAACGCTCACTCTGTTCAAAAAATTTCTGAGCCACAGGAGGATATTTCTTTGAGGTTAACCTGCTTTCTCCCTCGCAGGGCACTTATTAATGTTTGTGTAAACTGGTTAAATCTTAGAATTTCCGCATGTGTTAGAAATGTTTATTTGATTTGGGTCTAAATTAAATTATTATTTTGGGACTCAGAAACTTAATATGCTATGCATGTTTGATGGATTGGATGAGGAGCTGAGCTCCCATTTATTTTTATGTTGATGAGTATGTGGAGGGTGAGCTGAGCTCCCCAAATGACTATATATTGTGTTTACAGGTCGGGTGAGTCAAAAACTCCCCGTTGGAAAGTCCATTTTATGGCCGGACTCTGTCCGTTTGTTTTCTTGAAATTGGGCCCAATGGGCCTTAGAATTGGGTAAATGAACAGTTAGGCTTACTACGGGCCTCAGAGGCTTTAGGCTGGCCAGTCTAGTCTTAGTCCGGCCCATAGGTTGGGTCGTGACAGATGTGGTATCAGAGCTTAGGCTCCAGATTCATAGGGAAAAATTATCTAAGTGTTGGGAAGAGTCTACTAGGAGTCACATGCGAAGTATAGGATTCTGTTTCGTCTTTTTCTGTAATTCTTTGTTTCTAAATTCTACGTTATACCTCGGGAAATATAAGATTACCTCAGTTAGTGTCTTGATTTTCGTGGAGTACACAGAAATGTGAAATAGAGTTAGTAGACATGTGAGGTCTATCATGAGGATACGTACTCCAAGAAATGTTATATTTTTGTCAGTATGAGTTTAAATGGTGTGTCCATTTCGTGTAAGGCACGAGTACATAAAAGTGAGTCTTAAAAGTACAGTTGCCCTAGATAAGGATGAGGATACCACTACTGGCAATCATTAGTAGATGACCCAGTCAGAATAAGTTTGTGATAATAGAAGATTCAGGAGAGATAAGAAATTAGGAGACCTAGTCTGTCAGGACGTATCGTAGTAACTATACAATGTTCTCGATGTCTGCTCTGTAGCTGCAGATTCTGATCGACATGAGATTATTGTGTAGAGCTGCGTGCATGCCCATGGTGCTCCCTAATGTGGGTGTTTGAGATGGCTTGTTTTGGTACAGATTATGCGAGCGAGTTCTGTATTTGCAGAGGAGTTGGGAACTCTTAGTTAAGAGTCTCTCGTTCGAAGATTGAAAGGTCACAGTAGGGTGATAACTAGAGTCAGTGACTCGATTACTGACATGAGCTAGAGTTACATCAAGAGTTGCCATCGGACCAGAAGTTTCGGACTAGTTGCAAAGTAAAGGTGACACTTATAGAGTGAGAATAGTATACCTTGTGTGTATCAGTATGGAATAAAGTACAACTCTACTACCTAGAGAAGGTCGAAACTATGAATTGATGATTTATAGAGCTATGATATGATAAAAGAGTCATTAACTTGACATGGTTCTGGCAAGGTGGTAGATGTAGTACCTTGTTGCAGCAAGTTAGGATATAGTCCTATCTTTTCAGAATGGATCGAAGGTTATTACTGATAATGATGACTTATGGAATAGTGTCCCAGATGGGACTGTAGAGTGTGGTAGAGAGTAGTTGGCTCGGGTATCCTGGAGAGGATACAAGTTCCATTATAGGAATCATATATAATCAGATCATGATGGATGTAAATCCTTTGAATTGGATGACAGGTTTGGGTGCCCGGAATCTTAAGTTTTGGCTAGTTGAGTAAACATGGAAAATAATAATAATAATAATAATAATAATAAAATTACTGCAAAATTAGTTCTCGAGGTAGTAAGGGTATTATGTAAGCTAAAGGATAAGAATAGAGATCATACAATAAAAGTATGACTGTAATTTGCTGAGTTCCTTTCTAATTTCAAATTATTCAAAACAATAGTATAATCTAATTATAATAGTGTTAAGAGTAATAAATTAGCGAAGATAAATCACAGAAGGCCAATGGATAAAGAAAGTGCAGAATGAAAGTTTGGACAATTGATTGCAGATGCAATATAATCTAAATGCTAGTGGAAGTACTAGCTAGAGTGGTCAAAGGACCAAATCTGAGTAGCACAGACATATGATAACGCGATAGAGACTCTGAAAGATATAGTTAGCAAGTACTGCTATTATGTTAGGAAAAAGAATGGAACCAGGGATAGAATAGTCAAGTTCTATTTTGGGTAAGACAAAGGAAATAAATGAAAGGACAACCTAAAGAGCGCATAATAAAAGGAACAAAGTTAAGATATAGGATAGGCTAAGTGTTATTCTTGGCAAGGAGAATAACAAGGATGGAAAACCCAAAATGGGACCACATTAGTGAGAAAAGTGATGGAGGTATGGAATACAATAATAATGAGTAAATGTTAGAAGGTGTGCGATGGTATTGCGGACTACCTAAATAGGTAGAGAAAGAGAAGTTAGTAAGCAGTAAGTTGAATAAAAGTCAGTCTAAGGGATCAAATAGGTATGATGAGAGGAAAGAATGATAGATAATGACACATAGGTTTTAGGTTAGACTTTTGAGATAGTGAGAAGGTAGTTAGAGGTTCGTTATGAATGTCGTGCAAACATTTTTAGTGTGATCACAGAATCACTTTGCGGTGGCCTTAATAACGATGAGCAACGATGAGGGTAGAATAAAAAGTGACAAGTATGGATGGTAATAAATCACTAGAAAGTTTAAGGATCAAATTAATGACCATAGATAAGGGTGGAATTAGTGTTTGAAGAATCTATTAGCGAGAGAAATCTTTCAGGATTCAACAAGGGTTAAGGGCACAATATAAACGATGATAGATATGAATCATAGGTCGAGTATAAGTAAAGTTAATAAATTATAAAATATTATGTCAGGAAGGACGATGGTATAGTAAAGGGTTCATGCAGATGATACCTTATAGGTAGAGCACAATTGTGCTAGGAGATGATGAAATTTGAAGAGAAAAACTAAGAAACATAGGTTAAACATTATTATATGGACAATCGGGCGTAGTTGAATATAGAGGATATTTTTCTTTCTTTTCAAGTTTAGCTCGTGTTTTTTATTCCAGAGCGTTATATAAGGAGCAGAGACTGAGGCAAGGAGACCTAGTTATTTGAGATTTTGATAGGCACCAATTCATATACAATTTCCTGATATGAGAATGACAGTAAGTGCATACCTAGTGTTAAGTATGAAAGGACGATCAGAGTAATGACAGGAGTTAAATTGAGTTAGCTACTAAGGCTTGCAACTGTTTTAAACTATGAGCTAGAGGAAATACTAATTGTGGATGAGTTTCAATAGATGAAATTATTGCTAATGGGTAATTTGAGGTTGAAGTTTGGAAAGTTGTGGGCAGTATATGTGATTATATTAAAGAGAATAAACACGTGAAGTATCTTATTTAGAATTAAGGCATGACACACATTTCCCACAGCCGTGTTAGTTCAGGTGGAACTTATAGTTTCTGGAGCTCCTATCCATCCAGGATGAGCAATTTCCTACTAAGGCTGGTAGGGAATGATAATGTTCTGATAGTTAAGTTGGAAAAGGGGTTACAAAAACGAATTTTCTATGGTTAATTATAAGTGTTACAAAAGGTGAAGAATGTGCTGGCAGGAGTAAGCCGTAAGGTTAGAATTTTCGAAGTAATGGAACTAGTAATCAAGATAAGACTAAGAAATAAAAAGAAAGTTAAAGTTGATGATGGGATAGACATCTTTGAAGGAAAAGGTGTAAGGATGAGATAGGACTAAAATTAAGGAATAAGTACAGCAGGTTGAAAAGATACCAACAATACCAAAAATAGGAAAAGGGAAGTGGATAAGATGCAAAGGACAGGAAGAGAGCTTGATAGAGTCAGTTATAATGACGAGGATAAGGAGTGTCTAACCACTGCCCCTGTGTTAACACTACCTATGAGCGGTGAATGATACACCGTGTACTGTGACACCTCTAGAGTTGGCCTAGGGTGTGTTTTGATGCGGAATGGAAAGGTAGTGGCTTATGCTTCAAGGCAGCTGAAGAGGCATGAACAGAACTACCCCACCCATGATTTGGAAATGGCGGCTGTAATCTTTGCACTAAAGATCTGGAGACACTACCTGTATGGTGAAGTGTGTGAGATATACACCGACCACAAGAGTTTGAAGTACATCTTCCAGCAGAGGGATTTAAACTTGAGACAGAGGAGATGGATGGAGCTTCTGAAAGACTATGATTGCACCATCCAGTACCACCCTGGGAAGGCCAATGTTGTGGCAGATGCTTTGAGCAGGAAATCTTCTGGCAGTTTGGCGCACATTTCAGCAGAGAAGAGACCGTTGATTCAGGAAGTACATGAATTGATGGATCAAGGTTTAATCCTAGATCTTTCAGACGAGGGGGTATTGTTGGCTCACTTTTCAGTGAGGCCAGACTTGAGGGACAGAGTTAGAGTTTCCCAGCACAGAGACCAACAATTGATGAAGATTATAGAAAGAGTACAGCAAGGTGAAGGTGGTGAGTTTGGATTTGCCAATGATGGCGCCCTAGTGCAAGGTTCTAGGATATGTGTGCCCGATGTGGACAACCTCAGGAATGAAATCATGCGAGAGGCACACTACACCATGCTGATGTCACCGAGTTCCACCAAGATGTACCATGATGTGAAAGATAGCTATTGGTGGAATGGCATGAAGAGAGACATAACAGACTTTGTGTCCAAGTGCTTGACTTGTCAGAAGGTGAAGTTTGAACACCAGAGACCGTCAGGGAAGCTGCAAGAGCTCCCTATCCCAGAATGGAAGTGGGAAATGATCACTATGGATTTTGTGACTAGGTTGCCTCGTACCACGCGAGGATATGATTCGATATGGGTAATTGTAGACCGCTTGACCAAATCAGCTCACTTCTTACCTGTAAAGACTACATACTCTGTGGCACAGTATGCCCGGCTCTACATTCGAGAAATAGTCAGATTGCATGGAGTTCCAGCTTCCATAATATCTGACAGAGGGCCCCAGTTCACTTCTCGGTTTTGGAGAAAGTTGCAGGAGGCACTTGGCACACAGTTGAACTTCAGATCTGACTTTCCACCCTCGCATGCAGACAGTCCGAAAGGACAATCCAAACACTGGAAGACATGCTTCGCATGAGTGTCTTGGATTTTGGAGGTCAATGGGATGAGCAGCTAGCTTTGGTGGAATTTGCCTACAACAACAGTTACCATTCCAGCATAAGGATGGCACCCTATGAGGCACTATATGGAAGAAAGTGTAGGTCTCCTCTGTGTTGGACGGAAATGGGGGAAGCGAAGGTGCATGATGTAGACCTAGTGCAGTACACTTCAGAGATAGTTCCTTTAATCAGGGAACGACTGAAAACAGCTTTCAGTAGGCAGAAGAGTTATGCAGACCCCAGACGGAGGGATGTAGAGTTTGCAGTGGGCGACTATGTATTCCTGAAGATTTCTCCAATGAAGGGAGTCATGAGATTTGGAAAGAAGGGCAAGTTGGCACCTCGGTATATTGGACCTTTTGAGGTTACTAATAGAGTTGGAGCAGTTTTCTACCGGTTGGAGCTACCACCCAACCTTTCTCACGTTCATCCCGTGTTTCACATCTCCATGCTCAGGAAATACATTCCAGATCCTTCTCATGTACTACAACCAGATGTAATAGAGCTAAAAGAGAACTTGACATTTGAGGAGCAACCTGTAGCCATAGTGGACTACCAAGTGAGACAGCTAAGATCAAAACAGATCCCTATGGTTAAGGTTTTGTGGAGGAGCCAGTCAGTGGAAGAGTGCACCTGGGAGTCAGAACGGGACATGCGTAGCAAGTACCCTTATCTGTTCAATGTGTAATCATGTACTTTATTCTGCCTTGTGTAAAATTCGAGGACGAATTTTCTGTAAGGGGGGAAGAATGTAACACCCCTGATTTTTATATATTATTATTGGGCTTCGTGTAGGTATCCTCAATTCGCGGAAATTCGGCGGTTGTCGGATCGTGAATTTCCGCCATCTGAGACCGATTCGGAAAAGTCTCCGAATTGGACCGAGGTTTTGGCTAGCCCCCCATTGTTAGACGTCCCGAGCGCGTTCCCGAAGTCGGAATCGGCAAAGGTAAACCCGAACCTTGCTTTTTCATAATTTTCTAGTGCTTAAATAAGATTAAAAATCCATAAAATATTCGTGGTAGCTTAGAAAATTATGATTCTTCTTGCAATAGCTTAGTAATATTGCTAAGGACCGCGGGGCAAAGTTTTGGAATTTTTAGAGCTGATTTGGCCAGTTTTTGCAAAAATAATCAATAATAAGGACTAAATTGAAATTTTGCGTATTGTGATGGATGACTGATTTGATGGGCCCAGGAGGGGCTGTGTGATATGATTGAACTGTGGATATATGGATTGTGAATATAGAAGTGTGTTTTGAGCCATTTTGCAGGTTGGGTAGGTCCTAGGTATAGGGGAGACTCTGCCGGATTTTCGGCACAACTTAGGACATATTGGTCTTTTTCTTTGTTTGTATTGAGTCAAATTTATTAAATGATTGTAATAAAATTATCAGGTGAGCCGGGACAGCCTTCTTCCTCCGCCCAGCCGCCTCAATGACCATCGTCAAGTCTGTGAGTAGAATATTAATTTTAATTGTAATTTCGATATTATTATATGTTCAAGCATGCCCATGCATCACTTATATGCATATATTTATGTAGTTAAACTCTAGGCACGATTTATGTTACATTCATAACTGTTGATGTGCCATGGATGTTGTTGTGGTAATTTGGAGCAGTGTGCGTGCGTTGGCGTGCGTGTGATGTGGTGTGGACTATGGATAGGACGGGGTAGTCACGGCTTGAGTAATTCGCTGGGACCCGATCCTTCGAGGGGTAGTCACGGCTTGAGTAATTCGCTGGGACCCTCGATTTGGTTATTAAGTGGAAGTCCGAGCTTGAGTAATTACCGGCACCAGTTGGATTTAAGAGAGTCAGATAGGGGATCGGCTCCCATATGTTATGATTGATACTACAGGTGTGTGAGTGCTCCAAATTACCTTTTTGATGCTATCATGTGAATTTATTGATGATGTTGCATTTCATTATACATGGAGCATTAGTTTTAGATAGTTATAGGGATTATGGTTAAAATTGATATTTTACTCTCTGAGTCGAACGCTCACTCCTGTTCAAAAATTTTTACAGGCCACAGGAGGATATTTCTTTGAGGTTAACCTGCTTTCTCCCTCGCAGGTCAATTATTAATGTTTGTGTAAACTGGTTAAATCTTAGAATTTCCGCATGTGTTAGAAATGTTTATTTGATTTGGGTCTGTAAATTAAATTATTATTTTGGGACCTGTAAACTTAATATGCTATGCATGTTTGATGGATTGGATGAGGGAGCTGAGCTCCCATTTATTTTTATGTTGATGAGTATGTGGAGGGTGAGCTGAGCTCCCCAAATGACTATATATTGTGTTTACAAGTCCGGTGAGTCAAAAACTCCCCGTTGGAAAGTTCATTTTATGGCCGGACTCTGTTCGTTTGTTTTCTTGAAATTGGGCCCAATGGGCCTTAGAATTGGGTAAATGAACAGTTAGGCTTACTACGGGGCTCGGGGGCTTTAGGCTGGCCCAGGTCCTAGTGCCGGTCCGGCCCATAGGTTGGGTCGTGACAATATATAACTAATATGTAATATAGTGAAGAATTAAAACTTTATTTTAATTAAATTAACTAAATAATTTTTATAATTATTGATATATAATAGTCTTATTTAAAAAATGCAAGTTCAATATTTTATATTTTTATAAATTAAAATTGGATATGTTTTTCTTTTTTATTTTTATTTTAAACTATTCTTTTTCCTGCTTTTTTTTCTTCATGGCAGAGCAAATAGCAAATTTCTTTTAGTGTAAACTTTTTTTTAATGAGTACAGCAAATGGCAACACAAAAGAGAATGATAAATGGTAAAAGTGATACGTTACATCACCGAAAGAGTTTATATTTATTATTTTCAATTAATTTTTATTTATCAATAATGGAGGGAAAAAAAAGTTCCTAATAATATAATTCAAAATTTATTAAATATTTATTAATATGATCTGCAAAATATAATTGATCTTAAATTTAATAAAATTAATCACTCTCATTTAATTAAATTTTTATTTTATTTTTTATAATTTTTATATATTAATTTAAGAGAAATTTTTTAATTTTTTTTATTATTATCATTAATTATAAATATAATTATGCAAATTATTTTATTTATATATAAAAAAATAATATTTTTAAATTATTAAAATTTATATAAATATTTTAATAATTTTATTATATATATATATATTAATCATCGAGAAATGTTGTACCAACCCGTGGGAATGCGTGGATAATCATGTTTGTTTCAACTGTAGAAGAGAAACTGATTAAAGGCAGGCTCCGAAGGAAATCATTTGGGTCACGTTAAAGCACAATGGATGTCTGCCTTTGCCTCGCGGCATAGGCACTGTCCAATAAAATGGCTCCACAACTCACATGTTCATTGGTCCACGTATCACTTAATCCCGGCTCGGCGACCTCACAGACGTGTATTATAAAATGAGAAATAACAGGTATGCTCCATCCCTCAGAAAATTTTAATTTTTTTTTAAATTAATATTAAAAACCTTTAAAATTAAATGAATAAAAGAAAATATAACTTCATTATACAGGATTATCTGTATAATTTACGGTAGATATGAATATGATATAAGCAAAGGTATTATTCCTCCAATATTTTAATTCAAACTATATTTATTATTCTTAATTAATATATTTAAAAATATTTTTCTCAATTTTCATTCCCATATAAAGAATATCGCCGAAATTAAAAAACAATGTTTTTGGCAAGGACCATGACAAAAGCGAGTGTCCCAACGGTTGCTTGACAGTTAGTCAAGGAAATCTTTCGGTGGACCCATATCTACAGTTACCATTTTGTACGCCTCCTTTCTACGGCATCGTTTTTGCAGGCCGACAGTCTACTGCTTCAGTAACTGCTGCTACGTGGCACTCTTTATACGTTACCTGTCGGCCTTAGCCCAATTATACCACGCATCGTACGCGCATCCTTCAACAAATCACCTCTCCATCAACCATTCTCTGACCAGTAATTAAAACTGACGTTGATCCATTGGATCCTTTAAAGTAAACCCTGCTTATGCGATTCACTTTAGCTGGCGCTTATAAAGAGCCCTTGCCAAATTTTGCAACGCTGCCAAGTTTTCCACTAAAGTTGTGTCAATGGCAGAGCAGGAATCGAAGAAGCTAGAAGCCAAATCACCGGCGACACCGACTCCGGCACCGGCGGAAGTTAAACAAGGTGCGTCACAAGAGAAAGTTATTGTTCCACCACCTGAAGAATCCATAGCTCTCGCTGTAGTCGATAGTAAGCTCTCTCTCCCTCTCTCATTCTATCTCTCTGAAACTATACGTTGCTATCAGTGCTTATAGGAATTAGCTTTGATATTTTTATTTATTTTTGGATACAGAGAACATTTGGCTATGATCATGTGATCTTCATTTCCTCTGTTTCTTCACAGGACTGCATGAAAATATATAATTTTACTTTTTTTTAATTAAATTATTTTTCCCCTCCTTTTGATTTTCGATGATCCTCTGATCATGATTTTTAGTGGATTTAGACCTGAAATGGCCATTTCTTTCAACGATTTTTTCTTCCCATGAAAAGTAGCATGAATTGTTAATGATCGTTTCACATTCAATCAATTTATTTCCAAGTTTTTCCAATTTAACTGTTTTACAATCTATTTGTTTTTTGTTTGGGAAGAGCCTTGAGCTCTCCCCCTCCCTCTCTCTCTCTCTCTCTCTCTCTCTCTCTCTCTGGTTTTTCAATGGATGAGCTACAAGCAAGGTAATTCTACCACTTCTTGTGAGCCCTCCACATTACTTGATGAATTTAAAAGTTCAAAGCTACTCTTTGAAAAGTTCTTTCCATGACTACTCGTTATTTAGATCGAATTAAATGAACTCTAATAATAATTTATTTTCATTTTATCAGTTTTTTACAAGGAGAATTTTCCTTTCCCATAATGATCTTTGGCTATGAAATTTCCTGATTTTCGCTTTTAAGACATTTGTGAACTACAGATTGCAGGAAATATACTATTTTTGTTTTATAATTGGGGGAAAAAAAGTTGTTTACCATATTCGCCTCTGTTTCTTTGATATTTAACAATACTACGCGGAAAGCTTATTTTACGCTTAAACATCAATATATACATAGAGAAAGAGGGTGGGTACGGTTTGGTTTGAAGTCAGAATCAAATTGTTCCAATTTGAAATTAAAATCAGATCAAAATTGATCAAATTTAAATTAGTTGAAACTAAATTTGAATCAGACCGAAATTAACCAGTTAGATTTTGGATCAAAACATAAAATTTTCCATTTAAGAACAAAATTTCATTTTAAAAATATAATATATTGATTTATAATTCACTTTTGTATTTTATTTTTTAATAATAAAATATTTTTCTTTTTTCATAAAAAAAATCTTATTATTGTATTTAATTAAAACTGAAGTGAATTGAAATTAAAATCAAAATGGGAACTAGAATTAAAATCAAGGGCCAGTTCGGTTTCAATTCCCCAATTCTAGAACCGAAAGCAGAGTGTAGATCCAATCCAATAATTCCCACAGTTTCTCTGTGAAAATAATATGCCTACTTAGAAGAAAGGACTTTATATTTTAGTGGAATTTGTCCCTACTTAGCGTAATGGCATCCAAAGGAGTGTTGGCCCCTACGTTATTCATATCCCAAGTTGGGTAAAGCTTTGATAAAGACATGCAACAATTTCGCTTTCTTTTTTAGAGTTCAATTAAAGACATGTATCATGATTCTTGATTGCTTTATTTTATTTATTTATTTATTTATTTTGACAAAGGAATTTACTTCTATACAAAGTAAAAGAAACAAAGAAAATAATTAGCTAGCAAAAGCCGACAAAATACAATCAGATAGAACTGTAACATATCTGGTGGGAATTCTGGTTGCTTTATCAATTCAAAGTTCCATATCTAACGAAGCTTATTTTTCTTCTTTTAATTCCTTTTATCCCACGTCAGGAGGTCGAAACTCTGTCCTTTATTATTGTTTTAGAAACCTAATTATTCTTTATAAATCATATGCTTATATTGGAAATGAAAAAGAAACTTGGTGCCAACTAACCACATTTCTGTATGCATCGCATCGTTGATAAGGGATATTATTATTTATATAAATTATAGGCTGATTTAATAATTGTATGTTTTACAGAGAATCCAGAATCTGTTCCAAAGAAGATTTCAGGGGGATCCCATGACAGAGGTAAAATCTGTGAATCCTTCTTATATGTTGTTTCCCATCTAAATTAAGTTGGAGATTATGGAGGATGAAATCAAAAGAGTCTTATTTCTTTTATTTAATTTATTCTGTTGGCCAAGTGAGTATATCCAATTTTAATCAATTGCTATTTTGCTGGCATTTTAATTTTGTAAATCATTTGAACACTTGTTTTCGTAAGGACAAATAATACAGTTTCATTGAGATCCAGTGTAGAGCATGATGAAGTTGTTCATTTTCCATGGCATGCCGAAATGTTATGTTCCCTAAGGAGTAACGTATACTCTAATGTTGTGTTTTCCAGACACTGCTCTTGCAGAGGTTGAAAAGGAAAAGAAAAATTCCTTTATCAAGGCATGGGAAGATAGCGAGAAAACTAAAGCAGAGAATAAGTACTTCTCTGATCTATCCTTTTTTTCCCCTTCCCTTTTTCCCCTCGGTTCAGCATCTGATATGTAGCTAAATTACACAAGAAGTAAAAGTGACATCTTAATCATCTAAACATAAACTTGTAATTGAGCAAACTGACTGCTAATTAACACCACATATTGAGCTGTACTTTTTTCTTATATAGTAGAATTTATTACCTGTTATGTTCACTGGTTAACATGGTACAATTTCCTTCTACAATAGCCAAGGCTATCAATAACTCATTCTTTGATGATCAACAGGAAATGAACGATTTCAGGATAATCTTCTCTAACAATGATGTAGAAATAGGCTTCCATTTGACTTCAAAAAATCCTGGTCTTTTAATTATTACATATTAATTTTAATAGTGGAAATTAGCTGTATGTTGACTAGCATGATAATCTGTTCATAGATAGTATTTCTCGTTTTAATTTGCTTGTGTGCAAGTGAGGGGTTTGATTGTTGAAAACTTAGCAACTATGCTGATATTGCTGATCAGGGCTCAGAAAAAGCTCTCCGCTGTTACCGCCTGGGAGAACAGCAAGAAGGCTGCATTGGAAGCCAAGTTGAGAAAGATTGAGGTAACTAACCCCTTGTGATTAAGGTTCTATATCAATGATTCATCTGCTGTTTATTACTCCTATTAGTATGTTAGTTTGTCGAGGAATCAACAATTCATCCTACCCTTACTCTTTCCACCATTCTATGTGATGTGCAACAATTAATGGAAAATGCTTACTGTCTTTGGGAAATTGAAAGGGATAATATTCTGCTTATTATACTTTAACGCTTCAGATTCAACAATAATAACTTGATGAATTGGCAGGAAAAATTGGAGAAGCAAAAGGCAGAATATGCAGAGAATATGAAAAACAAAGTAGCTTTAATTCACAAACAGGCTGAAGAAAAGAGAGCAGTGGTTGAAGCCAAAAGAGGAGAAGGAGTCCTAAAGGCAGAGGAAATGGCTGCAAAATACCGTGCTACTGGGCAAACTCCAAAGAAACTCCTTGGTTGCTTCTAAGGTTGCAAGTTTCGAGCTTGGTCTGAAAGCATTAAATGGAATCAGAGCTATTTCTCTTCATAATTTTTTTTGGTAACTCTTCTGTACACTTCTCTTGTTTATTTCTTTCCTTGTAGTTTGTGTCTTTGCCACTGTAAAATAATCAAACTTCTACTATTGAGCGTGCGCATGTATATAAGTACAATATTTTGTCTATGAGAAAAGAGTTTGATTTTATTTCTTGAAGTTGCTGCTACTGCAAACATTTTGTTATGAGACACACAAATCTAAATCTAGATCACACATACTAATTATATGTGCAACAGCGCATACTTGATAAATTGCTGCTGTGGTCAAATACTGAGAAAGCATCAGAAAATCACTGTAATATCACAACTTGAGTGAACTTTATGGCCTAAAGTAATATAGGGACCAAGACAAAATTCTCATGAACATGAAGCATCTTCCCATGTTGATAATTGTAGTGTTACATAGCACATTTGCGAAACTGAGTCTGAAAAGATTAGGTCCCAAAGAATATATATCTCTTCTCTACAAATATAATTAGCAGGGCTCCAATAAATAAAACTAGGAAATGTTAACATCACCACACCCTCACTGTACTCAGACGAAGAATCAAACCATAACAACTAACTATTTGGCTTTATAAACTTTTGTTTGCTTTTACAATGGCTTCATAGCTTTTAGTACTCAAAAGGGTAGCCCAAAATTCAAGCAAACGAGGCTTCAAATTGCACTGCAAGATCTTGGTCATAACTGCATTACCGAATAAGTGGCATAGCTATCGACATTTCCTTCCAAGAAACTCATGTCATTGTTAATGGGGAAATCCAACAAAAGTTGTAGTGTTGAATCTGAAGAATCCTCCAACTCAATAGAGATTGATGAATCAGACCCAGCATTCAAATCTTCAGCGTAAGATTTGCAGCTCTTGCATTCCATATCTTCATTTTGATTGCTTGCCGTGGTAGAGTAGCCTGCTAAGTTGGGGCTAATATCAACAGTGACAGCTGAAACTGATCCACATTTGGTCGATGAAGATGCCTGAGATGCTGAAGCTGGGCTTTGGCAAGTAGTTTTGTCTGCCCGATTGAATTTTCGAAAAGAATCTCCAACTTCAGAGTTCCACATCCGCAGGAAATAATCATTATCAGTTTTCCCCGGAGTTGGTGGATTGAAGAGTGAGGACTCCATGGAAAGCCGAGCCTCAGCTTCAAGCCTAGCACTCTCCCACTGTGCCATATGGCGAGTAGCGGGGGATGCAGGTGCTTTTATGGCTGGTCCACAAGAGGTAAAGGGCTCATGAGTTTGGGAGTCAAGCCCCATGCAAAGAAGGCGTTTCTTCAGGTGGGTGTTCCACAAGTTCTTTATCTCATTATCAGTTCTGCCTGGTAGTTGAGAGGCAATGGCAGCCCACCTGAATAATATGGAAACATCAAAACTGCACAATGCTCTTATTTATCACATATTAACAATTGATAATAAAAAGATTTCTTCCACTGATCTCATTTAAAATATCAAGAGCAAGAACATTTGAGAGTTGATTCGTTTCACTCAGAAGTTTGCGCAGAAGCATGAATTAAACAGAGCACCAAATGCAGTTAAAAAAATCACTTTGACTGATAATGACCGATTAAAAAAGGGTTAGCAGAAAATGCCACAAATATACTAAAAAAAACGGTGCTAAATTAAAAAGCATATTTAATTAATCAATCAAGAAACTATAATCCAACAAGATTATAAATTTTACTGTTGGTTATAATAGAGAGCCTTGAAGCTTTGTAGATGAAGGTTCCAAGTTCTATATCTCTCTAATAGGTTATGCTCCTGATCTTACAAAAAGAGCTTACCTGTTTCCAAGAATACCATGAAGCTGAATGACAAGTTTCTCTTCTTCAAGAGTAAAGGGACCCCGTTTTATATCTGGCCTAAGATAGTTGGTCCATCTAAGCCTGCAACTCTTGCCACAGCGAAGAAGGCCTGTAAAAAAAGTAGCTAAATCATTATTAATTTACACTTACAGATCTGTTTGTGCAAACAAAGCAATTGAAACACCATTTTGATTTGTGTACATTACCCAAACCCACAAATTTGAAAGCTAAAACCTCAAAAAAGGTTTCAAGCTTGAACCACCAAAATAGGAGAGAAGCACCACCCTTTTACCATATATTCAGTGAAAGGAATATAAATGGCACATAGTATTATCATCCAATTCCTGCCAATCTAGTTGAAACTAATCCAGGATGCATGCTCACACACCACCATTCAGATCAATAAGCAAGATTACTTTGTCAAAGCAAACAATGGTGCTGTAAAGCAGATAATATGCTGGTTCTCCAAGCAACCAAACAAATGGATGCAACTTTAGCTTCCAAAATCTAAAGCAGCGACTAACCAACAGTACCTGCGAGCTTAGGGAGAGAGCGCCAGCTTCCATGCCCATTCTTCTTGATGTAACTGACAAGAATCTCATCTTCTTCAGGTGTCCACGGCCCCTTTTTCAATCCTCTCTTATCACAACAGGGTGTCCGTCCCATCTCTTTTCTTTCACTTCAATTACACTCAGCAAAATCACACCCCAGTTAAAATATATCACTCTTGTCACCAAGGGATGGAAATTAAGGATAAAGAACAGCAAACAACTCTTTTAAAGAGTGAAGAAGCTACAGCTTTGAATGACAAGCGCTGTGAACTGAATCAACAGCTTTAGAGAGAGAGAGAGAGAGAGAGAGACCTTTAAATGCTAGTTTGATCTTATCTAGGGAAATCGAAAGTGGTAATTTATTGTGGGTGGAAGAAAGGACGATGGACGAGCTTCAAGCCGGCAATGCAATAAATTTAGGTTTATTATACTAGTATATATATTTATAAGTGCATGAAAACTACAGGCATTGAGGAGGGTTTATTAATCATCATTGAGCGAAGAAACCAGTACAAACAGTGAAGAGGGATTAATGGGATTTCTTTTTTTTGACGTTTTCCTTTTCACAGAACTGGCAAGAGAGATAAGTGCATCGAAGCTAAAAGCGATAGCATTAATGGCGGATTCTTGTGTACGGAGGGAAATTTATTGGGAAAGAGAAGAGTAATGGCTCGACAATGACCTGCATTTTACGGACTCACCGTGATATGACCCTCCTGTTTTAGTGAAATTAATTATAAAATATAAACGGGAAAGAATGAAGCTGTTACGAGTTCATTAGCAAATAGCAATGGCAACCAGTGGGTTGTCGGGGGGAAGAGATTTTCTTCCTTTTTCTACTCCGCATGACATTTACAGCTTGTTTGGAGTAAGTATTTGAAGGTAAGGGAGTTTTTAAAGTTGGGAGGAAAATTATTTAAAAGAGGTAAGAGTTTTAGAAATTTGAAGTAACCCATTCAATTAGTTGATTGAAAAGATTTTGTTATTTTATATTTTATTATTTTATTTTATTTTATTTTATTTTATAAATTTTTCTCTCGCTTTATTTTTCATTCAAATATATTATTAAAAATAAGATAAAGTTAGGAAAGTAATTAAGTCGAGTTGAGATTAAGAATAATTATCATATTTAAATTTAAATTCACATAAAGATAAATTTAACATATCTTAAATTAATTTTTTAAAATAAATTTGGTTCATCACATTTTGTTTCATACCAACCACACCCAAATCAAAATGGAAGAAACCAAAAGAAAAAACCAAATGATAGATTTTAGAGTTAGGTTTATAGGTTTTGATTTCTATTCCTGTGTTGTCTAGTCGAATTTTTAATTAATTAAATTATTAATCAACTCCAAAAATATTAATAAAATTAAATTAAAATTAAAAAAAATTGAATTTAATCGAAATAAAAATATTCGATTTTTTATTAATTATAATCAAATTACCTAAAAAAATAAAAAATATATTTTATATTATTAAGTAATTATTAATAAAAATATATTTATAATTTTTTATTTATAAAAAATAATAAATATAATTTAGTATTAATAAGATAATAATTATAAGTTAAATATTATTATAAACTCATAAAAATAATAATCATGAATAATATAATATTATTAAAACTATAATTAAAATATTAATTAATAAAAATTCTGGTATTTTGGTTATCAGATCAAAGGTAACTAAATCGATGCTAACTGAAAATCGAATCAAATCGAACTTATTCTTATCAAAATAATTGAATTTTATCGATTTTGTTTGATTATTCAATTATAACCGAATAATGTATATCCCTAATGTTGTCTAAGAAAATTTAAGGAGTGATAGTTTATAATCAACATAATACTACCTCTATTCATTCTTTCTTATTTGTCGCATTTATTTTATTTTTATTTATCACATTTGAATTTTGTATGGTGATTAAGAAAGTTATTGAATAACTTCAATTTTATAAAAATATAATTAAATTACTCAATTCTCACATAATTACTCATTGTATAAATATTTATCGTATTTAGTAGAAATAAATGATAAAATTAAAAAAATTAATTAAATACTCTTTAATTTTTTAAATATGATATTTCTGTAAAAAAAAAAATCAAATGTGATAAATAAAAATAAAAAAATTACTAATAAATAAATAAGTATTCCCTCCATCCCATATTTTAGAAATTATTTTTTTTCTTACTTTATTTATTATTTTAGAAAATTAAAAAATATTAATTATTTTTTTAATTTTACTCATATCTATTTTTTTTATTCTCAATATATTTATTTTTTATTATTTAATTATTTTCTTAATTTTAATATAAAAACTTTAAAAAGTAATTAAAATTTAACGGAGAGTAAAGTAAAAAGATTTGAAGCAATAACTACCATTTTTTTGTGAATTTTTTGGAACGCGGATGAATGAACAGAAGAGGCTTCTTCTGTTCAAAAGATAATAATGTAAGCAAGTCTACTCATTCAGTGTCATAAATGCAGTCAAAGGGTGAGGTTGATCACTGACTGTTTTTGGAGAGACAAGCAGAGGCAGGCTTTCTGGTATGTGTATGCATCAACATATTAAAGCTTCAATATGAATATAATTTGTAAATTGATAAAATCTTATAATGAGAAAATACTAAAAATTTAAATCCTCTATTACATGAATAAGCAGTGTAGAGACAGAAATTTGGAGCTGCAGGCCAAGGGTATGTGAAAATTATGGAAAAGAAGAGGATGATTTGATTGGTCGGGGATTTCGTGCAGGAGACGATGACCCTTTCCTTTCATTTATGATGTCGGCTAGTTGCAAGAACTGTTTTGTAAGTTACATGCAGGGCTGCTACCCCACATGTCATTTACATTTAATGATTTATGTTTTTATTTTTATTTTAAAAAAAATTGACAAATTTTTAGCATCATCTGGTCTCACGCGCATGAAGATTCTACATGGGCCCTAAACAAAAAGCCCAATGAAACTTACCCGAGTCCAGAGACATGTTACAATCACCAGTAATGCGAATAAGGAGAAGGACAATGGACTCTTCAGTTACATCGTTCTTAATTTTTGCAGTCATATAAATGAATAATATATTCCATATATTTAAAATTTACAACAGTTTACTTAATTTATTTATAATTAATTTTTAAAAAAATATTTTTCCACAAATCAGTTGCAACAGAAGCATCACATTCACATAGAGGCGACATGCTTCTCGTACGCATTATTTTGCATCACCATAGCGAATGGTACCAGAGCAGCTGCAACACATTGATATTTACTAAGATTTAGTCTTCAAATTCACAAACCCACGCGAGACAGGAACTTGTATACAAGAAACAGACATGGAGATTGACAGCAGAAAAGCATCAATAGGACATTAGAAAATAATCGAAAGATATTAATGCCTTTATTCCACAAAGTACATCCTTAGATGGGAAGCAAGCGGAAAAGAACACCACTTTTTGCACGAAGTACAGCCTTAGATTCGACAGTGATAATACTAAGCTCATAGTACCAAACCAGTCTTGTCATGGAAATCAAACACAACACAGAACTGGACCCAGCATCTATCTGGAGTTTATAAAACCATTAAAACTCTAACCTATTAACGTTTCAGGCTATGAAAATCCAGAAACCAAGAAAAGCATTCCAGGGTTAAATGCATATAGCAATCAAGTCTTCACCAACGATACTTAATTCTTAGAAGTCGCCCTCAGTTACAAAGCTAGACACCATCTTTAGTTGACAGCCTGGGCCCTACAAGACAAGTAACGAAAAAGCCATCAAAAGCCAAGCTCGTACACATTAAGCTAATATCTATTATAAAAAACACCAATAATAAATCCATCTTGCAGTTAAGGATGATACATTTGTTTATTGATCTTAGTTTGAGATAACCCAAAACTGAAGCAATACAATTCACTAGTTACATTGATCAATTTGAGTTTCAATTTCAAAATTTAATTTTATATTGATTGATCTTCCCCCCTTTGATCATAACTAGGTTATGTTTTAATCATAAAAACATAAAAATAACAAAATAGCTTATTTTAAACTGTTTTTTTTAATGGCATTTAAAATGGTGCTTAGACAAAGAGGATTGGTTCAAATAGTAAAATTCAATAAGCTCCCACTAAGTTGAGAGTTAAGAGTCTTATAAACTGTCCCTCTTAAGAGGCAATTTGTAAACTCCATTACAATTCCTCAATGAGGTTGGTGGTATGCCCTCGACTGAGGGAGCCTCCCCTGACGTAAACTTCTTTATACCAAAAAAATAGGTACTTTTTCTGAAAAGTGCTTTTTGGCTCCTGAAACTTGATGCAAAACAGGTACTAAACCACCAAATGATTACATGCAATGGGACTTAAACGATGGTGTCAGAACCTCTCTAGTTAGCAAATGAACAACCAGAAGACATGAAATGACAACAGTAATGAAATATTAGAACATCCAACATCAAAGCACTGAAATGACAATCTGCCATGTATGCACTCCACTGCAATTACTCACCATTGCTAGCCATTGTTGCCACTCATCATTGTTGAATAAAGGGCAAGATATCTACCACAGGTCACCGGCAATATATTGCCTGATCAATATGGGGAGGAATTTGCTTAATTTCAGTCCCAAGCTCTTGCTCAATCCTATACCTGTTGGAAAATAATTTGGCATTACAGAAGGCAAATTAGAAACCCATATTACTAGCAGCAAAATTACATAAACGGAAGAGAGAAAGGACAGGTAAAAAAGCATACAAGTTAAAGCGGTCCTCATAGGTGATCAAATTCACAGCCAAACCAAGGTGTCCAAACCTGCCTGATCTACCAACCTGCAAGTGAAACAAACATCTATAAGGATACAAAATATATTTTCATCAACCAAATATCAGAAGTTGCTGTATCCAACATACCCTGTGAAGATATGTTTCAGAATTCTTGGGGAAATCAAAATTAATAACTACGTTCACTGCTTGGATGTCTATACCCCTGGTAAACAAATCTGCAACAAGTGGCATGTTGACGTAACTATTAGAATATCATATGCCAAAATCTTTAACTACCATTTGCCAATTATTACACTTTGCCTAGCTTACACGCTGGAATAACTGTTGCACAAAATAAATACCACCCAACCACATAGTAGAAAAATCAAACAGCACAAAATCAAGCAAAAATTATTTCTATGTAATTTTGAGGAAGCAAAAATTCTCATTAAACAAGAAAAAGATCAATTGATTTTACTATTTTGCACCTTCATGTAATTTTGTTCTTCACCCCCTCGCTCACTTATTTTCCTCCTCACCTTGCAACATGACTACAACAACTCACAGCACCTCAATTTGCCTATTATTTCTATGCCTCTTTTTAGCAATATCTCTCTTACTAAACCTGATTTTTATAAGGTCAGATAGTTGAGCCTAAATTTTCTGAACTAAATTAATAAGGTAATTTGGCCCCATTTTTTTAATTTCCTGATTTGCAAATGCTTAAATCATTAAAAGGAAACCTTCTATAGTTCTAATTAATTTTGTCACTGAAGTCTTAACCCAACTGGAAAGAAAAAAAAAAAACTCAAGGTTGGGTTTCATAAAATAGGTTAAACAATATTAGAGAGAATTATGATTACCACCTAGAAATAAGTTGTAATGGAAACTATAGCAGCTGATATAGACTTGTGCAACAGGCAAAAATAACATCAGTAACATAACATACCCGTACAAACAAGATTCCTGCATGCACCATTGCGGAAGTCATGAAACACTCTGTTACGATGGTCTTGCAACATCTTTGCGTGGATATAAAAACAAGAATATCCGAGCTCTGTGATCTTCTTGGCCAAAAGTTCTACTCGATTCACAGAGTTGCAGAATATGATTGATTGGTTTATTTGAAGCTACACAAATCCCAAATTGTATCATATTCATAAAAGGAGAAAAGAAAGCACACTTCTTAGTTCTTATCAATATCAATGATTGAAGAAAAAAAATGAAAAGGATTCCTATTTTGCGTCGATAGTATGATAGGAAGAAAGTATTATAGTTGAAATCAAACCTTAGAGAAAAGAGTGTTTAGACAGTGTACTTTCTGCCGTTCTTCAACAAAAGCATAATACTGTGTAATACCCTTGAGAGTAAGCTCATCCATAAGATTGATAATATAAGGCTTTTTTAAATATCTATCCTTGAAATCCTTAACAGTAACAGGAAATGTAGCTGAGAACATCAAAATCTGACGAGCTGGAGGAAGAAAGCGAATCAGCTGCTCTATAGAGGGTTGAAATTCTGGAGACAAAAGTTTATCAGCCTGGAAAACAAATGCAAGCAAGATCAGCCTGTTGCGCCTTCGGAAATTAAATTTAAAGAGATAACTTACAATAATACGAAAATTAATCACTACAGATAAGCTAAAAATCTACAAGAACAAACAATCAAGGAAAATATAGATACAAAGAATATAAAAAACAACCATATTGAAATTATTCTTTTAAAAGGTTGCAAAGCTCCTTCATGTGGAAGGATAAAAATGTTACAACCTTCAGAAGGAACAGCTAGACCAAGAAATTATGTGAAAAAGGAAAAAGTGAAAAATAGGATAGAAGCAGAAAATTACCTAATTAACCATCCTACACATTGCTCTCTAAGAAATTATAAAAACAGAAAACCATAGCTGGCTTGGTACCTACCTCATCCATAACAAGCATCGAACAATCTTTCAAAATGCAAACACCCTTCTTTGCAAGATCTAGTATTCTTCCAGGAGTACCCACAAGTAAATGTACTGGTTGGTATAAACGCATGATATCATCTTTTAGACTTGTACCACCAGTGGTGACCATTACTTGAATTTTCAAATGCTTCCCAAGCTCCTTACAAACTTGTGATGTCTGAAGAGCCAACTCCCTTGTTGGAACAAGTATAATAACTGTTCAGAAGTGCATAAATCAAAGTTAGTAAACATAAATGCACATACACACACCCAAAAAGAAGATTCGATGTTTAGATCCTGATAACATATAAAATTATACATAAATACCATCATCTCAAATGAAGCATAAAAAAATATTTGTAGTTCGTGCACTCTGTGCATAAAGAGGGTACAGTTGGTTAGGCCTGCATAAAATTAGCAGCCAAACCCACTCACCAAATTACTAGCAGTATGCATAGTCTTATTTCATCCCTGACAGAATTCTACAGTAATTATCCCATTCTCAAGCAGCATTCACCTACTAAAACTATAGTTGCACAAATCACAAGTTAACTTGTGATTTTACGAGTTATAACAACCTAAATGAGTCAAAACATTACAATTTTATATTCTTTTTTGAACAAAATTTATTATATTGCCATTATCATAAATATGAGTTAATTTCTTTATATCATTCATCAAAACAATAAAATGTTTTTCATAGCTAATAAATTTCTATTATTTGTATTTACAACTTCTCAAAATTTGCATTATGCTATTACACACACACACACACACACACACATATATACATATCAGAATACTAAATAACTTTAGTCATTCTCATATTGATACCTTGTTGAAGAAAATATTACATTTAAAATTAAATTAATTTGATTATTAGACTTAACAATATATTAGAAAACTTACAACTTTTATAATGATCTAAATACATTTTAAGATTATTTTATATGGTTCTTAAAATCTTACGATTTTACAACTCAATTTTTGAGTTTAGACACACCTCAACAATTCTTGGTTAAAAAAGTGAGTTTAAGAACCTTGACTACTACTAAAGCCAGAAATCGCCAAATATACCAATCAAAATAGGAATTGTTGTAGTTTACTTGGTGACAAAAATTCTATCCGTCTGATTGTACAACTAAGCACACAATAGCCATGAACTTAGAAATATGTTCAAAGATATAAAATATGTATAAGTATACAGAAGCTGAATGATCAAACCTTGAATAACATTGTTATCTTGGTCAATTTTTTCCAAGGCAGGAATGCAAAAGGCTGCTGTTTTACCAGTGCCATTTTTAGCTCTAGCCAGAATATCACTACCAGTAAGAGCAATTGGTATGCTTTCTTCCTGAATAGGGGATGGTCTTTCAAACCCCTTCTCATAGATTCCCATAAGCAATTCACGTTTCAGAAAATAGTCCTCAAATTCATTTCCTTTTGTGGCTGTCACATCCTGAACAAGGTATATCACAACTCATAGGCACATAAAAAAAATGTCTGCATGCACCATTCTAGTTCATTAATCCATTTAAAAAAATGGTACAATATTAGTTTTCATCTGACTACAGGCTTTAAACTATTTCCAGGAAAACAAACCCAGGCAATCTTCATAAGGCACAACTGCTCTCACATGAGAACTCGTGTTCAGATAGAAGAGCCCCGTTAACCCTAAACCTAAGAACTGATAATGCAAGCAACTAAACATTCTCAAATGATACATTCAATATATTATTCATATTCAAGGAAAAGCAAAGCAGAAATGAAGTGCCAAAGAAAGTTCTAGAAGATCATAGTAGCAAAGTACAGCCTACCATTACCAGTAACACTAGAAATATGCACATGCTAACACCTGAAATACTTGCCTTTTTTCAGAATACTTCTCTAAAGATCCAAGATATCCTACAGTTGAGAAGATGTTATCAGGTAAATGCATAATGCAGTTCCCTGCATCCAGAGCCAAAGGGAACTGAAAGATAACAGTTGTAGCTCGCAGAGGGTATAGGAAGCCATTTAATCTCATACGAGTTTCACCTATCATTTTATTGTAATTTGCAATCTTCCAATTTCATAGAGCAATTTTCTAAGATATCTAAAAAATCTTCCATAACTTACAATTTCCTTGTTAAGTCAAAAAGCCAGTCCATCTCTTTATCACAAATAACTAAGAATTCCCAGCAGCCGTATATTAATCACAGGCCAAACTCTATCACAAAGAGAAACATAAGGGGAAAGATTTCTCCGGATTCCAAATACATAAAAAAGACCAAAATCTTCTAAAACTCCTAACAAGGTAAGTCACATAATCACAACCATGACTTTGCAAGCATGTAAACAAGTAGTTAAGACCCATACCTCTGTTTTGTAGCGTGTATCAGGTGGTGGTATATTTAGCCTCGCCTTCCAATCTTGCGAACTAAATAAACAAATAAATAAATAATGACTCAGCCACCAGTAATGGAATAAGAATGTCTTGCATGCTGAAATACTGATATCATGTCAAAAAAGCTATGCATGGAAGATTGTCTGACGTATACAAAATTAAAGCACCTTGGAGAACTTCTAAAGCAAAACAAAAATCTAAGATCCCTATCCACAACCACAAACCCACATCAAATATTCAAAAGCTACTCGGCCAGCTCAAAAGCAAACCAAGCCAGACTCATCTCGAATCAGAGACTTCTGGCACCATATTATTTTCTGCCATGTTGAAGTATGCATTCACCCCAATTTTCATTCACCCAAAATTTTTTTTTATACTTACATTTCCCAAATGTGGAATACTCCGATAAAAGTCACCTACTCCAATAACTCTTCTCATTTCGCGACAAATGACAACAATCAAGCAAATACCATAATACCCAAATTCACCCAACTCAAAGGGATACACAAAGAGATGGGAATACATTTAGGTCCATGCCAAACCGCTGGGCAAAATCTTTGCAGCAATCCGCAACACAATAAAGGATACTCAAAAAGTAAGAACTAAGAATACATAGACTACCAGCAGCACGCAACACATAGAACGAATTTACGAAATAAAAGACGTATTTGAAATACATAATATGTACTGTGAGTCTAACGCTAAAGCGGGACCTTGAGTCAATGGCCTCAGACTGAACGGTCTTCTCAACCTCGTCAACACTGGAATCTGCAGGAGGCAACTGGCTCCTCCTCAACCACTGCTGCTGTTGCTGATGTTGTTGTTGTTGCTGCTGTTGATGTTGCTGGTGTTGAAACTGTTGGTGATTCTGCATAAAATTCCTCTGCACATACTGCTGCTGCGGAACCCTCGACTGAAAACTAGGATTCGCGTTCATAACTCCGCCTCTACCGGCGCCTATCCCCGGCGGATACCGCCCTCTATTATTATTATTCATCATCAACAACCGTAAATCTAACTAACTAGCCGATTCAAACCCAAAATTTGTGCAAAAACTACCAAAAGAAAACCAACAAAAGAACTATAACCGTCAATAGTTACCAAACCAATGGGACTAAAAGCTATAGCGTTTGGTGAAGAATGAAATCGCAAGTTGCCAAAATTAAAGTCTAGCAAAGGAAATTTTATACAAAAAAGAGAAGAATGAAATCTAGGGTTTCTCGACAACTCGTGAATACAAAGAAGGCAGGAGCACCGGAGGAAGATGGTGAATACAAATATAGGGTTTAGTTGTTTTGGGAGGAAAGAGAGGATGGAGATCGTAAACTAGGAGCAAAATCAGGGTGTAAAATTCAGCGGATCTTAAATGAAAAGAGAAATGGATCAATTTTGGGTGGTCCGGAGAGGTAAATGGAAGATTTTTGGTAGTATTACGAAGCTACAGGAAGACGAGAGAAAGGTCATGCGCTGATTCATGGCATTTGGGTTGGACGTGCGAGTGAATGGGTTTGGGTTAGCGGAAACGCGAAGAGTGACGAAGAAACCGTCTCCTAGGGCATCAAATGATTTTTAATATTTGCATTTGTACCCCCTTTCTTTTTTTATATTGCGTAAATTGCCTACTTTATTTAATCAATCTGCTTCCTCGAGGCTAATTAAACAATCCATCTCTTAATCATCAGTTTTAGTGGGGGATTATTTAAATCATTAAATCCATTATTTTCAAATCATTACAATTCATTATTATTTAAAAAAATAAAAGTATAAAAAATAATAAATAAATTGAATACATTGTAATAAGAATTGACGTCTTAATATTGTCCTTTTCATTAGAAATATATAATTAAAAATTATTTTTTATAACATAAAATTTCTTCAGTTTTATAACCTAAAATTTCTTCAGTTTCTCTTATATTTAAGTAAAAACTCGTTCTTCTTACTAGATTCGCATACTTTTTTATACAAAAAATCACATAAATAAATATAATTTATGTTATTACTTATTTAGCCGATGTGAAGTACAGTCTGTATTCTAACTTTTAAGAAAATGTCTAAATTATTGTGTAAACCCTCGATCCTCTAGAAAATGTCTAAGTTGCTGTGGTTTTGCACATAAATGATGGGTTAGGGTATGCTTCACTCATCATTATCCATTTTCTTTCCCTCTCTTTTTGTCTTTTTTTTTTTTTTTGCCTTTTTTTAAATTTTGAGGATTGGACTTTATTAACAGGGAATAATTTGCATTTTTTTCTTAAATAAAATGAGTAGTTCCTGTGCTCCACCTCTACGAAAGTGTTGGGGAAGCAAGTAGCTGCTTGCTTAACTCTATTAATTACTGTAATGTATTATGGAAGCATATAAATTATAAAATATAAATTAAATATAAAAAATAATAATATTTATGTGATTCACCCTCTCTACATAGGATTACATTTACGAATATATTATCTTTCTTTATTATTAATAAATAATCAATCATTATAAGTCAAAACTATACTACCCATTAAACTAATTATATTCAAGATAATTCATACCACATAATTGTTTATAGTGAATATATTAGTTAGTTCTCTCAGTCTCCTTTAGACATAATCCAATATATTTACTACTTTGACTGCTACTCCACAAAAGGTATCTTTGTAGTATCTTCAATTATATAGGTCTAATGAATTCTATGTCATTTCCTTACTTTAAGCCGAAGTCTTTCTCCTACAATGGGCAAAGCGAAACCTCAGCAAAGCCCCTCTCTATATTATGCGACAACCCCTCTTTATGGACAAAGCGACTCCCAATGGGCAAAGCCAATTCCTATCGGTGAAGCCAAATAACTTTTTCTGTTATTCTCCTATTTATATTGTTAATTCTTTTAATTTTAATCTGATTAAAAGTCAAACTCAACTGAGAAATAATGCTAAAATAGGAGTCCTACTCTATATAGGAAATACACATTCGTCCTATTAAGTTATATTTATCAAACTCAAATTAAAAAAATATACTTCTCCAAATCTCATTAAAATTTTGAGTCATAATTCTAATATTTATTTCAGGATTTTAAAGAGTACATTTTAGGATTTTGTAATGGATTGAAGCCAAATCAGCCAAAAGTTTTCTGATAATACATCAACTCTAGAGTAAAACAGTGCATGATATCCTATCAAGAGAGTGATGTTTAAACAACCAGGGAGCTAGATAATACACAAATTAGTTATAGAAAATACAAATCATAATGTCTCAGAAGGTGAACTCAAAATTTATGACTTTATAGACAAAGATGAATTTCACAAATTGCCGTTTTCAGCAACAACCCTATCTTTTTTTGTTGATGGAATTTTAGCTTAGCTAACCTTAACTAAGAAAGAGAGCATATTAGGAACAAAAGAAAATGGGAGAAGGTTATTCTTTTTATTGAATAATGATCTGCTTAAATACATGAGTTTGCAACTAAAAACCAGAAATAAAGGCAACAAACCTTATAAACTTTAGCTACTAACTTTAACAGCTAGTAAATAATAGAAAATCAAAATAAATCTCCTAAAAAATTGGTCAAATAGCATATGTTGCATTGAATATCAGTTGCAGCACTTACAACCTAATCTTAAAGACACTTGGCATTCAAACCTGAGCCTGCAGCCTTAGTTTCACATATGCAGCCACCTCTGCTAGCCATGTCAGCATCCATATCAGCAACCCTGCAGCTACTGATGCACACATTCAATACTCCTCCTTGCATCAGTGGGTGGAGATTCCAAGTTTCTCTCTTAGAAACTCAAACCTGCTTCTAGGAAGAGCTTTAGTGAAGATATCTGCTAGCTGGTTTTCAGTCTTGCAATACTTCAAGCACACTGCACCATCCTTTTGAACATCTCTGAGAAAGAACAACTTTATACTGAAATGCTTTGTTTTTCCATGAAAAACTAGATTGTTGGAAATGGTTATAGCTGCCTGATTATCCACAAAGACTTTTGTGCTTTCCTTCTGTTCCATATGCAAATCAATCAATAATTTTCTAAGACACAAAGCTTGATTCACTGTTGCTGTAGCAGCAATGAACTCTACTTCAGCAGTTGATTGAGCACTATCTCCTGCTTTTTTGAACTCCATGAAAATACTCCTGAGCCAAGTGTGAAGCAATACCTTGAAGTACTTTTCATATCATTATAGGAACCAGCCTAGTCACTATCCGAGAAACCAAGAAACTGAAAATCCTGGCTTTGTTGAAACAAAATTCCATGATCAAATGCTCCTTTGACATATATAAGCACGCGTTTAGCAGCTTTAAGATGCAATTCACTAGCACAATGTAAGAATATGGACAGAATACTCACAGCATGTAGTATGTCGGGTCTTATTGCTGTGGGATACATCAAGCAACCAATAAGACTTCTGTAGCTAGTCTCCTCCACTTTCTCAGTTCCATCTTCCTTGCAAAACTTCTCCTTTTGATTTATAGGAGTGCTCATTGGCTTGCACTCCTCCATCTGAATCTTCTTTAGGATCTCCTTAGCATACTTCTTTTGGCATATGAAAATGCCTTGCTGATTTTGTTTGATCTCCATGACAAGAAAGAATGCCATAGCTCCCAAGTTTGTCATCTCAAACACCCTTGTCATTTCTTTCTTGAATTGCTCAATAAGTGTTGCATTGCTTCCTGTCACTAAGAGATCATCTACATAAAGTGAGACAATCACAATATTTTTATCAGCATGCTTAACATATAGAGTGGACTCACTCAAACTCTTCATAAAGCCTAGGTCTAGCAAATGTTGATCAATTTTGCTGTACCAAGCCCTTGGAGCTTGTTTCAATCCATATAGAGCTTTCTTAAGGAGATAAACTTTGTTCTCTTGACCCTTTACAATAAATCCCTCCGATTGTTCAAACAAAATCTCCTCTTGTAGATATCCATTGAGAAAAGCTGATTTAACATCAAGTTGAAATACCTTCCACCTATTTTGAGCAGCCAATGCTAGCAGCAACCTGATAGTGTCCAATCTTGCTACAGAAGCCAAAGTTTATGAGTTATCTATACCGAACACTTGAGCATAGCCTTTCACCACTAGCCTTGCCTTGTGCTTGTTAATGGAGCCATCTGCATTCAGCTTGGTTCTGAACACCCATTTGACACCAATGACTTTTCTGTACTCAGGTCTATCAACCAGCTCCCATGTCTGATTTTTCTCAATCATTCTCAACTCCTCTTGCATTGCAACCATCCATCTTGGATCATTTTCAACCTCTTCATATACTTTTGGTTCAAGAATAGTAACACTGCATCTTTAATAAACATCAGAAAGCAATCTAGTGCCTCTTACAGGAGGGTCATCAACTAATTCATCCTGGTTTTTTATAGGATCAGCAATCAGTTTCTTTTCTGTAGTATTCCAGTTCCATTGCTCATTCTCCATGAAGTGCATATCCCTGCTTATGAGAATTTTCCTTGTGTGAGGTTGAAAAACTTTGCAAGCCTTAGATATTGAGCTATATCCCACAAAGATGTTAGGCTCAGCTTTCTTATCAAGCTTATCTCTTTTAATCTGTGGCACATGAGTAAAACACAAGCATCCAAACACTTTAAAATTTTACAAAGAGGGCTTGTAACCATACCAGGCCTCAAAAGGAGTCTTCCCATTCACTGCTTTGGTGGGAAGTCTGTTTAATAGAAATACTGCAGTGTTTACAGCCTTTGCCCAATACTTCTTAGGCAATCCTTTTTCATAGAGCATGCATCGGACTATTTCCACAATTGTTATGTTCTCCCTTTCACTCACTTCATTTTGTTGTGGAGTGAATGGAGCAATGAGTTGATGCTCAATGCCTGCTTCATCACAGAACAAGTTAAATTGTTCTGAAGTATATTCTTTGCCATTGTCAGACCTTAGAACTTGAATCTTGCAGAAACTTTGGTTCTCAATCTACTGCTTGAATTTCAAAAAAAACTCCTACAACTTCTGACTTAAACCTGAGAAAATAAATCCAACACATTCTGGTGAAGTCACCAATGAAAACTATGTAATATTTACTCCCTTTAAGTGAAGGAGTTCTTTGAGGTCCAGCCAGATCAGTGTGGATGAGTTGCAGCTTCTCAGTTGCTCTCCAAGTTGACTGTGAGAAGGGTAATCTTGCTTGCTTGCCAAATTGACAAGCCTTGCAATTTGGCACATTAGCTTCCAAGTGTGGCAATCCCTGAACCAGCTGATTCCTTTGCATAGACAAGACTGCTGCATGATGAAAATGACCTAGTCTTTTATGCCAGGTCTCTGTGTTGCTCATAGCAATAGGATAAGCTGCTTACTCCTCCTTCATTGGATCTAGTGAGAAGCTTTTGCCTCTCATTTTGATTCTGAAGACTTTCTTATCATTGGCATCCTTGATTAGATATTGCTTATCTTCAAAGACGACTTTAAATCCCTTCTCAAGTAACTGTCCTACACTTAGCAAGTTTTGGTCAATATCAGGTACAAACAAAACATCAGTAATTAATTTTGTACCTGTGTAACTTTTAATGGCTACAGTTCGCTTTCCTTTGACAGTAATGTGCTCACCATTGCCAATTCTGACTTTTGATACCTCTGATCTGTCTAGCTCTTTGAAAAGCTCTTGATCATAGGTCATGTGATTGGTACAACCACTATCCACTAGCCAACATTCATTTGAACTGCTGCTTGCAAAACAGGTTGCTATAAACAACTGCTCTTCCTCCTCCTGCTGGTCTGCAACTTGAGCCTCATTCCTCTGCTGAAAATTGCTTTTGCATATTCTCTCATGATGCCCCAACTTGTTGCACTTATCACACTTAACATCAGGTCTTCTCCAATACTTAAAAGGTGGATGACCCTTTTTGCCATAGTGTCTGCAAGTAGGAAATTCTTTGTTATTTCCTCCACTACTGTTGCTGGTGTTAGCATCTGCTTCTGGTGTGCTAGAATTCTTATTTTTGTTTTTTTTTATTTGCAATTTAGCTTGCAATGCACCCTCCAAAGAACCTTCAGCCCTCATTATTCTTCTTTGTTCTTGGGCCTGCAAAGCATTTAGTAGTTCTACCAAGCTGATTCTTGACAGATCTTTAGCATTCTCCAAGGAAGAAATGGTAGCTTCAAATCTTTTAGGGATAGTTACTAGTATTTTATGAACTATTCTTTAATTAGAAGATTCATAACCAAGTAATCTTACCTTTTTGACAATGCTAAGAAGCTTATCAGCATATTCTTTAATTGTCTCTGACTCTTTCATTTTCTACATCTCAAATTCTCTGACTAGGTTCAGCACTTGCATTCCCTTAATCCTCTCATCTCCTTCATATTCATTCTTGAGGAAATTCCAGATTTCAAATGTTGATTTCATTGTCATAATTCTGGTGAAAATTGTTGATGAGACAGCAGCAAACAAAGAAGCTCTTGCCTTTGACTTTCTTGCTTTCCTTTCCTTATGATTTCTGAGCTGTGCCAATGTTGGATTGTCTGGTAATGGAAGAACTTCGTAGTCTTCCTCAACAGCTTCCCAAAGATCATTTGCCTCTAGGTATGCCTCCATTCTGACTACCCAGACATGATAATTGTCACCATTAAACACTGGTGGTGCTAGTGCTGTGAATAGTATTTTAGAATCTATTTATTTAATGGATGGAAGCAAGATGTTTAGGCCTTTTTGGTGAAGGTCACTCGGTTTACTCACAAGTCCCTTTAAGAGGACAGCTCTGATACCAATTTGATGGAATTTTAGCTTAGCTAAACTTAACTAAGAAAGAAAGAACATTAGGAACAAAAGAAAATGGGAGAAGGTTATTCTTTTTATTGAATAATAATCTGCTTAAATACATGAGTTTGCAACTAAAAACCAGAAATAAAAGCAACAAACTTCCTAAACTTTAGCTACTAACTTTAATAGCTAGTAAATAACAGAAAATCAAAATAAATCTCCTAAAAACTTGGTCAAATAGCATATGTTGCACTGAATATAAGTTGCAGCACTTACGACCTGATCTTAAAGACAATTGGCATTCAAACCTGAGCCTGCAGCCTTAGTTTCACATATGCAGCCACCTCTGCTAGCATGTCAGCATCCATATCAGCAACCCAACAGCTACTGATGCACACATTCAATATTTGTTTAGCTTTTGCCTGCTTCCTCCACCAAAACCTTACCTAGTGGATCGCCTTTGGACAACTTTTCTTCAGCATCATTTAAAAGTTCCATCTTTGCTTTTACCTCCAGGGGAACTTTCTAGTTAATTTCTGCTTTTAGTTTCACTTCTTTCTTTGAGCTCATTGAGCCGATGAACAATGTTTAACTTTTCAAGCTTCTGCTTCAGCCCAAGATAAGCTCCTGGTCGTCACAAATTATCCTTAAATTCTTCCATTAATTTATCTGCCTTATTCTTTGAGTTACTGTTGATGGGCTGATTAGGTAGACAATTTTGGGCTTTAGATAACTCCAACTTGACTGATTCAAGCTTTAGATATCTCCAACTTGATTGATTCTAGAATCTTTCTTCTTTAAATTTTCAAGCTCCTCCTCTACATTGGCTGTCTATGGTTTGTTGGCCTCAGATGGTTTCATATGTAGCGTTTCCTCTTTGCTCCATTGACATTTCTACTTGGAAGCCTCTAATATATCTAAACTTAAGCATCCGGTGATAGAGCAACTCTTCCTAGTCTATATTTCCTAGTTCCTACATTCATATGAGAGCACTTTTGTAAGTGGAAGATGACTAGGAAATCAAAAAATAAAAAAAGCAAGAAAAGTAGATTTGCAAAATCTTAAAAGAAAATTAACCAGTGATATAGTAATGTGATTTGGGCCATGGTAATGTTGATTTGTTCCTAGTTACCCTGACTGCTGTCCAACTCAGTGATATAGTAATGTGGATTTGGGTCATGGTTTTTGACCCTTTTTCCTCTCGATTCAATGACTGACTAGGCAAATTATACAGTGGTCCTGCTGCATGTACCCTAACTGCATTTGACCATTTATTAGTCAGAAGTTATTGCATGGCATCCCTTCGATCTTGACTATTTTTTAGTTTCCTTGTTTCCAGGATTGTGGATGGAAAGGATGGGGATAAATACCCTGTGGAGGGTAAGAGTGTGTGGCTCGTGCTAAAGCTGCTGAATATCTCCTAGTTACATCAGTGGTTACTAGTGTGATGAATTAAACCGGTTTTGGTTTTTTCAAAGAATGTTATGGTTTATAAGGTTTCCTCTTCTATTTTATTTTATTTTAAACCATTTTCTGAAGCAATGTATTCCTATCATATTTTTCTAGGTCAGGTCATGGATGGAAGATGTATGTTCAGGTGTTAGTTGTAATGTAATTAAGACCTCCCCTTCTCCATCTGGCCAGAGATCCTGCTTAATATTGTAGCTCATAGCAGGGCTGGCGACAAAGGAAATTGTCACGACCCAACCTATGGGCCGGACCGGCACTAGGATCTGGGCCAGCTTAAAGCCCCCGAGACCCGTAGTAAGCCTAACTATTCCTCAAATCCATAACCAGGCCCACAATTTAAGCCCAATATGCACATAAAATAATTTAAATTACACTGTTAAAATTATAGTTCGTGCCAACTTAGCCCAGAAATTATCAGAAACAAAAATTAGGGGAGCCCAGCTCAACCCTGTTACCTCATTTATAACCATTTAAAACTCACAAAATTTTTCTTTTCATTTATTAATACAAAAACTTGAATTCATACAGTCCCTGACAGGCTTAATGCTACTACTAGCACATGCGGAGTCCTAAATTATAAATTTAGAGAATAATAATACAATTAAATAATCGACGTTAAACCTGCGAGGAAGAAAACATGTTGCTCTATAAAATAACTCCTCCTGTGGCCTGGAAAAATATTGAACAGGAGTGAGCGTTCGACTCAAAGAGTAAAATATCAATTTTAACCATAATCTCTATAACTATCTAAAACTAATGCACTCTGTAGAGTGAAATGCAACATCAACAACATTTTCACATCATAACATCAAAAAGGTAATTTGGAGCACTCACGCACCCTGTAATATCAATCATAATATATGGGAGCTGATCCCCTATACAGCTCTCTTAAATCCAACCCGGTGCCAGCGAAGAATTCAAGCCGGACTTTCGCTTAATAAACCAAATCGGGGGTCCCAGCGAAGAACTCAAGCCGTGACTACCCCCCGAAGGATCGGGTCCCAGCGAAGAACTCAAGCCGTGACTACCCGTCCTATCCATAGTCCACACCACATCACACGCACGCCAACACACGCACACTGCTCCAAATTACCACAACAACATCCATGGCACTTTAACAGTTATGAATGCAACATAAATCGTGCTTAGAGTTTAACTACATAAATATATGCATATAAGTGATGCATGGGCATGCTTGAACATATAATAATATCGAAATTACAATTAAAATTAATATTTTACTCACAGTACACCGATGACTATTGTGGCTGCTGGATGCAGAAAAATAGCTGCCTTCGATCACCTAGTAATTAAATTATAACTTTATTAGTACTAAGTTAAGATAAAACTCTAAAGAGGCAATAGACAGCCTAATTCATGCCGGAAATCCGGTAGAGTTTCCCCTATACCTGGGACTTACCCAACCTGCAAAAAGGCTCAAATAGCACTTCTAAATTCTCAATTTCCACAATCACATCTCATCAATATCACATGGCCCCTTTCTGGGCCCTCCAAATCAGACAATACTCAAAATCTAAAAAATTACGTTTTAGTCCCTATAATTGATATTTTTCAAAAATCCACTTAAACAAGCTCAAAAAATTCTAAAATTTTGCCCCGCGGTCCTTAATAATATTATAAGGCTATTGCAAAATGAATTGTAATTTTTTTTAATCACCCATGAATATTTTATTCAAGAATTTTACTCGATTCCATAAGATTCCAACATCTAATATATTCTTAATTCAACCTAATTAAATATTTACATATTTAAACCTCCATCCTCAAGCTTCAACCAATTATATAAAATTTAATTATCTTAATTTCAAATAATCTTATATGCCCATATGCTAAAAATCTAACTAAAATCTATCTATATTTTTCAAAAATTTTCTAAAATCACTCAAAAATTCAACAAACACCATAGAATATCTCCAAATAATTTTACTTTCATCATATATTTTTCTTAGAATTTTTCTCCAATTTTTCCTGTTTAAGAAAAACTGTATTTATGCTCCACAGACAGAGAAATAATAGAAACTGTCTTACTCGAAGTTTATCTGTGTCTTAAAAATTCTAAAAATTTACGAGGAAGCCTCTGGAAGTTGAATCATCTCCATAGCCCACCGGAGCCACCGCCGGAACCATCACAAGACGATGGCGGCCGCCACGGTCACGGTGACATTTGCCGGATCTGATAATACAAACATGGTACTCTCCTGTTCCTCAGTCCATAGTTGGTTTCGGTTCGTCGATCCAACGGGCGGATCGTCAGATCCGACGAAAAAGCTTGAAAAACCGAAACTTCTCTCCTCCATATCTCACTCATCCAACCTCCATTTGCTTCAAAATTGGTATCAAAAGAAAGCTCTGGAACAAGCTTTCAACGCCACCAGAATCGCCGATTGATTGGCCGGACGGTTTAATCGCACGAAAGCCGCGCCCATCGCACGCGTTTTCTCTCTCTTCTCCCTCTCTTAGCCGTCCGCCGTCACGAGGGTCGCCGGCGGGGTGGGGAACTGCTTGGGACGTCGCCGGCCGGTCGCCGGAGAAAGGAAGAAGAAGAAGAGAGGGAAGGAGAGGAGAGAGAAGAGAAAGGGGGGGGGAGTTCCTCCTCCCGTTTTTGAACCATTTTTTTTTTTATTAAAGTTGGCAGTGTGACAGTGGAAATCCACTGTCACACGCCAAGGTTTTTTTTTTTTTTGTGGTTACCACACACTTTCCTCCAGACACTGAAAGTTTGAAGTCTGATGATGGTTTTGACGCCCCAGAGAGTAAAAGGAGTTGTGGGCAACTCTTCTGAATACCTCTTCATTTACGGACTCGGAAGCTATCATGAAGAGAGACAAATGGGTCAATGAACACCTAGATATGGAAATTCATGAAGACAACACAACTTGAACATTCGTCATGGAGGCAACACAACTTGCTAGCGCAGTATAACGTCTGAGATGGTCTTTCCACGCTGGTCAATGATCCTCCAAGAGCAACAAACACCACCATCTATAATGCTTCTGACCACAACATTCAGAGAATGGATTCCCTACTTCATAAATTTCCACATCCAGGTGTTGTTTTTACATGTATTAGCCCCAGTCCACCAATAATAATAATAATAATAATAATAATAATAATAATAATAATAATAGCTAAAGCAACAATAATAATAAAAAAAATCTCTACTTAAATCTTGGTTAAATGGTTTTTTTACTTTTATTGTTTTACCCTTGCTAACTTTTTTTTTCAATTTTCATTTTAATTTATGATTCAACCAATTGTCTTCGCCTCATCCTTAAGTTTTCATACACAGCTTGAAACAGCAGCAAGTAGCAACACATGTAAAGAAGAGCCAAATTTTATAGACTCTCTCTTTCTCTCTCTCTCTCTCTCTCTTTGGTTTTTTAATTCTACTGTTAACTACTTATATATATATATATATATATATATATATATATATATATATATATATATATATATATAAATTCACATTTCAAAATTTAATTTTTTACTTTTATATTATTATTATTTATTAAAATAAAAATAGTGTTAGGTTATTTTTTTAAATGGAAATTAATTTAATTTTTTAACAGTATTATTATTTTCTTCTATTATAATTAGACTTTCTAATTAAATATTTTTATTATTAAATTGTATTTTATTCAACTATTATCATAAGAAAATAATAAATATTATATTATTAATTTTATTTGGTCTTAAACAAAATTACATATACATAACTACTATTCAATGTAGTGAAATATTAAACTTTTATTTTCATTGAATTGACTAAATGACCTTAATAATTATTGAAATAATAATTTTATTTATAAGTTGCAAGTATAATATTTCATATTATTATAAAATAGAATTAATTATATTTTTAATATTATTTTTTATTTATTAAATATATTAACATAATAAATATTAAAAATATAATAATTGTGACACCCCTCACTCGACTACAATGTAACTGAGCAAGGTATGTCACACTCGGTGCTGGAGCACTCTATCTTATCTTACTTTATTCTTTTAATGATTTTGGTTCTCATTTTATCTTAAAATAAATTATTATTCTATGGAGAAACTAGCGGAGTTTCCCCTATTTTATTGTCGTTTTGGCGTATTTTACTATTTACCTGCTTGAAATTTTTCAATAACATTTTATAATAAAAATCTCATCCATACTAATCATAATTATCTGATTAGTTCAAATATTCTCTATATAATTCAATTTCACATCCATTTCCATACATTATCATTCGTGCTCAATTCACATATCAAAATTCTCATATTTCCATTAATTTACATAATTTACAAAATAATTATATAATCTCATAATTTACATGATGTATAAATTGATTACATATGAAATAGCCAAACTAATGTGAGCCCTATCTACATGCATTGCTGAGGAGGTGACAACCTTATATACTTCTAACACTTCTACAAATCCGGACTCCAAAATCTCAATCTAATATCCACTGGGCTTTATCTTTAGTACCTACGCGAAGGAAACAAATCCATCGAGCTAAGCATTACTGCTTAGTGGTGCAATAATATAATAAGAAAATAATATACAAATAAAGATAGAAACAAAACATAATTCGGATAATTAAGATTTATTTATACTTCACATGCGGTTTCTAAAATTTAATCTGTTTTATCATAATTTAGTCTTATCATAATTTACTCTTATTTGAAAGTGTTTATTTCACAAATGTACAATAATAATGTATAATAGAAAAATAATATAAAAATAATAAATTTATACTTATATTATTATGTAAGTCACATTTGTAATATTTATTTATGTTATAATTTCCTTTGCTAATTTTTTAGCATTTTCTCAATACTTTCTAGGTTGTCTCAGATTATTTCATAATAAGTAAATTTTAATATCGGTCCAGTTCATTTTAATTCTTTCTAATAAATAACTATTCTAATTTATTTTAGGTCATCTTACTCATTTATTTTATTTAATTTCTAATATTTTTAATTGTTAATATTCTTAACTTATTTCAATAAATTTCACTACCCAAGTAACCTATGACAGGCTGACTAAACTGGATAACGGGTCGTTGGCATTGGACATCGCAGTGTTTCAGGCCGTCATATCATGGGATGTGTAAGCTCAGTATGTCAACCACGTATGCAGTCGGTATGGCTAAAAAGCCATGATAACATATCAGTATGGTTAAAAGCCATGATAACAAGTAATCGGGCATAAAAGCCATAAGTGCGGGCATAAAGCCATGAATACAGGCACAAAACCTTACGCTGTACTGCTAAAATAATACCCTATTGGCATGCTAATCTATTTAATCTGACACACGCGTCTAGGCAATACATGGGCACATAATACTATTATTTTACTCATTTATTTTATTTAATTTCTAATATTTTTAATTGCTAATATTCTTAACTTATTTCAATAAATTTCACTGCCCAAGTAACCTATGACAGGCTGACTAAACTGGATAATGGGTCGTTAGCACTGGACACCGCAGTGTCTCGGGCCGTCATATTATGAGATGTGTAAGCTCAGTATGTTAACCACGTATGCAGTCGGTATGGCTAAAAAGCCATGATAACATATCAGTATGGGTAAAAGCCATGATAACAAGTAATCGGGCATAAAAGCCATAAATGCGGGCATAAAGCCATGAATACAGGCACAAAATCTTACGCTATATTGCTAAAATACTACCCTATTAGCATGCCAATCTATTCAATATGACACACGTGTCTAGGCAATACATGGGCACATAATACTATTATTTTATTAAATACTCCGATTCTAATTTATAGTATTTTAATTTTTATTCATAGCAAAAGCATAAATACCCAAATTTTATTCCTACACAATTTATACAATTCATTATGCCATTTATGATAATTTTAATTCACATCAATCAACTTTCATATACCATTTGTACATCGAAATATTATCCTAAGGCCTTCCACATAGGTCATTCTCTTATGTCCTAGAATCATTCAAGTTTAAGAATTAAAATTTACTAATTACATTATATGTTCCAATTATAATTTCTAGTATTTTAATATTTTTCATAATAGAAACATAAATCTCCAAGTATAATATTTACATAATTTAGGCATTCATAATAAATATATATATTCATTAGATCATCCATAATTGTTCACAATTCAAAACAATGGTTATCATACACCATTGTATTCAAAATACATTTTCTTATCATTTATCCAATAATGGAAACTAAAGTTTTATTTATACATTCATTTATTCATTGCCCTATTTATATAAATTATTATTCATATTCTAAGTAATCCATAAATATTTCATGGATTTCAAATTTAACTAAATTTTCCTTAAATCCTAGTGTCATTCAAATTTAAAAATTTAAATAAACTATTTACATTATCTACATATTAACCATTACAATAACTTTCTAATTTATTATACAATTTCCTATATCATTGGGGTCACTCAACTTCACCATTCACAATTTACCTACCACATCTTATATTAACAACTATAACGGTTCTTATAGTTTGTTTTTCCACTTCACATAATTTAGTGGTTACTATTCACACATTATTCACTCAATTTGTTGATTTTTTCATACATAATGGTTACACGAGTTCTAACCACATAAGATTATCATATTTTGGTTCACCAAAGTGTTGGCATTGGTTGCCAATCATTAATCAATACTTCAAACCAATAGGAAATAAATCAAAAGTTTCAGTTTTTGGTGCTAGAGTTCACTATTCTATTAGGCAATTCTACAGTGAGAATTTAGCCAAATGTTCTCAATCAGAGTTGTTCCTTTATGTGTATTCTTTAATTCTCATTTTGAATCACTCCATTTGGAGTTTTGTAGCCCAGGTTATGACAATTTTACCATAACTGGCTGGATTGACCTGTACCCAGAATTCTGGACAGAATTGGTTCTGCCAAATTTGGTGTCCTGACTTTGATGGGCAATTTCATTTAGTTCTAGTCATAATTTAGAGTTATAATCCTCATGAAAGTTGTCCTAAATTGTCTAAGCTTTCCATTGATATAAAATTTAGGTCATTTGGACATTTATACATAGAGTTATGACACATTGTTCATTTAGTCAATTTCCAGGACCTTTGGTCAATTTCCAGGGTATTCTAAGTTTGTTTTCTCATCAAAGTTGTGTCATTATGTGTCTAATTTCATGTTCAATTGGCTTTGCACTAATTGAACCTACACCACTCAAGTTATAGCTGCCCAAACTTGCTGGACTCATATCCAGCCCTGTAGGTCCTATGAGGCAGTATACCTAACCTCAAATCCAAAGCCATAATTCACTTCAATTCCTCATCAAACACAACCAAATGGTCACTAATTGACCATTAGGATTTCTATTCACCAACAAATGAGCAAAACCCTAACTTCATGACTCAAACCCTAATTCTCAAATATTCAAATCCTATTTCACACACATCAACTTATGTTCAAAGTCTCATAATTACCATCAAAGCCACCCATAAACATCTTTAATTGCATCAAAACTCTTCAAACACTTTTGTAATTCATGGCTGCCAAAAATGGAAGTGGCTCATACATGGATATTTTCTTTCAATTCTTTCAAATTCTAAGTCAATTCATGCTTCCAACGTGAAGCCTAAAGAGAAATTAAAGAGTAGCAGCACTAACCTTTTTTGAGCAGAATTTTCCCAAGCTTAAACTTCACTTTCTCTTCAATTTTTGGCAGCCAAACACTTCCCCAGGAGGTATAAATAAGTTTTAATGAAGGGAGCCTAAGATTTAGTGGTGAGAATTCATGGGAATGGAAGAAAGAGATGAAACAACACTCATGGAGGTTGAGAGAAAGGTGCGCCGGCTGAATGGGGAAGATGAGTATAGAAATTGTGTTCTAATTTTACACAATTTTATCTCTTTTAATTAGGTTTATAAGTAGGTGTCATAATGGGATTGGATGGAAATGTTTTAATGACATCATAGTGATGTCAAAATTACTATTTAATTCATTTTATTTTCTACTCATTTTTAATTAAATCTTTAGCAATATTTATTTATATTTTATGTCATAATAATTATTTATTTAACTGAATAAGTTGGCCAAAAATCATCCCTGAAGACGAAATGACCAAAATGCCATTCGTTTTGCTTAATAGACTAAAATTATCTGTACCGATCTAAAAATTTTTCTAAGCATTTTATTGGCATTCTAGTGTCATCGAAACCTCAATGACTATTCTCTGGAGTCCCAAAAATTATTTCACATAATTTCAACAACTTCACGTTAGGGTCACCCATCACCGGGGCATCGGCTCATTTAATTTTGTTGTATTTTATTTCTAAAATTTTTTCTTAATTTTTCTTACACTTATTTAAATTATTTATGACTCCTCACTCTAATCTAATTATAGTTCCAGACACTTTAATTGTCCGATCAGACATTGGTCACCAGAACAGTAGAACGTACGAACTATCTAAAGAGAGGGTGTTACAATAATACTCGTAGCATTGCACAGGTACCTAAAACTTTTTAAAACTTTTTTTTTCTAGCCGAGACTTGAACTCAAAAACTTACAGTGGCAATTTCAATATCACAAATCTTTCTGTGTGCTCTACTTACTTCATTTCAGTCAGTCCTTCAAAGATGAAAAGAATGCAGCGGTCCGAATGAACTAGGTAAACAAGTAGCATAATTAAGAAATAGTATTTCATATAAAGCTAGGATTGGGATTGAAATGGTTGTGTTGGCAGCCAAAAAGCTTAATCTAAACTGCTGGATGACGGCTCGTTACTAAATACCAATCAAATGGTTGGCATTCATCTGACTTAACCACCACCAATTGAGTAAATAGCAAAAACAGTAGCTTTTCATTTTCCTTGATCAAGATTTTTCCATTTTAACCTCTATCAGAATTTCTATTGAATAAGTCAGAGCACCAGCCTTCTATTACTCCCATCCTATCAGATAACATCTACAATTAGAGCATTAGCATTCCAATTTTACCTCATAATATTGGGATCTCCTGTCACGTGTCCACCCATATACCATTGCCAATACAATGCAATCTACGCCATCACAAGAAAAGCCATACAAATCTGTTATAAATCAGTTTTAGTTTTGACACCACAAAGACTTTGTTTAATATTTCCATGTGTCTGAGTTAACCAACACATAATCACTCCAGCCTTCTCTTTTTCTTTTTCTTTTTTCTTGTTGTTGAACGTACATTTCTTGATCCTCGGATCACCCCAAGTACATACTTTTTTTTTTCTCTGCATCTTCTGAAAGTTTTCCCAGCTTCTGGATCTTTTCGAAGCAGGAAGAAACAAAGGATGGCGTTCACTGGGACTCTTGACAAATGCAAGGCTTGTGACAAGACTGTTTACGTCGTTGATATGTTGTCCCTTGAAGGAGTGCCTTATCATAAATCCTGCTTCAAATGCAGCCACTGCAAAGGAACTCTTGTGGTATTTTCATTTTAGGATTTAGAGCTGTTTATGTGAATTCTATTTAAGGTTTATCATGGTCAGTGAAACTTTTTAATTGGGATTTCTTTATAATTTTGTCCATGACAGATGAGCAACTACTCCTCCATGGATGGAGTCCTCTACTGCAAGCCTCATTTTGAGCAACTTTTCAAGGAATCTGGCAATTTCAGCAAGAATTTTCAAACAGGCAAGATCTTTTCTTCCCTGTCTTAAATCATATCCAAGAGTGTTGCTGCAATTTTTAGGTTCCATCACTTGTTCCCCTGCTAACAAGATTTTGCCTATATGGAATGTTCTTGCAGGCAAGACTGAGAAGCAAAATGACCCGGTACACTCAGAGTCCTATGATTTTATATGCTTAGGGTGGATTTGGATGTCCCACGAAAGTAAAATTTAATCCAATCTGACTTGCATGAAAAAAAGTTTGAAAATCATTCTGATGGATGAGATTTTTTAGGGCATTCAAATTCATACGTGGCTATATGATTTTATCTTTGTGTTTCATTACTCATAAAACACGAATCTTGGCATCTGTTGCAGTCTAGTAGGGCCCCCAGCAAAGTCTCTTCCTTGTTCAGTGGAACCCAAGACAAGTGTTCTGCTTGTGGCAAAACAGTGTATCCGCTGGAAAAAGTTGGTTTGCAACTCTAAATCTTAATTACTATCTTCATGCTCACGAATTTTAAGAATCTGCCTTTCAGAAATATGCATATAATATTTCCTAAGAGCATACTGATTACTATTAACTAGGTTGGTAATGGTATGACTTGAATTAATCGCAAAGAGAAGCATAGATTCACAATTCAGACCATTTCCTCAAAAAAGGCACTGTTTAATAAAAGAAACGTAAGAATCAGTGGTTTATTAAATTTGATGTTGGCCAAGGTAAAGAGTCTATTTCATATATGGGTAACCAATTCAAGCAAAGTAGAAAGGGGTTTGGTAAAATCAATTGGAAAGCCATTTTCAGTAACAGCAACCTTATGATCACTTGGATTGGTTGGTAATGCAGGTGACTATGGAGGGAGAATGTTTTCACAAGTCATGCTTCAGGTGTGCCCATGGAGGTTGTCCTCTCACACACTCATCCTATGCTGCCCTTGATGGAGTCCTCTACTGCAAGCATCACTTTGCTCAGCTGTTCATGGAGAAAGGGAGCTATAGCCATGTCCTCCAGGCTGCTTCCCATAAGAGAACTGCCTCCTCCACACCACCTCCTGAGCTGGCTGAGCCAGAAGCAGATGCAGCACCTGCTGGAGACAACTCAGAAGAGCAGTCTTAAACAAGCAAACCATGGTTTCTTACATAATTACTTTCTCATCAAATTGTTATATAAAAGTTTTATTTTGATTCTGCAAATGGCGCCATCATTTTGAAGATTGTTGTCCAATTGTTTAAAAAATTACTGAATTCAATATATTGAACTTTGTGTTAGTTTTGCCAAATTCTTGGTGTCTCATTTTCTTGAGAAAAATCAGAAAATTATAGAAAATCTTCTCTGTCCATTTGGAAGATATAGCTAATTATTTAGCAAATTTGATTTCATTATATTGTATTACAACTTGGCAAAAATATATATGTAGACGAAGAAACAAGGCAAAGGTCCAAAACTTCGTTTGGATTTATGGTAGAAAATTCAAAAACTGTTTTACTTTTTTGAGAAGGGTAATTTGTTATCAAGTTCCTAAGTACAGCAAAACCCATAGATTAGTTACTAGTATTTTTTTTAGTAACAATTTGATTTTTAAAATTTAATCTGTTAATAAATTAGTCCTTATCTTTTAAATTAACGGTCCGTAAATTACTTTTTAATTTAAAATAATTTAATCGTGAAACTTTATTTTATTAATAAAATAATTTCTAAAATTTTATTTTATTAATAAAATAATTTTTAAATTTAAATTTTATATTTATAATAATCACTTAAAGCTTTATTTATTTTCGCAGAAAGTAACTTGTATATAAAAAAAGTTTTCATGAAAAATATTATATTTTCATAAAATATTATTATTTAATTACAATTTTTTTGTGACATTTAATTGTAATATTAAATTAATGATATGTGTTTATATTATGCATGTATAAATATTTTTATATTTTAATAAAATTATATAAATTTAGAAAGTGACTTTATTTAAAAAAAATATTATTTTCCTTAAAAATGACTTAATTTTTAATTTCATTATAAAAATATTTTCCATTGAAATATTTTTTTAGTACCATAAACATTAGAAAATGTAATATATATATATATATATATATATATATATATATATATATATATATATATATATATATATATATATATATATATATATTTTCAAAAAATATTTTGTGTAAACTATTTTCTATAAAATAAATAAAGCCTCAAATATAAAATATAAAATATAAAATTTAGATGTAAGAATTATTTTGTTAATAAAATAAAGTTTTGGAGATTAAATTGTTTTAAATCGAAAAAAAGTTAATAAAACTAATTTATTAACATAATTAAAGTTTAGAAACTAAATTATTATGAAAAACATATAAAAAAAATATAATGTATTTTATGATTGTTTGATCTTATTATAAAGTAAAACAACTTTATTATAAAAAATAAAATTAATCAAAGAAATTTTACTACTCATATCTTATGAGATTTTTGTAACTAATATTTTTTTATCAAATAGTTAATTATAAAAATTTTATTAACTTAATAAAAAATAAAATATATTCATATAAAAATACATATAATATTTTTCTAAAAATTTAATAAATAAATTTTATATATAGTAAATTTGGTTAAAAAATGATAAGAATAAGTTACTTATTCATCATAGGAGATACTAAAATCATTAAAATAATTCTAATATTACTTGTATGAGTTTTGTTATACCTCAAAGCTTAATTAAGTTGCCTCTTGAAAAAACACCCGTTTTTATTAATAAAAAACACCATTTTTATTTCGGCTATCAATGGCAAAATGCCCATTACTCATCACGGCCAGCGAATGCAGCCGCCAAAAGGGAAACGTCGACGTATATGTTGATTATCGACACGACACGAAAACGATTTGTCTTCCCTATATGGTTGGAGCGTATGAGTCACGTGCCAAAATATTATAAACCTGGAAGATAAAATTCCAATGGAATATCCATTTTCACCTGAATCCTCCCGACTCTGCGAAGGGTGAAATAGTAAATTCAAATAAAATATCTATCAATCCCACGCGAGCCCCACCCGGCTTGTAGGATTTCATTTTCTCGCTTTCCAAACAGAGTGAGAGAAAAGGAAACGAAATATAGATTTATATCATTGCTGTCTCTTCTTTATTCCACTTGGGCGCTTGCCTCTCTGTTTCATTTCAATATTAAAACAGAACAAATATTATAAAAGGCGTACGCTGATCATTGATTTGTTATCAGTTGCGTCATTTCTGCCCTTACTCTCTTCTTAAACTCCGCCATTGATTTTGCTCTGAGCTTTATCTCTAACTTTGCTCCTCTTGATCGGTCAGTAAATTCTCTCATGTTTATGTATGTATAATATATGTTTTTTGAATTATCCCAGTCAAATACGATTCAATTCAGTCAAATATGTCTGCTTCAGTTATTATTATTTTTTTTTCATTTTTTATTGTTTTACCAGGTGTTTGATTAAATGCCGATGAGTGTGTGTGGATTGTTTGCTCCTGTGTTTCTATAGATACTCCTTTGCATTGATTGTCTCATAGTTATGGATTTCGCTTGTGGTATCCGGCAACCTAATGTCTTTCACCGCAGTGAAGGCATAGGTTATAGGTTATCAAATCGGTTACATTCGAGGTTGAGATATGGAAGTTTTCGTTGTAACGTTCTTGATCCGAGTATTGTTTTAAAAGATAGGTCCTCAAAGAAAATAAGGAAAAGTTTTGCACATAGCGGTGGTTTGAATTCGAGTTTGGTATTCAGCGGAGTATTTCATAGTCATTTATCAAGTGAATATCCGAGTAACTCATTGTTCTGTAGTTTTGCTGATGTTTTTAAGGTGTCAAGGGGATTTAGGTCACGGTGTCAAGGTAATGATTCCTTAGCATACATTGATGGGAATGATCGAAGTGTAGAATTAGTTGAGAGTAGTGCTGAGAGCTCAATAGTGGGGTCTGATGATGGTGGGGAGTTGAGTGATTTGGGAGACAAAGGAGGAGAGCAGAAAGAAGAAGTGGAGGCAGAGGCGCCTAGTTTGGATGAATTGAGGGAATTGTTACAGAAGCCAATGACAGAATTGGAAGTTGCACGGCTTAATAGTACAATGTTTGAGGAAAAGGCTCAAAGAATTTCAGAAGCTGCAATAGCCTTGAAGGATGAGGCAGCGAATGCTTGGAATGATGTCAACTCAACTCTTGATTTGATTCAAGGGATTGTTAATGAGGAGGCTGTTGCCAAAGAAGCTGTTCAAAATGCAACAATGGCCCTTTCTCTGGCTGAGGCCAGGCTTAAGGTGGCAATAGAATCGATTGAGGTTGCAAAAGGAGAGGCTGATGCACCAGCTGGTTCTGGAGAGGGTGAAGTGGAAAAGGATGTTGGGGAAGAGGGCAATGCACTTTTGGCTGCTCAAAATGATATTAGTGAATGTCAAATGAATTTGGCAAGTTGTGAGGCAGAGTTAAGGAATTTACAAGGTAGAAAGGAAGAATTGCAGAAGGAAGTGGACAGATTGAATGAGATTGCTGAGAAAGCTCAGATGAATGCTTTGAAAGCGGAAGAGGATGTTGCAAATGTAATGCTTTTGGCTGAGCAAGCTGTTGCTTTTGAACTTGAGGCTGCTCAACGGGTGAATGATGCAGAGATTGCATTACAGAGGGCAGAGAAGTTTCTCTCTAGTTCTTTCGTTGATACCCTGGAAACAAGCCAAGGGCATGTATCTGGTGATGAGGCTGCTGTTGTTGAGGAGGAGAAGGTGAGTGAAAGAAGGGTTTCTGATGATGAAAAAGAAAGCGATGTGCCGATCGATGGTGATGCTTTAGTTGGTGAGCCAACAGTAGATAGACTATCTGATAAAGCCAGCAGCGTTAAAGAGTTATATCAATCTGATGATTCTAGTGAACAAGAGAATGGAAAACTCCATTTAGAATTGCCTAGGGAAACTGAAATAGAAGCAGAAAAGTCAAAGAGTGGAGTTCAAACAAAAAAGCCGGAAATGCAGAAGGATTTAACTAGAGAGATTTCACCTTCACCTCTTAACACTCCAAAGGCATTGTTGAAGAAATCTTCACGGTTCTTTTCTGCATCTTTCTTCTCTTTCACTGTAGATGGGACTGAGTTCACACCAGCATCAGTTTTCCAAGGTCTCATCGAATCAGCAAGGAATCAATTACCCAAGCTGGTTCTTGGATTATTATTGTTTGGAGCAGGGTATGTATTACTTCTATACTTTTTTTTTTCATTTATTACTTATCACTGACATTTGGAATCGCTTTGTAGAGGTTATTTTACGTAATTTGTGTGTGCCTAGTGTGAGTTTGTGCTTCATGACTTATCTGATATGCTAACATTTCTCATATTTCTGCAGAAATGCCATGTGCCCACTTGGATTTTTGAGACATTAAAAAATATGTTAAGCATGACAACTGATGAAGTTTCTGAGTTACCAAATCTTTTCATTCCATAAATTGTGTATCTGCAAGTTTAATCTGGGAATACCTTGAAATGTGATTTCATATTGAGGCCCTGGTTTAAGATCTGTATAACATTTCTCTTTCATTGCAATATTTAGCAGAGAAGTTACATTACTGCTTGGCTATGGTAATGCAGATGCCTCTGATGGGCTGGTTTAACAAGTTCATGCTTTTATCTGCTTCTGTTACTGATTTTTCACATCTAATATAAAGGTTGCCTTTTTACAACATGCTGAATTGCGTACAGGGTTGCGTTCTACTCAAATCGTGTAGAAAGGAGCACTCAGATGCTTCAACAAACGGACATTGTCACCACTAGCATTGAAGAAGTTTCCTCAAATGCCAAGCCTCTAATTCGACACATACAGAAATTTCCAAAGAGAATAAAAAAGCTACTTGCAATGCTTCCTCATCAAGAGGCACACTTTTATGTTACCTTCACTTGTACTTTATTTTAAGCTTAACCCACGTTAATTCCTTACCTGATTGCTCGTTCTTTTCTTCACAGATGAATGAGGAAGAGGCGTCTCTCTTTGATGTGCTGTGGTTACTGCTTGCTAGTGTTATATTTGTGCCCGTGTTTCAGAAGATTCCTGGAGGTGACTTAACAATTTGAGTTTAAATTTTTAAATTACCTATTTTTAAATTCTCTTGAACTTTGGTGCAGAATGGCATAGTTGGTTTTTTTGGTTCATTAATATTTGGTGGGCCTTCTGTTAGATTTTGTTTCATTTTCCTTTTACGTGGTCTGTTATACTTTATTGAAAGTAGTCCAAATTGTAATTTATTATTTTTATGGTTGAAAATAGGTTACTTTGCTCTTTCACCCCCTATCATCTGGACAAATACCAGTTGGACTGCTTTCCAAAATAAATTCAAATTTCTATAATATGATTTCCTTGATTGTCTTTGGATCTTCAATTTTAGGTAGTCCTGTTCTCGGATACTTGGCTGCTGGCATCTTGATCGGCCCTTATGGTCTCTCTATTATTCGTCATGTGCATGGGACAAAGGCAATTGCTGAATTTGGAGTTGTTTTCTTGTTATTTAATATTGGCCTGGAGGTCTATGTACTGAAACTTTGTACCTTGAATTTAGTCTTCACAATAATCAAAACTTTTAAAGCTGGGCCTTCTTTCTTTTTTCAGCTCTCTGTTGAAAGGCTTAGTTCCATGAAGAAATATGTTTTTGGATTAGGTTCTGCTCAGGTACTGGAGGATTTCTTTTTCCATAGTTGGCTTTGGTCAAGCCTGCTGCTGAGCTATTTGCTTATAAATTTGTTAGTTTTGATTCTTAGCATGCATCATACAGGTCTTGGTGACAGCGGTGGTTGTTGGCTTGGCGTCTCATTATGTATCTCGGCTGCCTGGTCCTGCTGCCATAGTCATCGGGAATGGGCTTGCTTTGTCTTCCACTGCTGTTGTCCTGCAGGTATCAGATTCCTGTGGATTTTGATTTGATTTAAATCCGAGAACTGTAACTTCTTTAAACTAATACTTTCTAACTTAAGGAAGAGAGGAACAACAATCTGCGGAAATTCATTCTGAATCAAATAAGTTTGTTATGTTTGCCTGGAACTTCTCTATGTTAATTGATATGATGAGTTCCTTGCACGAGTCCAAATGTTGGCATGTAATTGCATATTTAAATCTTCTTGAATAATTAAAATCATTTGCTTGATGTAATTTACGACCACCATGATCACATGCTTATGCTTTAAGTTAAGTTTCTTTAACAGGTGTATTGTTCAAGACTGCAAAGACCTACCAATCAACATCCTTATGATATATAAGATAATTAATATTTAAGTTATTTTGCAGGTGTTACAGGAGCGAGGTGAGAGCACATCGCGCCATGGGCGTGCTACATTCTCTGTCTTACTATTCCAGGTTACTTCACAATTTTAGGGGAAAAAAAAAGCTTATGTTTTGGTAACATTTGTTCATGATTTTGAGGTTCTGCTTGGGGTTTATGGTTCTTTGTATAGTCAATTTACCCAATTTAACATTATATGTATCCATGCTTTTGTGTTTTTGGTGTGCCATGGTTGCATCTCTTCCACAATAATTGAGGATGAACTAAAATCTTCTGCAGCAAAATATGTTAATTAATTATGCTATATAAGCATTTAATAAGTACTGCTGTTAATGCTTCTTTGGAGTATAATATCCTGCCAAGTGCCAAGTACATAACAACTGTAATTTCTTTAGTTTTCAAATAAAGTGTGTGGTGTAAGTTTTTCAATTACACTATATTTTCTCCGATTTGCGTATGAATGCTCACATCTCATACTTTTAAATGAAGGTCAAAATCTGTTGTTCTTTTTTTAATTCTCTTTGAATCCTTAATCATTTCATGCAATCATATTTCTTACTTTTTTTGGACCCTAATTTTCCTACCATTTCTTTTCTTTCCAGGATTTGGCTGTTGTGGTGTTGCTAATACTCATACCTCTTATTTCACCTAATTCGTCCAAAGGCGGGGTAACTTTCAATAGTAGTTTCAATATCTATATATTTGATTGCAATGGTGTGGTTTTTATTTTTCTATAATTGTAAAATAAAAATTTGTGTGTCTGTTCTATAATATGGTTATAAGTAGTCATTTGCCATAGGCAACCTCACATTCTATTTGCTCAACATTATTGTTGATTTACTACATCGATGGTTTTAAATTGATATGAATCTTTGTTCCTTATTGCTTACGGTCACTCTTGCGTGAACTGGCATGTCATATCTCAAAATGAAGTCATTTTGTTTCTGAATAGCCTGATAAATGTTTATATAAAACTATCCAATGGAATGATCTGAAAATCCATTTGGCAAAGAAACTTGGTTGATGCAGGTAAGTTAATAGCTTGTATAGGTACTGCAGTGATCCCAATGCAATGGATACCAAAAGAAACCTCACTCTTTCCTCTTTTTTTTTTTTTGGGTGGGGGGTTGGGGGGCAATGAAGGGGAGGGTGGGGGGAGGAGATGCACAGAAATTCTAAAACTATTACAAGCAAAACTGTAAATGTATTGATTGAATCAATATGCTTACTGTTTAAAGGAAGGGGGATATAGAGTATATTATCAGATTGCTCAATGAATCAAAGTTCTGTTTCATTATATTTTCATATCTCTCAGGACATTTTATTCTGCAGAATATTTAAATGTAATAGATGTAGTGTTTCTATGATGGCTTTGAAACCCTTTTTTTTTTTTCAATAGCATTCATGCAAGATCCATTCTTTGTTTCTAGTAGAAAGCATGTAAAGTATTTGGATAGTAGGATTATTATTTTATTAATTGTTTTGAGCCTCAACTTGACTCTGGTATCTGGTAGCTGTGATTGGCATACAGTTGTTTTCTTTTTGTGCTTTGCTGATGTCAGCATAATGAGTCATGTAATCTGCTGCTTTCTCAGGTTGGTTTTCAAGCCATTGCTGAAGCTCTTGGGCTGGCTGCTGTTAAGGCAGCGCTTGCCATTACTGCTATAATTGCTGGTGGACGCTTGGTAAGTATTTAATCTAACTGCAATATGACTTTCAAGTGGCTGAACTGCTCTAGTATTCTCAGTTTTTTTTTTCATTTTCTTCTCTTTTTTTTTTTTTTTTTTTTTTTTTTTTTGGTTCTTGAGAGAAGGGCTGGATTATGAACCCTTCACCTCCACCTAGAGGTGTGCCATTGAGCTTTTGTGATGCTATTATCTTGGTTTCAAGTTCTGATAAAGTCCTTTGCGTAAGGTCACATTAACTCTAACTCTAAGTGGCAAATGGCAATGCAAAGTGTTGTCTGAAAAGTGTTGAAATTTTGAACAATGCAAGATTGAGGCTAACAAACATTCATTAATTGATATTTATTGATCATGTTGTGACTTACAGTTCACTATTTAGTTAAAGCCTGATACCATGCATTCTGCAGCTGAAGATGTATGTCTTGTCCTTCAGAAGATCATTTTAGTCAATATATTATTTATAGTATTTAGATTAATTTGAGGTACCTTGCAATAGGGCATAGACTTCTTCTACATGTTACACAAGTGTAATCAATGTTTGATCAGGTCAGTTGAACTTACAATTGGCTTACAGGATGTACGTTTGGGGACAATTTATTTGCACATTGAATTTACATCTGAACCTTATGCGCAAACAATTTTGCTTATAGGAAGTAAATAATAATTAAAGAGGAAGTGTTTGCCTTTATTCTACATCGCAATTTGTCTTGATTGGCTATGTTTGCAAAACTTCTCCCTTTACTAGGACTTCACACAGTTCACGCCTTTTTCTTCGTTAATACATAATGAATATAAATCCTGTGCTTCTTCATGTCTTTTTTTTTGGTTTTTGCAGCTGCTTCGACCAATTTATAAACAAATTGCAGAAAATCAAAATGCAGAGATATTCTCAGCCAATACACTTCTTGTTATTCTGGGGACTAGTCTCCTTACAGCCAGGGTATCAAAACCGATCTAAAATTGTTAATAATGTATTCATTTTACTTTTTACTAAACTTTTGTTTTTATCTAAGACAGGCTGGACTTTCCATGGCCCTGGGAGCATTTCTGGCTGGTTTGCTCCTTGCAGAAACTGAATTTTCCTTGCAGGTTGAATCGGATATTGCTCCATATCGTGGCCTTCTATTGGGTCTCTTCTTCATGACGGTAGACACACAACATGAAGTCTTGTTAAGATTTGTCTGTATATACTATATATTAATCTGTTAACTGCTCACAAACCAAGGTGATTCAGCTAAAAAGCGATTTATTTGCATCATTTTTTCTTTGAAGACTGCAAGTTTTTAAAACGCTTCTTTCTTTTAATATTGTAGCTTTTCAGGTCCAGCTTGAAATGTTGCATCTTTTTGATACTTTATTTTTAACTTAAACAAAATGACAAATTATTAAATTTCTGGAATGAGACGACTGATACTAGAGTAATTGAATTGGTTTTTGGCTTCTTTGATAAATGAGGATCTTCCAGACAGCTAACAACAATCCTTCTGTGCATTTTCAGGTTGGAATGTCCATTGATCCAAAGCTTCTTGTTTCAAATTTTCCGGTCATTATGGGGACATTGGGACTTTTAATTGGTGGCAAGACTTTGTTGGTTGCTTTGGTTGGTAGACTTTTTGGTATTTCAATCATATCTGCAATAAGGGTTGGTCTTCTTCTTGCGCCGGGTGGAGAGTTTGCATTTGTGGCTTTTGGTGAAGCTGTTAATCAGGTTTCCTACACTGTTAACTACATTTTTCCCATATGATTACTTGATTTATTTTGAATGCTTTGTAGCTTGATCTTTATATGTTTTTTGTATTCATGGGATTTGGTTCAACGTGGTATTTTACTGTTTCATAGCAAGTCCATTGCTAATTTTTAATAACTGCTTTGGTGTTTAAAAAAATCTCCCGACTCCTGTGTATTTGATGTTTTAAAATTCAAAATAGTTTATTAATAGATAGAAGTCATTGAGCATAAATTTATCTTCTTAATAGGTCTAGTCATTTCATGAGTATGGATCCTTTTGATATAATAGGTCTAGTCATGTTGTTTGAGAAGTAAAATATACAGACCGTTTCAAGTTGCTGAATTACATATTGGATTATGGAAATGTAATTATCTTCTCATAATTTTTTATAGCGCAAGTAGTAAAAATATACTACTTGTATGGCTAGTATCTAGTGCTTTACTGACTATCGTGATCTGCAGGGTATAATGTCTCCCCAGCTATCATCTTTGTTATTTCTTGTGGTGGGACTTTCAATGGCTATTACACCATGGCTAGCTGCTGGTGGTCAGTTAATTGCCTCTCGTTTTGAGCAGCATGATGTTCGAAGTCTTTTACCAGTTGAGAGTGAGGTAAGATGCCTCACATAAGAGACTATGGCAACTGCTGTTTTGACTTCGCATTTTGCCTAAATTTTTTAATTGGATGAGAATAAGAATAAGAATAGTCACACATGAGTATGGCATTTTGACACTTAAATAAGTGGAGAACGTAAAAATTTTGGAGGATAAGCCTCCTTCTTTTATCTTGGAGGTGTTATTGAATTTGCTTTATATTTATTATTATAACTGTACCTTTTCCCCCTATTTTAGACTAGATTTGTTTTAAAAAAAAATTTGTTTGACATGGTAATTTTACCAATATTGTTTAATCAATCTTTCTCTTGCCTTGACTGTGTTTGCAGACAGATGATTTGCAGGATCACATTATTATCTGTGGGTTTGGACGTGTTGGCCAGGTTGTGACATGATTTATATATCTAAATATTTGGTTTGATAAATGGATCAAACTCTAACGTGAAAAATAAATTTGTTTATTTCAATCTTTTGGGTTGACAGATTATTGCACAACTTCTTTCAGAGCGGTTAATTCCCTTTGTTGCTCTTGATGTGAGGAGGTAAGCCAAGGATATGAAGAAGACTGCTTTTACATTTTCTGATTTTCATTCTTCCAAATGTGTGTTTTTGGGTCATTGCCTACCTGTTATACATTTTAATGAGGTATTTGCATATATTTCTGTTCTGTGTTTTATTTTTCCCTGCCAAAGTATTGCTCTGCTTCTTTCAGAATCATATCTTTATCAAATGCTTTATGTGAGAAAATAGAACAGAAGAAGAATATTGAGAATGATTGAAGAGCTTGATTATTCCTTCAAGCCAATGGTGTCAATTTATAATCTGTACAAGATAACTAAATAGGAAATACTATCCTAATTAAATACGTAATTATAGCCACGATTCTAGCACCTAAATATATTCACACAATCACTACAGATACACATATTCTAGCTATTTATGGTACATATCTTAATACTCCCCTTCAAGCTGGAGCGTACAAATCATATGCTCCAAGCTTGTTACAAATATATTCAATCCGAGAGACTCTGAGAGATTTTGTCAAGATATCTATTAATTGGTCATTTGAGCTAACAAAGCTAGTGCCAATACACCCAGATTCAATCTTTTGTCTGATGAAATGACAATTCACCTCTATATATTTCGTTCTCTCATGAATCACTGGATTTAGAGGCAATGTGAAGTGCAACTTGATTGTCACAGATTAGCTGCATTTGTTTAAGTTCCCCATAACTCTTGGAGAAGTTGTTTCAACCATATAAGTTCACAAGTTGCCAAAGCCATAGCTCAATATCCTGCTTCTGCACTTGACCTAGCAATCACATTTTGCTTCTTACTTTTCCAAGAAATCAAATTACCTCCACTCATAATGCAATATCCTGAAGTAGACTGTCTGTCTGAAGGAGAACCTGCCCAATTTGCATCTGAGTAACCAATAATCTGTGAATGACCCATGTCTTCATATAATAGGCCTTGTCCTGGAGCTCCTTTAATATATCTGAGTATCCAGATAACTACATCCCAATGACTACTACTTAGTGCTTGAAGGAACTGACTGACAACACTTACAGCAAATGAGATGTTTGGGCGTGTGATTGTAAGATAATTGAGTTTTTCAACCAATCTCCGGTATCGACCAGGATCCTCCAATGGCTCCCCCTGTCTAGGAACAAGTTTTACATTTGAATCCATAGGAGTATCTGCGTGTCTACAGTCTAACATGCCCGTCTCTGTCAGTATATCCAAAGCATATTTCCTTTGAGAAATGGCAATACCTGTCTTGGATTGTGCCACTTCAATCTCCAAGAAATACTTCAGCTTCCCAAGATCCCAAGTTTGAAAATGACTGGACAAGTGTTGTTTGAGTTTTGAGATCCCAACATGATCATTTCCTGTAATAACAATGTCATCAACATAAACAAAGAGATAAATGCACTTATCATGGCCATTATGGTGGAAAAATACTGAGTGGTCAGCTTCACTCCGAGAAATTCTAAATTGTTGGACTACAGTACTGAACCGTCCAAACCATACTCTCGGAGATTGTTCAAGCCATATAAAGAATGCCGTAGGTGACACACCAAACCAGACTCCTCCTGAGTAACAAAACCTGGTGGTTACTCCATATAAACTTCCTCAGCTAGCTTGCCATGTAAAAAGACATTTTTGATATCCAGTTGATGAAGTGGCCAGTGATGGATGGCAGCTAAGGAAATAAGAAGGCGAACCGAGGCCATCTAAGCCACAGGAGAGAAGGTATCACTGTAATCGAGGCTAAAGATCTGAGTATAGCACTTTGCAACAAGGCGAGCTTTAAGTCTATCAATTTGGCCATCAGGCCCCACCTTGACTGTATAAACCCATCGACAGCCAATAGTAGATTTGCCCTTCGGTAGTGGCACCAAATCCCAAGTGCCATTGTTATGGAGAGCAGTCATCTCTTCAACCATTGCATTACACCATCCTGGATGTTCCAAAGCTTCTCTAACAGTCTTAGGTACAGATACATAAGACAAAATGGTGACAAAAGCATAGTAGGAAGGAGACAAACGATGATAACTCACAAAATTATAAATAGAATGAGGATTTTGAGACGAATGAATACCTTTTCGGATGGCAATGGGAGGAGTAGCATCGTTTGTTGAAGGCGAGACCGGAATAAGTGAAGATGAAGGAGGGCAAGAGTCACCTGGAGCCGGTGTTGTACCTGTATCAAGCAAATGAGCATCAATGGTGTTAGTGGGAGGACGAGGACGACGTGAGGAGATGTGTAGAGGTGGTGGACTGATTGGTGGTGGAGGAAGAGTAGGAACTGGTAAGGCGATGGGAATAAAAACCTTGGATGCGGTGTTGGAGGAAAAATAGGGAGATGTTTCAAAGAAGGTTACATCAGCTGACACAAAGTATTTATTTGTAAATGGATTGTGGTATTTGTAACCTTTTTGAAGTCTAAAATATCCCAAAAAAACACATTTTTATTGATTTAGGCTGGAGTTTGTCTTTGCCAGGAGTGTGATCATGAACAAAACAAATACAACCAAATACACGCAGGGACAACTGATGAGCATTTTGGTCGGGAAACAAAATGGAATGAGGACTCTGATTCTGCAAAGCAGAAGAAGGCATTCGGTTAATTAAGTAACAAGCAGTAAGAATAGCATCTCCCCAAAAACGAAGAGGAACATTATGGTGAATAGCATCTCCCAAAAAACGAAGAGGAACATTAAGTGCGGGCAGTCTCTCAACTAGATGACGATTCTTTCGTTCGGCAACCCTATTTTGTTGAGGGGTATAAGCACATGAAGTTTGGTGAGTAATACCCTGAGAAGATAAAAAATGAGTAAAGGGAGTAGACAAATATTCTTTTGCATTGTCACTACGAAGTATTTTAATAGGAACACCAAATTGATTACGTATTTCAGCAGAGAATTTTTGAAATATAGAGAATAATTCAGAACGAGTCTTCATTAAAAATAACCAAGTGCAACGAGAATAATCATCATCAAAAGTAACAGAATAATGAAATCCTAAAGTTGTACTGACACGACTTGGACCCCAAATGTCTGAATGGACAATTTCAAATATGGACTTAGCCCTATTATTGACTCGCTTGGGAAAGGAAACATGACTTTGTTTCTCAAGTTGACAGGACTCACATTCAAAAGAAGATAAACTAGAAAGACTAGGAACTAATTTTTGCAATTTGGCAAGACTCGGATGACCTAGACGATTGTGAAGAAGATTAGAGGAAGTGGTAGAGGGAAGAGCAACTGGAGAATTTGAAGTAGAAAGATGGTACAACCCTTGTGACTCACATCCTACTTCAATCATCTTCCCCGTACTCCGGTCCTGCACAATAACAGAGTCAACTGTAAAGGTGACAGAACAATTGAGATTTTTAGTCAATTTACTAATGGAGATTAAATTATATGAGCATTTTGGAGTGAACAAAACTGTGGTTAAAGGAATAGATGGAAAGATTTTTACTTTTCCTATGCCCTTAACTAAAGTTTGTAAACCATTAGGCAAAGTAACTTTAAACAATACTGGAGGAGAAACTAGAGATGAGAAAAGACTTTTTTTACTAGATATATGATCAGAAGCATCAGAGTCTAGGATCCATGGACCAGTGAGCGAAGACTGTGTTAGATAAGCAAAAGAATTATCAGAATGAGTACTGCTAGAATATTGCTGTTTAGCTGTTTGATATTGCAAATACTCCTTGTAATCAGCTCCAGTTAATAGGATAGAATCTGACACCTGATCCTTTCCATCAGGTAATGGAAGAATACCATTTTCACCGGATTGAGCCATATGAGCAGTTTTCACTAGGCTAGGTTGTGACAGCCACGGACTTCCAGAAAGTGACCGGAAAAAGGACAGTTCCTTCCTATGAGGACTTTGTTTCAGATTTCAAATCAGACCCTCTGAGGGCTCTGATGCCATGTGAGAAAATAGAACAGAAGAAGAATATTGAGAATGATTGAAGAGCTTGATTATTCCCTCAAGCCAATGGTGTCAATTTATAATCTGTACAGGATAACTAAATAGGAAATACTTTCCTAATTAAATACGTAATTATAGCCACGATTCTAGCACCTAAATATATTCACACAATTACTACAGATACACATATCCTAGCTATTTATGGTATATATCTTAACACTGTAATGGAAATTGAGAAGGTATACTTACATTTTTTCAAGTATGGCTCAACCAAGTTATGGTCCATTCAAGGTGGAGTTTGGGGAGGGGGAATTTGGAGATTATCCCATCCTTCAACATTTTTGCATAAAATGGGTATTCTCAGGGCCTAAATCTGCACACTTGTTGCAGTATATCATGGCGAAAAACAATGTACCATTCCTAATTTTTGAGTCTGTCCACCAAGCTAACTCAAGAAAAGGGGAAAATTAATTAAAGAAAGTTTGACCTAATCATCTATGAGATGCTGATTGTGGTTTCTTTAATTTTTTAACACCATTTGGAATAATTGCTACTGTGAAAGAGAAAAGGACAAAAGAAAGAAAAAGGTAGCAATTATAATTTTTCGCCTGTTCTATGCCATGATAATGGCCATAAGGCCGTGATATTAATTAAATGAATAAGAGAGTATATGTTGCTGGTTCCTCCAAAGTTGACGCAGCGTGAAATTCAAATAGAAACACACTCCATGCACAAGAGTGAAAAATAGAGAAAATTCTCAGCAGCATTTTTATTGATAACCATCTATTCCCAAAATACATAAAATCTGAGGTATTTATGGATATTAATCTCTTAAACCTAATAGGAATATGAAACTACTAAATAAAAATTTTAGATAAACTAAAATACAATAGAAAATTCTAAATAAAATAGGAAGAAATCTAAATCTTAGATAAGATAGGAAAACATTAATAAGTCCTAAATAGAATGAGAAACTTTCTAATTAATTATAATCTAATTTCTACAGCTGCTGGAAGTCTTCACAAGATGTCCTAGGTGAATTAGGACTGCTAGAGATTAAAAAATCAACTTTGCCAAACTTGATAAAAAATTGTTATTTTCCTTCATTTTCGAACCAGCATACTTCCATTGTTATTTGACTTGCTTCTTCGACAAAAAATGCTCTGCATCAAAAGTGACAAAAAAATTCCCTTTTTTCAGTGATAGAGTGGCAGTTGGGCGTGCCCTTGACCTTCCTGTGTATTTTGGAGATGCTGGTAGTCGAGAGGTAAAGCTAAATAAATCAGAAGAATATGCTTATTATATGCAGGTCCAGGTTTTAACAGGTTTTTCGTTGTACGGCTAGGTCCTCCATAAAGTTGGTGCTGAAAGAGCTTGTGCTGCGGCAATAACTTTGGATACACCTGGTGCAAATTATAGAACTGTTTGGGCGCTGAGCAAGTATTTTCCCAATGTAAAGACATTTGTCCGTGCTCATGATGTTGATCATGGCCTTAATTTGGAAAAGGCAGGGGCTACAGCGGTAATATTCTAATAACTCTTTTACGAAGTTTTGTTTCTTTTATGAGGGATTCTGTTGTACCGAGCTGTGATTATTGCATTAAAGGACATCTCCAGTGCACGAGGCTATCTGCTTTGCCAGGGTTAGGGAACGGCTGTTCCATAATGATACTATAACAATATGGCATTATTAATGTGAAATTTGCAAGTCCAAAGTCTCCAAACTCCAAAAATGATTTCCAAATTGGAATAAGTTTTTCAGGTTTTATTTTATCCTTCATTTATCTAATGCATCAAGTTACTTGGCTATTTTGTGATGTTGAAAGTAAATATTTACAGGTTGTCCCTGAGTCACTAGAACCAAGTCTACAGTTGGCAGCTGCTGTTCTTGCACAGGTAAAATAAAAATAATTATGACCAAGTTATATGTCACATGTTATTGCAGCATGAACTAAGTATCAAAGTGACGGAAACACCGTTCTTAATCTGGCTTTAAGTTGAAACCAATTATGTGTGGAGCTAAAGCACAGAAAATTCTGCCATCAACCCCCAAAATAATTCCATGTTGGCTTTGTATTAACTGCCACTTTAATGAGTTGTACAACAGACTACTCATAAACCGGGTGCATGGAGATCTAATTGCTTGATTTAGCCAAGGGCTAGAGAACTTTGGATGTACTATGAATTGTTATTATGATAAACCAATGCTAGTTCTCAAGATGAATGATATGGTTGCCATGCTTAATATTCTTATCATTTGTTCATTTCTATTATTTTTCTTATTTTCCATTTAGGCTAAACTGCCCATGTCAGAGATCACATCAACTATAAATGAGTTTAGGTCACGCCACTTGTCTGAGCTTACTGAGGTACTTGCTGATCACTCCTTTTTTTTATGCTCAATTTTAATCAATTGCAATTTGTTAGTGTAGATATGAGCACATAATTTGCACTGGTGCATACATTTGATAGCTGAAAGTTCACCTTTGCAGCTATGCCAAGCTAGCGGAAGTTCTCTTGGTTATGGGTTTTCTCGTATGATGAATAAACCCAAAACTCAGCTTTCCGACTCTTCAGATGAAAACCAAGTCACCGAAGGAACATTAGCAATTTGAAACCTGCCTAAATCCGTTATACAAAGAAGAAAACCAAGGAAAAAATGAAACCAAATAATACGAGAAAATGTATAGCGCAATTACATGTTCCATTGGCATAATTGTACAGAATATACTGAAAGAAGAGACAATACCAAGCTCATCATCATTCGAATCTTTTTGTCCAAAAAAATTTTCTGGGACCTTGTATGAGAAAAATGACATCTGTTCTATTTTTGCGTTCTAGTAGTGTTGTGGACTCATTAGTGAGAAGATACTGGAAAGAACTGGAACCCGAGAATCTTACTGTTTTCTAACAATATTTTATTTTCATTCTCTCTTTCTTCCAACTCCTGATATGCTTTACATGTGAGATTCACCTTATGAACCTGAAAAACATTATAGTATGAATTTGTGTGGTAGATGATGCTGACCATATTGTAGGACTTCATTGTAAGAAGTACATCCTAGGTCGATGGGGACAAACAGGAGATGAGAATTAAGTTGATTGCCCTATGTTAGAAAAGAAAAATGGATACAAACGGAAAGAGTATTGTTCATCGATTACAAGATTTGACAAAAAGAAACTACAGTTGACGAAAAGCGCGCAATAAAATATGCAACGATGCTCGGTTTTTGTTACCTGAAATTGAAACGGAAAATAATTTTTGCACGAGAAAAAAATAAAATTATTTGACGATACCATACCCTTAATGATAATTCCTTGCTCCTTGGACAGGAGCGTATTGGGGGGCACCACCAAATTTCTGTCGAGCCCTCCTTGGTCCACAGCCTGAAGGCTGAAGGTAACACGAAAAGAAATAGCAAAACGAGAGCGTTTAATGGTCCAAGTAAAATTTCAAATCACTTGAATGCAAAGTTCCATATTGACATGACTTCAACCCCTATAATAAGAATTAGGGTTCAAAAATTACAAGGATGTCTTCATCTCTTCATCAAGTTTGAATAGATCATAAAAATTACACAAGCAGGCATTCTACTTGATACTTATTCTCAAATGTTTAAAATACGAACGGAATACAATTGAACACAAAAATAGCCCATAACCTTAGGAATTTGATAGGAAGAGAGCTTTACATTGCTCCACTGTATCTTCAGGGCTGGTAACTGCAAAAAGGAAAAACCGAATGGTTGAATAATTTAATATACCGCATAAACAAATTTTTCTTTCATTTGGTTTTTCTTTTTTGGACTCATCACATTGAAAACAAAATGAGATGATTGTATTTCCTCATTGCATTAAATACATCCATGTATATGTTGAAGTTGAAATCTTTTGACTGACCTGTGTGACCCACAGTTCGTTCTGATTCATATATTTCATGATCATTTCCTCCCTGATTTAAAAAAAGAATTAGTAAATGCAAGGTTATTCAACTGAGTAGTAAAATAGAAGCAAAACAGATCTCAAAATGTATACTGACAGTACAATGCCAATGGTACACTGATGAAAACATAACCAAAAGACATGTAAGGCTGAGGACCAAGACTGAATTTTGGGGATGAATTCGACTCAGAACAGGGGTTCACTTTCTGTCTAAAATTGTAAATACATTTTGGCTTGAGAATATAACTGTAGATTAAAGAATCAACTCCAACCTTGATCAGAATCCTACTACTCCAGTGTACTACATTCCTTTTTTTCTTTGAACTGATTATAATCCATTCCTCAGATTTTATCATAATTGATGTGCACAGGCCTGAAATGCTCAACTTTAGTGAAAAATAGCTCAACTGCTCAAGAGTGCTTGTGCTAGAATTTTGGGTTAGCAAATAGCAAAAAGGACACTGGCTTGCCACTCCAATGAATCAATGACCATTATTATCAGTTAAAAAATTGATAATTTTAATTTTCTTCAACTCTTTGGCTACTCTCTAACCTTTTTACCTCAGATAATAAAGTTTTCTTGATCAATGATTTCTTTATTAAGAATGCCAGCTATACCAACCATACTGCTACCAGAAATATTGAGGGAATTCATAATCATGAGGTCCTATGATAATAGAAATGGCACTTATAAATAGACACAACACAATCCACATAACACAAGGGCCCAATAAAATGATGATTATTTGAAAGAAAACATATACATACGATTTAGTGGCAACAAATCTATGAGAAAGAAAGAGGTCAGCAACAGCAGTGTCATAAGCGATTGATGGAAAACATAATGCAAGAAAATGGCCAAAGAGTTAAGCAAGGAAATAAAAGTACAACCTTGTAAGTTTTGTCCCCAAAGAAGTGGATTTCATCAAACTCATCAAGGTATCTCAAGCAGTATGTCTTGTCCCAACCTTGAGGAAAAACCTGTTACAAAATTAATGAATATATTGAACTCTTCCTAAGTGCCTTCTATCTAACTAGTTCAAGATCATAAACTAGATAGTTCACCTACATCAAAACTTATCTGTCCACCTATTGAGATTGTCAGGTTAAGGTGCGCGAACTTCTCACGCAGCACAGACACCATTTTTGGGCGTATGTTATGGACCTGAAATCAATTGTGTGCTGTATTTTACCATATACATCAACCAGATACAGAATCCAGACTACCAAAACAATGAATTCCAATATAATATGTTAATAAATTCTAACCTTGTCATACTTCTCAAATTCTTCCCTTTCTTCTTGGCTGCAATTCCTCCCAATTGGTGATACATTAATCATCCCACTCCGGAATTCTATAAATGTGCCCCTATATGAATTATTGAAAAATGTCTTATTCCGTCCCTTTTCTTTGTCAGCTTGGTATGCGTGAAAATTTGATTGTCAGACTTCCAACACACTCACCTTTTTATTGGAATATCCAAGTCAGCAATATAATGAAGTGTAAAATTTAAAAATTCCTGCACAATGATTCACAACATATCAGAATCACATATTGGCATAATTCCCATGCCACTACATATTCTGTGCATCTAGCGATTGAGCTGCAACTTATTTACCACTTCCAAGAATATCCCAACCAAATCTAATTCAACTTTCAGCATTTCATAATTAATTTGCAGTTGGTCTTTGATATTTAGATGCTTCTAACAAAGTATGAAATAATTACATTTGCAGTACTAAAACATGGTCCTTTTTACAATCAAGTCCAAAATCTTATTTTATTTTTAAATCAAGACACAGGAAAATGCCATGGCAACAAGCATTGAACAGATAAGAGCATGCCGCATGTCAGCCTACTCAGTGGCTTCCTTAAAACATTATTCCTTATATTATTCTATTTGTTCCAGTTGTACTTTCTCCTTTGTTTTTTAGGAATGTTTAGTGAGTGTGTATAAGTAACTTACCTTGAGTTTTTCTTCTCCAAGAAATGTCTTCATGCTCTAGAAAACAGAAAATGTTGTTGGAACGACATATCAATTTAGAGGAAAAAGTTAGGTTCACACAAGTCATTGCCCATCAGGAATTTTGAGGAAAACAAAAATCTAATTCTGAGCTTAAGTTTTACGGATTTTGTTTGTAAGCAATACCTGGGTGCCAATAAGTTTCCCATCTTTATGAGCCACAAGCCCATTCTCAGAAAATACATAGTCGTAGTCCTTAGTAACTACATAGCCAGAAACACAATTAATAGTTCCTTATTACCTTCTTCTACAAACATAAATTGAAGAGCTAGTTGACAAACCTGTCTTGCCAAGCTGCTCTGATATCTTAGAGAGATCAGATCCACCCACCACTCCCACAGTAACAACCTTCAGTCGAGCAAAGGCTATCATGTATATGGTAACACTTGATGAAGGGTGGAGAAGAAAACACAAACAAAAGCAATAATTGAACAAATTTTTAATGATACTAAACCAATGCATACTTTCCGGAGTTCCTGCATGAACTCTAGCATCTTTGGAGTGGCCAGCTGGAATTTGAATCGAAAACATTAAACAAGGAGTCAATTCCACATATAGTCTAACAAAATAAGAAACAGCCCACAAATTTTGGCTTTTTCCCTGTAACTTAATGAAATAATAATGGTAACTTGCTTAAGTCTCATTATACCTAATAAATAAAAAGGAAAAATCATTAAAATCCAAACGAACAAAAATGAAAGAAGACACTAGATACCTTTCTTGGTGCTGTGAGAGTACCATCAACATCAAATAAAGCAATCAAACCGGGCTTTCTCACAGCCATTGGAGCTAATATATATCTTTATTTCCCTGTCACAAAGTACCCAACATGATAAAGCATTCCCAATTCTCAATAAACATACGATTGAATACAGTATCATACCCAATTACTCATAATAATTTGCAAATGCGCATCACAGAGAATTAAAACATTATTGGATCCATGCTTAAATTCCAGGTTCAACATCAAGAACTAAATAAAAACAACAAAATTGCAAACAATTTCAACTCGAGAACTATGTTTGGCACATAAGATTGGAAATAAACGCATCAGCATAATTGAAATTGTAGCAACCAAACGCAGGACAAGAACTAGGGAAGCAATAGAAGCGAACAATGCAAACCAAGAAAATTGTTGCTTTGGATTAAAAACGATTATTCACCTTACCAGCGAATCAGCGAGTAGTATGCAGCTTGGTTGTATCAGATTCCGCACCAGAATCTGGAAACGGAATTTAAACCAGATCTCAAATGGTGGATCCCAAGGATTGAGGGATAGAGCACTAGAGCTTCAGCGTGAAGAAAAAAAAAGAGTTTGGATCTGGAGTGGAGAGTACCTCTCTGTTTTTTCCGCGGCAGGAAATTTCCCACCAACCGGTTTCTTCAAGTTTTCTAGTAGGCCCATATAACACCTTGGTCAAGGTGGGCCCAAAGAAACTTCCTCCCTTGCTAATTGATAGAATTTTATCAGATTCTATTATCATGATTCTTCCCAACATAAATGCACTTATTATATATTTTATGGGTTTTTCTTGACTCAACACCTTATATACAGTGGCTCTATTAAGTATATGTCCATATTTATATCTTTATAGACAAGTATCAGGAAGAAGTTATACTTTCTTAAATTTTAAAAAGAAAAATCACACAATGCTGGAAAGCATTGACATAGGTGCAGTTAGGGTGGCCACGGTCCGGTTTCGAACGGGAACCGATTCGATCAAAACCGGATTAAAATACGTCAAAATTGGAATCAGCTTCAAATCGGATCGAAACCGTTCTTCTATGATTTGGTTTAGGTTCATCATTTTTAAAAATCATGAACCAATGATTCTGAACCTGATTGAACCGATAATTCCAAATCGGATCAAACCGGTGATTTAAATACAAAAAAATTCAATAAATATTTCACTCTACTCCTAATTCATTTATATATATATATATATAATTAATTAATTCTCTACACAATTATTCTCTACACTCTCTTTAATTCTTAATACTCTTTTAATTTCTCTCAAATTTTCTAAATAATTATTTTCTACACTCCTTCTAATTCTCAGTACTTTCACAATTATCATACTTTATTATTTTTATGCTCACTGAAATTTTTAATACTATCTCAATATTCTGTTATTATTTTATATCTTCAATAAAATTTTCAATACCCTCTATTTTGATTTTTTTTCTTTTATATTTTTTTAATTATCAATTATCATATAATTTTTTTAAAAAGGGCAAGTAATACTCGATTCAACTTAATTCAACTAAACTTTTATCCCAAAAATTTATTGGGGTCGGCTATATGGATTCTCTTTCTCTACTCTAAACGATTTTGGGTTAATCCTTGGAAATGTGTAATGCTTCTAGGTCATGTTGTACTATTATCCTCCAAGTCAGTTTAGGTCTACCTATTATTTTCTTTTTATCCTTAACCCAATATGCTCTACTTGTCTAATTGGAGCTTTCCTATGTCTATACTTCACATGACTAAACCATACCCATCTCCCTTTTCTCAACTTATAACTGAAAATTTTGATTCCTCTAAATCCTAAAGGGATGCATAAGCAAAATTAAGTTCATGCACCTTTTTCTAATTTTTTTAAAAAATTAATTTTATATCTAGTTTTTTAATAAGTTCAAGTCTTTGCTTATTAAATTTTTATTAAAAATAAGTTATTTTTATTCTTATTTTTCTTATTTTATTTTGATTAAAAGATTTCTAAGAAAAATTAAAATATTTTTACAAATATAACTTAAATTCTAAATTAATAAAATTTTCCTCTAATTTTTTTTCTTTAAATTGCTCTTAAACCGCCCCTAAACAGCTTTCAAATCGTCTTGAACTGTCATTTTTCGAACAGTCCTTTAAACCGTTTTAAACCGGGACTCGATCTGAAACCGACAGTTAAAGAACCGTTTTCCAAACCATCCCATGACGGTTTGGTTCAGGTTCATGATTTCATTGAATCTGAACCGGCAGTTCATGAACCGTGGCCACCCCTAAGTGCAGTACATAGAATACAAGAGCATGCTATTCCACGTACATTCCGAAGAAGGCTGTATACTGATTTTACATATATTCTGAAGAAGGCTGTATACTGATTTTCCTTTAGACTTGTACAGAGTCTGAGATTATTCTCCAACTGTACAAGTGAAAACACAGACAAACTCTTAATATTTATACTATTGTCTATAAAGAGGTATCATGTTCAATAAAAAAGGTGACTCCTCTTTCTGATCAAAGAAGCAACCAGAAGGACCATCATTAGGTAACAGTGCTAATCTCACTGGATTTGCAGCCCCTTCTTCAACAGATAACATTCCATTGTTGTAGTTTATATCTGTTTTGACAAAGCCAGGGCAAACACAATTGACAAGGAAAGTTAGGACCTTCTTGGCTAGGATCCGTGTGCAGGCATTCATAGCAGCTTTTGAAAGCATATGGGCAGACAGATAAGCTGGCCAACCTTTGGTTTCTGGTGAACTTTCTTTAAGATCTTCTAGACACTTGCTCAACGCCTCATCAATTCTCCCTTCTGAAAGGTTGTCAGCATCAATTAACACTTCTTTAGCCCATTCATTTGCTACGTGCTGAAACAAATTACAAGAGAACATGTTAGTTATCACTATTACCAAAGTATCAATTTACAGGAAAAAGAACCACACTTTTGGCAAAATAAATAGTGGCTCAGCAGGGAATTTCTCATTGCTGTATTCTAAAGCTCAACAGGTAATGGCTTGAATCAAACTTAAGAAAGTTCCTTTATGACAATAAATGATCTTGCAGCAAAAAGGGATATGGTTTTACCGTCAACTTCCCCAAGAAGGACGAAACATTAACAATCCTCGGCGAATCAGAAAATTGGAGCAGAGGAACAAGTGCCTCAACCATTCTTTTTGCACCATAATTGTTTATTATCAGGCATTCTTCAACTAACTCGTAAGTTTGGATTGTTCTTTTATGCCATTGCCAATTGACATATGCACCTTCCTGCATCATCATGCTAGTTGTATGCATCATTACAGCCTAAAGTACAGTAGAAAAAATATATGGTATCTCTACCTGTCTAGAAACCCAAACCCCACTTCAAATCACAAAATTTCTGTATCAATAAAATTTGATCTAAACCAACCTGCTAACTTAAATCGTCCACAATCCAATGGTTTCATGTGCATGATAAATTATGAAAAGCACAGTTTGTAACTTGAATACTTAATTAGCCCAAAAAGCAGATTTGGGCATGCGTCTATGAGGGGTTTGCCTTCACATTAAAAGGGAGAACATGGCCCATACTATAAATTTACAGGAAATTGTACAATTATTCAGCCAGACAAATATTGCATGAAGCATCAACTTCTCAGGAACTGTATTAGCATTGACCTCCACATAAACCATCAATTAAATCACCCTTCCTTTAGGCTTCATCAAATATGTTCATTAATATAAACTTGCCAGATTCGGAACTGGAAGCATCACCATCAACTGTAAACTCCAATAATGCCAGCATTTTTAACCTGTACAGAGGTGCAAGTTTTTTAATCATTCAACTTATAAAAGCTCAGTAATAAGAACGAGATAAATTAGCAAACCTATATATAGAAGCTTTTTACTATAAAAAACGAGGTTCACTCCAGAAATTTCAATAGAAAAATGGATTAAAAATTTAAGATCTTGAAAATATTGTATTTCGAGCACCACTCAGTATTTCCACATCTCTCATCCTTATGCTCACTTCTCCTGTATATTGAGAAGCGAAAACTAAAGAAGAAGAAGCGGTACGAGATTCTACCTTGAAGAGATGGTAAGTAGGTTTTAGTGATACCAGGCCATCCAGCTTTCCAAATTGAGTTCTGATGAAATCAGCGAGAGCAACAACAAGGGCAGCATCAGCCACATCAAGTTGATGAAACACAACAAGATCAGAGAGACTAGAGTCTTTGAGTTTTTGAAGAGCTTCAAGGCCCATCTTCTCATCTCTGGCTGTTAATACAACGACAATCCCATTTGAAGCCAACTGCATGCAAATTTCAAATCCAACCCCCTTGTTTGCTCCTGAACCACTGCAAACCTGAAAAAAAAAAAATTGTCATAACAATAAGAAGCAGATAAAAAAGATTACTGTTTATGAGAAGAGCGAAAGAATTACCTCTTGGTTGCTTCTGCCAAATCTTGACAATATGAAGTTATGAACAGTGATAAGAATGAAATGATCGAGCTCTAACTGTTTAAAGCTTCATAATTGTTGAATGCCTAGAATTGTTACCATTTTTAATGCAAGATATTCACAATCAAAGTCAAGATTTTACCATGACCAAGCCTTGACTAATCTTGGCAAATCTTGATTGTATCTTGACTATATCTTAATCAACATATCTTCCACTTTATCATTAAGGGATAAGCGCCACTCCATAGCCATAAATAGCCATTCTACAAAGCCATTGCATAAACAAGAGACCCACTTCATATTCATAAATAGGTATTCAACCTAGCCATTGCACAGACAAAAGGTAAGCAAGTGAGAGTAGAGAAAAAGCCAAAAGTAGAGTGAGAGTGGAAAGAGAAATATTCACAAGCTTGCGAGGGTGACAGATTTAACTGTCCCTGTTTACTTAGCGAGAATTCTTTGATTGTCTTCCCTTAACATCTTTATTGCGTTTTTTTTTTTTTCACTAAATAAATTAATAAATGCCCAGAGTGTCATTTCCTCGTCAATACTCTCGTAACACTTACTGGTCCCTTTCAAATTTCATACACAAGCTCACTATGTGACCATCCTATTTGCTAAATCCACAACAAGACGTGTATGGTGAATGGATTTAAAAGCTGCAACGCAGTCTTGGACCACTGCATCCGATTATCTATTATAGTCATCCTCACAACTCATAAGTCATCATCCAACCATAAGTGGAAAGAAGCTCTTACGATCATGTTCAATAGAAAAGGTGACTCCTCTTTCTAATCAAAGAAGCAACCAAAGGATCATCATTAGGCAACAGTGTTATAATCAAATGAAAAAGAAATATGTGAAGCAAAAATATAGAGGATATATCGCTAACTTGCCCATTTGAGGACAAATTGATATAATAATAATAATAATAATAATAATAATAATAATAATGCATGTGCGAGGCATGTTTTATTTAATTTGTATTACTATTATTATTATAATTATTATTATTAAATCTCTTTTTATTTTATTACAATATAATATTTTATTTTAAATGATTATTTAATTATATTAATAAATAATTTAATATATAAATAAGATAAATATATGAAATTATAAGCCACTAAAAAATATTAACAAATAAATGATAACAGTTAATTAAATTCATGCCCAGAAGGTCTGCCATGAGGCGGCAGCGCCAATCTCGCAGGATATGCGGCTCCTTCTTCAATCAAAAACATGCCCTTATAGTTAGTTATATCTGTTTTCAAAGAGCCAGGACATATGCAGTTGATGGAGAAATTGGGGTACTCTTTGGCTAGAATCCTCGTGTGAGCATTCATTGCCGCTTTTGAGATTGTATAGGCTGACATAAATGTAGGCCAGTCTTCGGTTTCTAAAGAATCCTCCTTGAAATATCTCAGGAATTTACTCAAAATCTTATCTATTCTATCCTCTGAAGGACTATCAGCATCGCTTAGCATTCCCCTAGCCCATTCATTGGGTATACACTGAATAGATGCATAACACATGACAAGAAACTTATGATACATGGCATGCTATTCTACATACATTCTGAGCTGGATACCGGTGTTCCTTTAGACTTTATGATACAGAGTCTGAGATTATTCTCCAACTATACTATTCAAAACACACAGAAACTCTTACTATGTATACTTTTGTCTATGGAGATCTATCATGTTCAATCAAAAAGGTGACTCCTTTTTCTGATCAAAGAAGCAACCAGAAGGACCATCATTAGGCAACAGTGCTAATCTCACTGGACTTGCAGCCCCTTCTTCAACAGATAACATTCCATTGTTGTTGTTTATATCTGTTTTGACAAAGCCAGGGCAGACACAATTGATGCGAAAAGTTGGGAGCTTCTTGGCTAGGATCCGTGTGTATGCATTCATAGCAGCTTTTGAAAGTATATAGGCAGATAGATAAGCTGGCCAACCTTTGCTTTCTGGTGAACTTTCTTTAATATCTTCAAGATACTTACTCAACACCTCATCAATTCTCTCTTCTGGCAGGTTGTCAGCATCAACTAACACTTCTTTAGCCCATTCATTTGAAACGTACTGAACAAATTACAAGAGAACATGTTAGCTATCACTATTAGCCCAGTCTCAATTTACTGGAAAAACAACCACACTTTTAGTAACAATTCTCCTATTTTTCAGGCAAAACCAAGCAGTGGCAAATGTATTCTAGAATTCAACAGGTATACACTATACAAAAATATATTTTCAATGGCTTGAATCAAACTTGAGAGAATACTTTATGACAATAAATTATCTTGTAGCAAAAAGGGTTATGGTTTTACCATTAACTTCCCCAAGCTGGACGAAACATTAACAATCCTTGGCGAACCAGACAATTGAAGTAGGGGAATGAATGCCTCAACCATTCTTTTTGCACCATAATAGTTTATTGTCAGGCATTCTTCAGCTAGCTCGTAGGTTTGAGTTGTTCTTTTATGCCATTGCCAATTGACATTTGCACTTTCCTGCATCAATGAAAGAAACTTAATCATCGTGCTAGTTATATATGCACAATCAAAAGCAAAGGTTTATGGTATGCTCTATCCATCTAGCAAACCAAACCCCACTTCAAATCACAGAAATTTTCTGTATCAATAAAATTTGATCTAAACAAACCTTCTAACTTAAATTGTGCACAATTCAATGGTTGCATGTACTGATAAACTATGAAAAGCAAAATTAGTAACTTGAATACTTAATGAGCCCAAAATGCAGATGCAGGTATGTATCTATGAGGGGTTACCTTCACATTAAAAAGGAGAACTTGGCCTATACTATAAATTTACAGGAGATTGTACAAATATTCAGCCAGACAAATATTGCATGAAGCATCAAATTGTCAGGACCTGTATTATCATTGATCTCCACAAAAACCATCAATTAAATTACCCTTCTTAAGGCTTCATCAAATATGTTCATTAATAGAAACTTACCTTACCAGACTCAGCACTGAAAGCATCACCATCAACTGTAACTCCATTAATACCAGCATTGTTAACCTGTACAGAGGTGCAAGTTTTTTAATCATTACAACATATAAAAGCTCAATAATAAGAACCAAATAAACAAATTTGAAAACCTGTAGAAGATTTTTACTATAAAAAACGAGGTTCACTCCAGAAATTTCAATAGAGAAATGGATTAAAAATTCGTATTTCGAGCACTACTCAATATTTCCACAGTAGGTTTAGTGGTACCAGGATATCCAATTTTCCAAATTGAGTTTTGATGAAATCAGCGAGAGCAGCAATACTGGCAGTATCAGCCACATCAAGTTGATGAAACACAACAAGAGCAGAGAGACTAGAGTCTTTGAGTTTTTGAACAGCTTCGAGGCCTCTCTTCTCATCTCTGGCTGTTAATACAACCACAATCCCATTTGAAGCCAACTGCCTGCAAATTTCAAACCCAATCCCCTTGTTTGCTCCTGTAACCACTGCATACCTAAAAAAAAAAGAATAATTTGTCATAACAATGGAAGCAGAAGCAGAAGCAGAAGAGATAAAAAAAAGAGCGAAAGAATTGCCTCTTGGTTGCTTCAGCCATTGACGATGATATGAACAGTGATAAGAATAAACAATCGAGCTTCAACTGTTTAAAACTTCAAACTCTCGTAACATTCACTGGTCCCTTCCAAATTTCAATTACGAGCTCGCTATGTGACAATCCTAATTGGGAAATCCACGACGACACGTATATTATGAGTGGCTTTAAAAGCTGCAACGTAGTCTTAGAAACACTATCCACTAAGAAAATAATTCCTTGGAGCACTGCATCCAGTTATCTCTTACAGTCACCCTCACCAGTCATCATCCAACCATACAAGTGGGAAGAAACTCTTACTATCATGTTCAATAAAAAAAGTGACTCCTCTTTCCGATCAAAGAAGCAACCTGAAGGTGATCATCATTCGGCAACAGTGCTAACTCTCTGGACTTTCACTTCAGCCCCTTCTTTAACAGTCTATATTGCCGTAGCCTCGGCAGGAGAAATTATTCTATCCAAACGTTATACAGATAGACATTTCCATTTACTTTTAAGTCATACATGGGAAATTTCCATTGTCTTTAATTCACATAATTTTCATTAATAATTTTCCTAATTTTAATTAAATAAATATTATTTTCATAACTTTGAAAATTCTTATTTTTATGTTCTTAATTTTTTTTTTTTTTTTTTACTTCTCATGAAGAAGAATAAATTTTCCTAGTTTTCTATTTTTCTCGCAGTAAAAAGCATTGAAAATTAAACTTTGAGAATATAATTCTTTAACAAAATTATATGTGTCCTTAGCTTGCCCAATTGAGGATAAACAACATGCGAGGGAGTATTTCTGATTTTTTTTTTTTTTTAGTTGGCATATATCTGCATAAAAATTCATAGGACAAATATCACATCAGATAAGGCTCAAGGCCTGAATCCAATACAAGTCCTCCACCCAAACAACAAGCCCAATAAAGAGACCCAGCCCCTAATCAGACATGCCCTGCAATTATCCCATTAAAAACTCAGAAGCTTCTACCACTTGCAGCGCCGCCGACCAGTGACTGAGCGAGGGAGACCCATCGGAGTTGAACCAAAACAGAGAGAAACTCTCCTTCAAAGACTAGCAAAACAAAGAAAAATAGACAAAGCCAAGAGGGAATCGCCCCACAGCCACACGAAGTGAGCCAAACTGTTCCAGAGATGTACACAGACCTCGAGCCTACGCCATGGGAAGAAAAGAAAGGCAGTGGTCATGGCCTCCGCAACCACAAGTACAAATTATAATATCAAAACGAATGTGGTTGATCCATGAGCAAGAAGAGACCAGAAGGTCCGCCATGAGGCCGCAGCGCCAATCTCACAGGATATGCAGCTCCTTCTTCAACAGAAAATATGCCCGTACCATTAGTAATATCTGTTTTCACAGAGCAGGACACATGCAGTTGATGGAGAAATTGGGGTACTTTTTGGCTAGAATCCTTGTATGAGAATTGATGGCTGCTTTTGAGACTGTATAGGCTGACAGAAATGTAGGCCACCCTTTGGTTTCTAAAGAATCCTCCTTGAAATCTCTCAGGAATTTACTCAAAATCTCATCTATTTTATCCTCTGAAAGCCTATCACCGTCCCATTCATTGGGTATATACTGAAAAGATACATAACATATACGACAAGAAACTTGGGTTAAATTATCTACTGCTTGAGCTTACTCATGATTTCAAGCCAAGTTCGTCAGTATTGTACCTTCAACATTCCCACGGTAGAAGAAACGCTCACAATCCTTGGAGAGTCGGATAGCTGGAGCAGGGAAATAAGAGCTTCAGTTGTTCTTTTCGCTCCGCAGTAGTTTATGTTGAGGCATTTTTCTGCTTGTTCGTAGTTTTGAGTCAATACTTTACTCCAAACATTCTGCACATCTTCCTATATAAATGACAAACAACTCCAGTTAACTAGTTTTAATTTGAGCATTTGGCTAAACAAAAGGTAAAGAATCCTTTGCTAAAGCTTCTGTAAATTGGATCTAATTCTAAACTCAATCATCAGTTTAATGGAGAAAAATAAATCCTATGGGAAGGACTTGTGATGGGGTATCGGAAAGAAGATCCGAACATCTCACACCCAGGGTGTAAGCTCCACAAGATTGCACGCCTAGGTGTGAGATGAACGACCTTGACATTAGGTTCAGAGCAAACCTCAAGGCCAGGGCATGCTGTTCCAACCCGAATTCTCCAGTTTTCTCAAGAATTTCCAGTTCTAATTGGACTTTTATTTTACTAGATAAGTTTTGATTTAATTACCTAGTTTCTTTAATCTTTATTTCTAATTAGTTTAGGTTTTTAACTATTTCCTACTTAGATTCAGAGTTATAAACTCTATATATAGCATGCATTTTCATATTATGCATATTTTTTTAGACTTTCAAGTGTTTGATATGCGTCAAATTACCTCGGTTCCAGAAATGCTCAAAGTTGCTAATTTCTCTCTGTCTATAGTGGCTCCTCTAACTGCTGCATTGTTAACCTGTTCAATAACTAGAAGATATTAGTTTCCTTCCAATTTAAGATTTAGTGGCAACCCAAAGAAAACAAGACAAAGAAGCACACCCTCAAGATGAAGAAACAAGGAGCTGAAAATGGCCACGTACAGTACAGCCCGCAGGATTTGAGGAAGTTGGGTCTCGGACATACCAATATATCAAGTTCTCCAAATTGATGAATTCTGCCAGAGATGCAATGCTAGCAGGGTCCGTCACATCAAGCTGATGGAAAACCACATGATTAGAGAGACCAAACTCTTTCAAGTTTTTCAACAGCTTCAAGCCCTCTCTTTTCGTCTCTAGCTGTCAATACCACCGTGATTCCATTTGATGCCAACAGCTTTACCATTCCGCATCCAAGCCCTTTGTTTGCCCCTGTAACAACTGCATACCTGCCCAAAAAGGAAAAAAATATCAGAGGGAAAAGTGATGGAAAGATTTGGAAATCACAGTGACAGGAACTGATTGCTACCTTCTACCTGTTTTTAAATTTCTTGATACTTAGCAGTTGTTCCTGTAGCACCAGAAAAAACTAATTGATATTATTTGGTGCGTTTAGTGTATATATATATATATATATATATATATATATATATATATATATATATATATATATATATATATATATATATATATATATATATATTTCTTATAATTACGTGAGATTTAAAAAAATTATTTTTTTATAAAAAAATGAATGCTATTTTTATGTTCACCAAAAGTATTCTATAATTGTGTGTTATGCTATGAATTTTTTTTATATTATTATATTAATATAATTATTAAATAGAAAAATATTTATATTAAAAGTAATTATATTGCATATTAGTAATTTAGTTTAAGGTTAATTGATATTAATAATATAATATTTATTATTTAATTATTATAATATATTTAAAATATAATTTAATAATAATAAATATTTAATTATATAAAGAAAATAATATTGATTAAAAAAAATAAATTAATCAACTCATCTTATAGAAAACCTAACACTATTTTTATGGTATAATTAAATATGCTTTTATATGTAATAAATTAGCAATTCTAAATAGTTATCATAAAAAGTTCATAAAATATATATTTTTAATATTTTTAGATAATAATAATAATAATAATAATAATAATAATAATAATAATAATAATAATAATATTATTATTATTATTATTATTATTATTATTAAGTAAAATGACCCAAGTTTAAAAGATTTTATATTTCACCACCTAGGTCAAAAAGATATATAAAAAAAAGCTCAACAAATACCTCATTGGAATGCAAGTTTTATTAAAAAAATTCAGATTGCATTGTAACCACCTCCTGTACTAGGTAAACCCATAACAAAGTCTATAGCAATGTGCTCCCACTTCCACTCGGGAATAGGCAACGGCTGAAGTAACCCAGATGGTCTGTGATGTTCTGCCTTAAGCTGTTGACAAGTCAAACATTTAGCAACAAAGTCTGCAACATCCCTCTTCATGCCACCCCACCAATAATGCTCCCTTAAATCACAGTACATCTTAGTTGAACTTGGGTATACTGTGTAAGCAGAATGGTGTGCCTCCTCTATGATTTTTCTTCTCAACTCATCAACATTGGGGACACAAAGTCTAGTGCCATAACGAAGAACTACATCATCATTTAACATGAACCCTTGAGCTTGGCCTTGATGAATGCTATTTATAATCTCACACAACTGAGAATCCCTCTTCTGAGCAACCTTAATTCGATCAATCAAGATAGGCCTAACTCGAAAATGTGCTAAGAATGATCCAGCAACGATTTCAAACTCTACTTCTTGATCTAACAACTCATGTGATTCACCAATCAGAGGCCTCCTATTGGTAGATATATGAGCTAAACTACCAGAAGACTTCCTGCTTAGAGCATCAGCCACCACAGTAGCTTTTCCCGGGTGATACTATATGGTGTAATCATAATCTTTCAGCAATTCTACCCATCTCCTTTGCCTAAGATTAAGATCACGTTGGTCAAAGATGTATTTGAGACTTTTGTGGTCAGTGAAGATTTCGCAATTCTCACCATACAGATAGTGCCTCTAGATTTTCAAAGCAAAAATTACTGCAGCCATTTCCAAATCATGAGTTGGATAATTCTGCTCGTGCCTTTTCAACTGACGAGAGGCATATGCAATAACTAGTCCATGCTGCATCAAAACACATCCTAAACCAATCCTAGAAGCATCACAATACACTGCATAACCTCTTGATCCAGACGGAAAGGCTAACACCGATGCTGTAGTTAAATGAGTCTTAAGCTCCTAAAAACTTTTTTCACAAGCCTCAGACCACTGAAATTTCACATTCTTCTGTGTCAACTTAGTTAAAGGTGCTGCAATACGAGAGAAGTCTTAAACAAACCTTCTATAATACCTTGCTAAACCTAAGAAACTACGAATCTCTGACACAGTTGTGGGTCTAGGCCAATGAAGCACTGCCTCAACTTTCTTCTTATCAACACACACCCCATCCTTAGATAATGTATGGCCTAGGAAAGCCACACTATCTAACTAGAACTCACATTTTGAGAACTTGGCATAAAGCTTGTGTTCCTGTAAGGTCTGAAGGACAATTCTCAAATGCTGCTCATGCTCCTCTTTACTCTTTGAGTACACTAGAATGTCATCGATGAACACTATAACAAATTGATCTAAGAAAAACTTGAAAGCTCTATTCATGAGATCCATAAAAGCGGTTGGAGCATTGGTAAGACTAAAAGACATTACAAGAAATTCATAGTGTCCATACCTAGTCCTAAAGGCCGTCTTGAGTATGTTTTCTTTCTTGACCCTCAATTGATGATACCCAGATCGAAGATCAATTTTGGAAAAATACTTTGCACCTTGAAGTTGGTCAAACAGGTCATCTATGCGTGGAAGATGATACTTATTATGCACAGTCACCTTATTCAATTGCCTATAATCAATGCACATTCTCAAAGACCCATCCTTCTTCCGCACAAATAATACAGGAGCACCCCATGGAAAAACACTAGGGCAAATAAACCCTTTATCTAGTAGGTCCTGTAGCTGCTCCTTCAACTCCTTAAGTTCTGCGGGTGCCATACAATAAGGTGGCATAGATATGGGCTCAGTTCCAGGAACTAAGTCTATACCAAACTCTACCTCTCACTCCGGGGGTAAACCTGATAAATCTTCTGGAAACATATCAGGAAACTCTGTGCAACATTCCCTAAACCTGCACCTTCTACTTGAACGTCTCTAACATAAGCTAGATACCCCTTACACCTTTTTCGCAATAATAGGCTAGCACTCACTACTGAGATAAGATTACTAGAGGCTATATTGCGATCTCCCTGAAATTAAAATTCTGCCTCCCCAGGAATTTTAAAGAGTACAACTTTATTATGACAATCCAATGAAAAGTGATAAGTGGCTAACCAATCCATGCCTAAAATCACATCAAACTCAAACATATCCAAAGAAACAAGATCTGCAGCTAATTCCCTATCTCTAATGTGTACTATACATCCCCTATACACCATATCAGTGTCTATTGCGTTCCCCATAGGTGTTGATATAGATAAAGGATACTCTAACAAAGTAGGTCGTGTACTAAATCTCATGGAAAAGTATGGAGAAACAAAGGAATAAGTGGAACCGGGATCAAACAGTACTTTAGCATCAAATGAACAAATAAAAAGTGTACCTGTCACTACTGCATTACATGCCTGAGCATCCTACTGAGTCAAAGTAAAAACCCTAGCTTGACCTCTACCACCAGATGTATGTCCCTGAGTTTGAGCAGATCCTCTACCACCTTGACCATGACCACCAAAACCCTGACTTCTACCACTATACTGTGAAACTAGCTGAACCTGAGAGGGAGCAGAATGTGCTACCTGACCAGCACCCTGAGTTGTCTCACTAGTAGGACAGTCCTGTCAATGGCGTCCCAGCTGTCCATAACCAAAGCATGCCCCAGTAACCCAATGACAAGTGCCCTTATGTGGCTTACCACAATGCTGACAAGGAGTGGTAATAGGCCAAGTGCTAATCTGGTTATACCGAGCATTCCCTGCATGAGTCCTCTGCTCACGTCCCTGACCAACTCCAGATTGATGTGCCTTATTGACAATTGTAGACTGAGAACCCTGCTTATTATCTTGATAAGAACCCTGATGACTCTGTCCTATGTTAAATTGATTACCTTGACTATCTTTCTTAAACCGCTTGCACTGCTCACGAGCCCAACATTCATCATCATACATCTCCATCAACCACCTCCTCATATTTAGATAGTCGTAAAGGAGCTACATGATCAATTAGCCTGTCTCGTAAGCCCCTTTCAAACCTGTGAGCCTTCCTCTCCTCATTTGGAATCAAGTGTTTACCAAAGCGAAATAATTTGGTAAACTTCATCTCATTCTTTATAACTGTCATGTTGCCTTGCTTCAAGGTTTCAAACACCAAAGCCTTAGCCTCTTGAACACCAGGAGGGAGAAATCACTCTAAGAAGAGAGTGTAACACCCTAGGCAAATCCCACATCGACAAAACACGGGAGAGATGCTGGGTTTATAAGTTGGTGGTTTGTAACTCTTAGTGACGCGTTTTAAAACTGTGAGGGCTTCGGCCCAGAGCGGACAATATCACTAGTGGGCCAGGCCATTACATTTGTGGTATCAGAGCTGCTCCGCGTGCAACCTTGAACGATGGTGGGGCAAACCTCAGCGAGGACGCTGAGTCCCATAAGGGGGGTGGATTGTAACACCCTAGGCAAATCCCACATTGACAAAACACGAGAGAGATGCTGGGTTCATAAGATGGAGGTTCCTAACCCCTATTGACGCGTTTTAAAACCATGAGGGCTTCGGCCCAGAGCGGACAATATCACTAGTGGGCCGGGCCATTACATTTGATGTAATAGTCCGATCCTTCTCCAGTTAGTATTGTCCGCTTTGCCCCATGAGCCTCACGGATTTATCCCTTGGGAGGTTTCATTCCCAAAAGCGCTCTGACCAGGTGAGGAAGGCTCCCACATATATGGCCCAAATCTTTTCTTCCCGTTTCCGATGTGGGACACGAAGTTTTCACCCTAGTACGTAGCTGGTTGAACAAGCACGTCCCAACCCCATCCCTGGGTCATGACAAGCCCACCAGCTTCCGCCTGGTGCGTCCTCGCACCACACACCATACTAGAGGGAACCTAGCTCTGATACCAAATTGTAATAGCCCGGCCCACTAGTGATATTGTCCGCTCTGGGCCGAAGCCCTCACGGTTTTAAAACGCGTCAATAGGGGTTAGGAACCTCCATCTTATGAACCCAGCATCTCTCCCGTGTTTTGTCGATGTGGGATTTGCCTAGGGTGTTTCAGAGAGAGTGAAACTCAGGCCAGATGATAGAACCTTCGGGTCACCCATTCTTCTTAGAGATATACCACTCACGAGCAACTCCCTTAAGCTGATTTCCTGCCAACATCACCATCCTAGCACTACTGCAACCCATAGTGTCATAACACCTCTCTATGTCATCTAAAAAATCTAAGGGATCAGCTAATGCATCCTCTCTAGTGAACTCCTTTGGTTTTAGCTTGAGAAAGTCTGTAGAGTTAAGGAATCCAGCTCTATCCTAAGCTTGTAACACCCTCACTTTAGCTAATCCGTACATTCGACTGTTCCGGTGACCAATGTCTATCTGGACAGTTAGAATGACTGGAACTATATGTAAACAAGAGTGAGGAGTCATAAAGAAACCAAATAAGTGTAAGAAAAATATACAAAAGATTTTAGAAATAAAATACAACCAAGTTAAATGAGCCAATGCCCTAGCGATGGGTAACCCAGTGGGAAGTTGCGGTCCTCGCAGCTAGTAGCCCTAAACCCGAGGAAATTTTGATGAAATAATTTTTGGGACTCCAGAGAAGAGTCCTTGAGGTTTCGATATCATTAGAATTCCAAGAAAAGGCTTAGAAAATTTTTTTGATTGGTATAGACGATTTTGGCTCAATAAGCCAAACGGAGGGCATTTTGGTCATTTCGTCTTCAGAGATAATTTTTGGCCAACTTGTCCAATTAAGTAAATAATTATTATGATCTAAAATATGAATAAATATTGATAAAAATTGAATTGAAAATGAGTAGAAAAAAAAAAGAAAAGAAAATGGATGAAAATTTGAATTTTGACATCACATGATGTCATTAAACTACTTCCACTCAATCACCTTGCAACACACACTTTAAAACTCAATTAAAAAGAGATAAATGAGACAAAAATGAAAAGAAATAGTCTGCTATCTTCTTCAACCCAGCCGTGACTCTCTCCTCTTCCCTCTCCCTCCATTGATCTTCATCCTCCAAGCTCCATTTCCCCCTCCATTTCACCATAAAACCACTAGCTTGCTTCATTAAAATTTATCCTTGCAACTAGAGCAAGCTTGAGGCAGCAAAAAGGAAGAGAAAAGAAAGAGTTTTAGAAGCTTAAAAATTCCATCAAACAAGGTTAGTGCATATACTTCTTTCCTTCCTTCCTATCTTTTGTTTAGAAAGCTAAATTAAGTTCAATTTGTTGAAGAATTAAAGAAAATATGTATGTATAACCAACCATGAATTTTGGAAGCTTTAAGTGAGTGATGATTTTGATGATTTAAATGAATTAAATTACTTTAATGATGGTGTTTGAGGATTGTGTATGGATTAGAGGTTGAAGTCCAAGTGTTATGCATGAGTAGGAAAATTGAAAATTTAGGGTTAGGATTTGGGTAACAAATTTATGATTTTACTCATGTAGTGGTGAAAGGAAGTTCTAATGGTCAATTAGTGACCATTTCGTTGTGTTTGAGTAGGAAATGAAGTGAATTGTGCCATAGGAATTGAGGTTAGAGGTGCTGCCTTGAGTGACCTGCAGGGCTAGATATGAGTCCAGCAAGGTTGGGCAGCTTTAACTTGAGTTGTGTAGGTTTAATTGGTGAAAGGCCAATTGGACATGAAACTAAACACATAATGGCACAACTTTGATGAAGAAAACTTTCCTAGAAAACAAACTTAGGATGACCTAAAAATTGGCCAAATCTGGGTAACCAATTTCGAACTGGTAAAAGTGACCTTTGGCCATAACTCAGTGTAGAAATATCTAAATGACCTAAATTTTATATGTAACACCCCAAAATTTTAAAATTTATGAGCATTTTTGGTATTTTAATTTTATTTAAATTTTAGGAATTTTTTTTGAAATTTTTTCAGATTTTAAAAATCGGGTTCGATTTTCTGAAAATATAAACTTTGATGATTTTTAAAAATTAATTTAAAGACCACATGGCAAAACTAAAAATATATTTGGAGTCTACGTATTTTTCTGAGTTTTATGGAATTTTTTCGAAATTTTTGGACCTCGTTTTCGGTCCCGAGGCAGAGTAAAAATTCAAAATTATGTATTTCGAATCGAACCGGCCGAATCGAACCGGACCGGATCGGACCGATCGAATCGGACCGGTCTTCTTCTCTTTTTCTCCTCCCTCCCGCGCGCGATGGCCCTCTCCCTTTTCTCTCTCGTTTCTCTCTCCTCCCCACCCCCAGCCGGCCACCACCAGCCTCAAAGATACGGCGCCGCCTGAAATGACCAGTGGCCGGCACGCCCAAATGGATCGAAAATGCGCGAAAATGCGCCCTCGCTGCGCGCAGCTTCCCCGACCAAATCCGGCCGATCCAACCACCGATTGGACCGGGTCTTGTGTCAAAAATTATCTACTCGGCGAGAGCTTTCCATAGACACCAAGAACGCCGAAATCCATTGAGCGGTTTGTCCGATTTTTGCTCGGGAAGATTTTAGCCCATTTCGACTTTTGGGCTAGATTTCTCGAGAACCGTGAATCCCACGAGAAAACCGAGGCTACCAGCACGCTCCATTCGTCGAGAGCTTCGTAACGACATAAATTTCGAATTTTTCCGACACCGTTTTTCGGTGGGTCCCACGGAACTTCGCAGTGTATTTTCGAGCATTAAATGAGCTTAGAAAATTCTGAAAAATTTATGTACTAACCCCCGTGTTATGGGCTTCGTGTAGGTATCCTCAATTCGGAAATTCGGCGATTGGCAAGTTCGCAAATTTCGGGCCAGACCACTTCTTGGAAAAGTCTCCGAATTGGACCGAGGTTTTGCCTACCCCCCCATTGTCAGACGTCCCGAGTGTGTCCCCGAAGTCAGAATCGGCAAAGGTAAACCTGAACCTTGTTTTTTCGTAATTTTCTAGTGCTTAAATAGGATTAAAAATCCATAAAATATTCGTGGTAGCTTAGAAAATTACGATTCTTTTTGCGATAGCTTAGTAATATTGCTAAGGACCGCGGGGCAAAGTTTTATAGTTTTTAGAGCTTGTTTGGGCAGTTTTTGCAAAAATGATCAATAATAAGGACTAAATTGATATTTTGCGTATTGTGATGGGTGATTGATTTGTTGGGCCCAGGAGGGGCTGTGTGATATGATTGAACTGTTGATATATGGATTGTGAATATAGAAGTGCGTTTTTAGCCCTTTTGCAGGTTGGGTAGGTCCTAGGTATAGGGGAGACTCTGCCGGATTTTCGGCACGACTTAGGACGTATTGGTCTTTTTCTTTGTTTGTATTGAGTCAGATTTATTAAATGATTGTAATAAAATTGTCAGGTGAGCCGGGACAGCCTTCTTCCTCCGCCCAGCCGCCACAGTGATTGTCGTCAAGTCTGTGAGTAAAATATTAATTTTAATTGTAATTTCAATATTATTATATGTTCAGCATGCCCATGCATCACTTATATGCATATATTTATGTAGTTAAACTCTAGGCACGATTTATGATGCATTGATAATCATAAAGTGCCATGATGTTGTTGTGGTAATTTGGAGCAGCAGGTGCGCGTTGGTGTGCGTGTGATGTGGTGTGGACTATGGATAGGGCGGCGATCACGCTTGAGTTCTTCACTGGAACCCGATCCTTCGAGGGTAGTCACGGCTTGAGTTCTTATTTGGGACCCTCGATTTGGTTTATTAAGCGAAAGTCCGCTTGAGTTCTTCACGGCACGGAGTTGGATTTAAGAGAGCTGTATAGGGGATCAGCTCCCATATGTTATGATTGATGCTACGGGGTGCGTGAGTGCTCCAAATTACCTTTTTGATGTTATGATGTGAAAATGATGTAGATGTTGCATTTCACTTTACAGGGTGCATTAGTTTTAGATAGTTATAGAGATTATGGTTAAAATTGATATTTTACTCTCTGAGTCGAACGCTCACTCCTGTTCAAAAATTTTTACAGGCCACAGGAGGATATTTTGTTGCAGGTTAACTCGCTTTTCTACCTCGCAGGTTGTTTATCAATATTTGTGTAATTTTAATTACTCCTAGAATTTCCGCATGTGTTAGCAGTAATTATTTGAATTTGGTCTGTAATATTATTATCGAGTTGGACACCGTAAACTTAATATTTTAAGTCTGCTTTTGATGGATTGGATGAGGAGCTGAGCTCCCATTTATTATTATGTTGATGAGTATGTGGAGGGTGAGCTGAGCTCCCCAATGGATTGTTTATTGTGTTTACAGGTCGGGTGAGTCGAAAACTCTCCGTTGGAAAGCCCATTTTATGGCCGGACTCTGTCCGTTTGTTTTCTTAAATTTGGGCCCAATGGGCCTTAGAGTTGGGTTAATGAACAGTTAGGCTTACAACGGGCCTCGGGGGCTTTAGGCTGGCCCAGGTCCTAGTGCCGGTCCGGCCCATAGGTTGGGTCGTGACAAATGTGGTATCAGAGCTTAGGCTCCAGATTCTTAGGGAATGTTGTCTAAAGTGTTGGGAAGAGTCTACTAGGAGTCACATGCGGAAATATAGGGTCCATATTCGTCTTGCATTGTCATCTTTGCTTCTAGTTTCTGCTCCATATGTTATGTATAAATATGAGTCTATAGAGCTGTATAATGTGCAGTTTTGAATTTTTGTGGGCTAATGCTGCTGAATTTCAGGAAAATGCGTAGAAGCAGGAGAGCTGCCACTGCACCAGAACCAGATGTGCCTGATGAAGTGTCGACACAGGATGAGGCGCCTGCCCCGAGGAGGCGGGGTAGGAGGCCTAGAGCTGCTCAAGTAGAGGAGCAGTCACCCCCAGTACAGGATCAGTCCTTTATGACACAGGGTCCCATGGACCCCATGGCAGCTACTCTAGCTGGGTTACAGAGAACCATCGATATGATGGCGTAGTATATGGTCCGCCCTCCACAGCAGCAGCAGTCCACCGCACCAAGAGAAGAACCTTACAAACAGATAATTAATTTCAAGAAGTTGGTGCCTGGTACTTATGATGTGTCAGACGATGCATATCGGTTTTTGGATTCCTGCAGATAGGCAGGAACAGAATTACAGTTGACTAATAGAAGATTGATAGAGTGTATGCAGCATGTCATGGGGCCTATGCCTAAACAATGGATGAATGACTACGTGTTACCCCGGATGGAGGGTTTGTCATGGGCTCAGTTTGTGGAACTGTTCATAAATCGGTTTGTGCCAGAAAGTTTCAGAGATCAGAAGCAGTGGGCTTTTGAGGCCTTAAGACAGAATGGCAGGTCTGTAGATGAATATGCTACAGAATTTCTGGAATTGAGCAGATATGCCCCTGCAGCAGTAGCTACAGAAACTATGAAGGTGAAGAGATTCCTAAAGGGGCTTGACAGGAGGTATGCGAACCTGGCCATGATGTCTAATCAGTCTTTTGACGTGGTAGTTGATCGAGCTAGACAGATAGAGATCAGCTATGCTGCGGATGACAGCGGGAGAGCCAAGAAAAACAGAGCAGAGGGTTCCTCAGGTGTCCCTTCCATGGGTACTCCGGACAGTGGTGGCCAGAGTAATTACAGAGGAAAAAGCAGGAACAAGAAGAGTGGTTTTAGACACAAACCTCGAGGATTCGCACTGTGGTACGGATCCAGAAAGGGTCACATTCAGTGGTACAGCAGCCTGGTGCAGTTCAGGATCCTCCTTGGCACCTTGTGCACAGTGTGGAAGAGGACATTCAGGACCTTGTTTGATGGGATCAGGAGTATGCTTCAGGTGTGGCCAACCCGGTCACTTTGCTAGAGAATGCCCCGTTTTCAGTGAGCCACAGATGGGGTCACAGGGTTCTGTTGCAAATGTTCCTCGCCAGTTGTATCCGGGTACTTCCAACATGGCAGGCAGTCAGTTCAGTGGCCAACAGGGCCGAGGACAAGGGGGACGTGGATTTGGAGGCAGATCAGGAGGTAGAAGTCAGTATCAGGGTTCTGCCACTCAGGGTAGGGGTCAAGCTCGGGTTTTCACCCTGACCCACCAGGATGCTCAGGCTTCCAATGCAGTTGTGGCAGGTATTCTTCTGGTCTGTTCTTATGAGGCTCGTGTTTTGATAGATCCGGGTGCTACGCACTCATTTGTCTCCCCTGTGTTTGCCATGAGGTTGGGTAAAAACCCTACAACTTTAGAGTGCCCTTTGTCGGTAGCTACCCCACTTAGTGATAACATAGATGTAGATATGATTTTTCCGGGTAGCCCAGTGGTAGCGGATGGAAAGATCCTCCCAGCAGACTTGGTTCCTCTACCAGTAATGGATTTCGATGTAATCCTGGGGATGGATTGGTTGTCAACTCACTATGCCACTTTAGACTGCAGGAACAAAAAGGTGTATTTCCACATACCTGGTGTGGAAGAATTTAGCTTTGATGGTGACAGGAGCGTGGCTCCATATAATTTGGTGTCAGCAATTAGTGCTAGAAAAATGTTGAGGCGTGGATGCCAAGGGTATTTGGCATTGGTGAGAGATACATCTGTAGAAGGTGTCAGCATGGAAAATGTTCCTGTTGTCAGAGAATTTATGGATGTCTTCCCAGAGGAGCTTCCAGGGTTGCCACCAGGAAGGGAAATAGAGTTTTGCATTGATGTTGTGCCGGGTACAAACCCCATATCAATGCCACCTTACAGGATGGCACCAGCAGAATTGAAAGAGCTGAAGGAGCAACTACAGGAGCTTTTGGACAAGGGTTTTATACGTCCGAGCACTTCACCTTGGGGCACTCCTGTTCTATTTGTGAGAAAGAAGGATGGGTCATTGAGGTTGTGTATCAACTACAGACAGCTGAACAAGGTGACTGTGAAGAACAAGTATCCACTTCCTCGGATCGATGATTTGTTTGATCAGCTCCAAGGAGCTAGATTCTTTTCCAAGATAGACCTGCGATCAGGCTACCATCAGTTGAGAATCAGGAATGAGGACGTGTCCAAAACAGCTTTCAGGACAAGATATGGTCATTATGAGTTCTTGGTGATGTCTTTTGGACTCACTAATGCACCAGCAGCCTTCATGGACTTGATGAACAGGGGGTTCAAGTCATTTTTGGACCGTTTTGTCATCGTATTCATAGATGACATTCTGGTATACTCTCGGACCGAGGAAGAACACGTGTGGCACTTGAGGATGGTGTTGCAGACGTTGAGGGAGCACCAGCTATATGCCAAATTTTCAAAATGTGAATTTTGGCTAGAAAGCATCTCATTCTTGGGACACGTGGTTTCTAGTGACGGCATTCAAGTGGATCCCAAGAAAATTGAAATCAGAATCGATTGGCTTAGGCCTACATGATCCACGAGGTGCGAAGTTTTCTGGGTTTAGCTGGCTACTATAGGCATTTTGTACAAGATTTCTCCAGGATAGCGGCTCCCCTAACTAAGTTGACCAGGAAGAATGTTCCATTCATTTGGACAGATGACTGTGAGGTGAGTTTCCAGAAGCTTAAGGAGTGTCTAACCACTGCCCCTGTGTTTACACTACCTGTGAGTGGTGAAGGATACACCGTGTATTGTGACGCCTCCAGAGTTGGCCTAGGGTGTGTCTTGATGCAGAATGGAAAGGTAGTGGCTTATGCTTCAAGGCAGCTGAAGAGGCATGAGCAGAACTACCCCACCCATGATTTGGAAATGGCGGCTGTAGTCTTTGCACTTAAAATCTGGAGACACTACCTGTATGGTGAAGTGTGCGAGATATACACCGACCACAAGAGTTTAAAGTACATCTTCCAACAGAGGGATTTAAACTTGAGACAGAGGAGATGGATGGAGCTTCTGAAAGACTATGATTGCACCATCCAGTACCACCCTGGAAAGGCCAATGTTGTGACAGATGCCTTGAGCAGAAAATCTTCTGGCAGTTTGGCGCACATTTCAGTAGAGAAGAGACCACTGATTCAGGAGGTACATGAGTTGATGGATCAAGGTTTAATCCTAGATCTTTCAGATGAGGGGGTATTGTTGGCTCACTTTTCAGTGAGGCCAGACTTGAGGGACAGAGTTAGAGTTTCCCAGCACAGAGACCAACAACTGATGAAGATCATAGAAAGAGTACAGCAAGGTGAAGGTGGTGAGTTTGGATTTGCCAATGATGGTGCCCTAGTACAAGGTTCTAGGATATGTGTGCCTGATGTAGACAACCTCAGGAATGAAATCATGCGAGAGGCACACTACACACTGTACAGTGTCCACCCAGGTTCCACTAAAATGTACCATGATGTGAAAGATAGCTACTGGTGGAATGGCATGAAGAGAGACATAGCAGACTTTGTGTCCAAGTGCTTGACTTGTCAGAAGGTGAAGTTTGAACACCAGAGACCATCAGGGAAGCTGCAAGAGCTCCCTATCCCAGAATGGAAGTGGAAAATGATTACTATGGATTTTGTGACTGGGTTGCCTCGTACCACGCGAGGGTATGATTCGATATGGGTAATTGTGGACCGCTTAACCAAATCAGCTCACTTCTTGCCTGTGAAGACTACATATTCTGTGGCACAGTACGCCCGGCTCTACATTCGAGAAATAGTCAGATTGCATGGAGTTCCGGCTTCCATAATATCTGACAGAGGGCCCCAGTTCACTTCTCGATTTTGGAGAAAGTTGCAGGAGGCACTTGGCACACAGTTGAACTTGATCTGACTTTCCACCCTCGAGCAGACGGACGGTCGAAAGGACAATCCAAACACTGGAAGACATGCTTCGCATGAGTGTCTTGGATTTTGGAGGTCAATGGGATGAGCAGCTAGCTTTGGTGGAGTTTGCCTACAACAACAGTTATCACTCCAGCATAGGGATGGCACCCTATGAGGCACTATATGGAAGAAAGTGTAGGTCTCCTCTGTGTTGGACAGAAATGGGGGAAGCGAAGGTGCATGATGTAGACCTAGTGCAGTACACTTCAGAGGTAGTTCCTTTAATCGTGGAACGATCAAAACAACTTTTCGATAGGTAGAAGAGTTATGCAGACCCAGACGGAGGATGTGGAGTTTGCGATGGCGACTATGTATTCCTGAAGGTTTCTCCAATGAAGGGAATCATGAGATTTGGAAAGAAGGGCAAGTTGGCACCTCGGTATATTGGACCTTTTGAGGTTACTGATAAAGTTGGAGCAGTTGCCTACCGGTTGGAGCTACCACCCAACCTTTCTCACATTCATCCTGTGTTTCACATCTCCATGCTCAGGAAATACATTCCCGATCCTTCTCATGTACTGCAGCCGGATGTGATAGAGCTAAAAGAGAACTTGACATTTGAGGAGCAGCATGTAGCCATAGTGGACTACCAAGTGAGACAGCTGAGATCAAAACAGATCCCTGTGGTTAAGGTTTTGTGGAGGAGTCAGTCAGTGGAAGAGTGCACCTGGGAGTCAGAACGGGACATGCGTAGCAAGTACCCTTATCTGTTCAATGTATAATCATGTGCTTTATTCTGCCTTGTGTAAAATTCGAGGACGAATTTTCTGTAAGGGGGGAAGAATGTAACACCCCAAAATTTTAAAATTTATGAGCATTTTTGGTATTTTAATTTTATTTAAATTTTAGGAATTTTTTTTGAGATTTTTCGAATTTTAAAAATCGGGTTCGATTTTCTGAAAATATAAACTTTGATGATTTTTAAAAATTAATTTAAAGACCACGTGGCAAAACTAAAAATATATTTGGAGTCTACGTATTTTTCTGAGTTTTATGGAATTTTTTCGAAATTTTTGGACCTCGTTTTCGGTCCCGAGGCAGAGTAAAAATTCAAAATTTTGTATTTCGAATCGAACCGGCCGAATCGAACCGGACCGGATCGGACCGGTCGAATCGGACCGGTCTTCTTCTCTTTTTCTCCTCCCTCCCGCGCGCGATGGCCCTCTCCCTTTTCTCTCTCGTTTCTCTCTCCTCCCCACCCCCCGCCACGGCCACCACCAGCCCCTCAAGACGGCGCGCCACCCATTGGCCGCAGCTTCAAACGGCCGGAAAAACGCGCTCGAAAACACCCCCTGCGCGTGCGCGCTGCTTCAGCTTCCCCGGCCAAATCCGGCCGATCCGGCCACTGATTGGACCGGGTCTTGTGTCAAAAATCATCTACTCGGCGAGAGCTTTCCATAGACACCAAGAACGCCGAAATCCATTGAGCGGTTTGTCCGATTTTTGCTCGGGAAGATTTTAGCCCATTTCGACTTTTGGGCTAGATTTCTCGAGAACCGTGAATCCCACGAGAAAACCGAGGCTACCAGCACGCTCCATTCGTCGAGAGCTTCGTAACGACATAAATTTTGAATTTTTCCGACACCGTTTTTCGGTGGGTCCCACAGAACTTCGCAGTGTATTTTCGAGCATTAAATGAGCTTAGAAAATTCTGAAAAATTTATGTACTAACCCCCGTGTTATGGGCTTCGTGTAGGTATCCTCAATTCGCGGAAATTCAACAGTTGACCGGGTTTGCAAATTTCGCCGCATGCACTGCACTGGAAAAGTCTTCGAATTGGACCGAGGTTTTGGCTACCCCCCCATTGTCAGACGTCCCGAGTGCGTCCCCGAAGTCAGAATCGGCAAAGGTAAACCCGAACCTTATTTTTTCATAATTTTCTAGTGCTTAAATAGGATTAAAAATCCATAAAATATTCGTGGTAGCTTAGAAAATTACGATTCTTTTTGCGATAGCTTAGTAATATTGCTAAGGACCGCGGGGCAAAGTTTTATAGTTTTTAGAGCTTGTTTGGGCAGTTTTTGCAAAAATGATCAATAATAAGGACTAAATTGATATTTTGCGTATTGTGATGGGTGATTGATTTGTTGGGCCTGGAGGGGTGTGTGATATGATTGAACCGTTGATATATGGATTGTGAATATAGAAGTGCGTTTTTAGCCCTTTTGCAGTTGGGTAGGTCCTAGGTATAGGGAGACTCACGGATTTTCGCACGACTTAGACGTATTGGTCTTTTTCTTTGTTTGTATTGAGTCGATTTATTAAATGATTGTAATAAAATTGTCGTGAGCGATGCCTTCTTCCTCCGCCCACCGCCATGGTGATTGTCGTCAAGTCCGTGAGTAAAATATTAATTTTAATTGTAATTTCAATATTATTATATGTTCAAGATGCCCATGCATCACTTATATGCATATATTTATGTAGTTAAACTCTAGGCACGATTTATGATGCATTGATAATCATTAAAGTGCCATGATGTTGTTGTGGTAATTTGGAGCAAAGTGCGTTGGTGTGCGTGTGATGTGGTGTGGACTATGGATAGGACGGCGACACGCTTGAGTTCTTCGCTGGGACCCGATCCTTCGAGGGGTAGTCACGGCTTGAGTTCTTCGCTGGGACCCTCGATTTGGTTTATTAAGCAAAAGTCCGGCTTGAGTTCTTCGATGGCACCTGGTTGGATTTAAGAGAGTCAGATAGGGATCAGCTCCCATATGTTATGATTGATGCTACGGGGTGCGTGAGTGCTCCAAATTACCTTTTTGATGTTATGATGTGAAAATGATGTAGATGTTGCATTTCACTTTACAGGGTGCATTAGTTTTAGATAGTTATAGAGATTATGGTTAAAATTGATATTTTACTCTCTGAGTCGAACGCTCACTCCTGTTCAAAAATTTTTACAGGCCACAGGAGGATATTTTGTTCTGGGTTAACCTGCTTTTCTACCTCGCAGGTTGTTTATCAATATTTGTGTAATTTTAATTACTCCTAGAATTTCCGCATGTGTTAGCAGTAATTATTTGAATTTGGTCTGTAATATTATTATCAGGTTGGACCTGTAAACTTAATATTTTAAGTCTGTTTTGATGGATTGGATGAGGGAGCTGAGCTCCCATTTATTATTATGTTGATGAGTATGTGGAGGGTGAGCTGAGCTCCCCAATGGATTGTTTATTGTGTTTACAGGTCGGGTGAGTCGAAAACTCCCCGTTGGAAAGCCCATTTTATGGCCGGACTCTGTCCTTTTGTTTTCTTGAATTTGGGCCCAATGGGCCTTAGAGTTGGGTTAATGAACAGTTAGGCTTACTACGGGCCTCGGGGGCTTTAGGCTGGCCCAGGTCCTAGTGCCGGTCCGGCCCATAGGTTGGGTCGTGACAAATGTGGTATCAGAGCTTAGGCTCCAGATTCTTAGGGAATGTTGTCTAAAGTGTTGGGAAGAGTCTACTAGGAGTCACATGCGGAAATATAGGGTCCATATTCGTCTTGCATTGTCATCTTTGCTTCTAGTTTCTGCTCGATATGCTTAAATGCTTAGAATTATATGACAAATGTGGACTATGCATCTTAGTCAAAATTGTTAGAGGGAAATTAAGGCTATAAATTTGAAATCCATGAAATGTTCATGAATTGCTTGAAACATGAAAAGTAAGTCACCTAATTGATGTGAATAGGTAGTTAGGGCTTGTATGCCCATCACAAATAGAATTCATAAAATATTAGTAATTTAACTTGAAATATAAAATTTGTAATTACATAAGTAGATTTTCGAATGTATAAATGAGAAAGGAAAAATATTTTGAATACAATGGTACATGTGAACCATTGTTTTGAATTGTGATCAATATGGATAATATAATGACTATATAAATTATGATGAATGAGTAAATTATGTAAATATTATACTTGGAGATTTATATTTCTATTATGAAAAAGATTAAAATGTTAGAAATTATAATTAGAACATATAAGGAAAAAATGAAATTTATGAACACTTAATGGTACTATGTGCCTATGTATTGTCTAGACACGTGTGTCAGATTGGATAGATTGGCATGCCAATAGGATATTATTTTAGCAGTACTGCGAAAGGCTTTATGCCTGTATTCATGGCATTATGCCCTCACCCATGGCTTTATGCCCACACTCATGGCTTTATGTCCGCACTCATGGCTTTTATGCCCGATTATGTGTTATCATGGCTTTTTAGCCATACTGACTGCATACGTGGTTGACGTTCTATGTCCCATGGTATGACGGCCCGAGGCACCGCTATGTACAGTGTCAACGACCCGTTATCTAGTTTAGTCAGCCTGTCATAGGTTACTTGGGCAGTGAAATTTACTGAAATAAATTAAGAATATTAGCAACTAAAAATATTAGCAATTAAATAAATGAGTAAGAATATTTAATTATTATGAAAGAATTGAGCGCATCTGAAGAGGAATAAATTAGGATAAATGATAGTTAATATTAGAAGTATTATATGAAATTAGATTAAATTTTAGAGTATCCAAATTTTGATCCATTTCTTTTTTTATTGAATAGTAATCAAAATGATTAGCAAATTATTACACCACTAAGCAGCAATGCTTAGCGCGATGGATTTGTTTTCTCGCGCAGGTACTGAAGGTAAAGCCCAGCAAATATTAAACAGAGATTTTGGAGTTCTGATCTGCAGAAGTGTCTGAAGTATTCAAGGTTGTCATCTCTTCAGCAATGCATGTAGATAGGGCCCATATAGGTCATAATTTGTATGTTGTATAAAATGCTTAGTTAGAGTATTGTAATGTAGATTATGAAAATGAAATTAATAGATATGTGATGTAAAATAATAAATCGGTTAGTTCATATGTGATTAAATTGTATATCATGTAAATTAATAAAGATTAAAAATTTTCATATATGAGTTGAGCATGAATGGGAATGTATGGAAATAGATATGAATGAAATTGTATAGATTTGAATACGGAATTGAAATATATAGATGATGCATGAATTGATTGGATTTTTATTTTAAAATATTATTGAGATTTTTAAACAGGTAAATATTGAAATACGCCAAACGATAATAAAATAGGGGAAACTCTGCTGATTTCTCCTTAGAAAAATAATTGATATTAAAATATAATGAGAACAAAATTATTAAAGGAATAAAGTAAGAAAAGATAGGGTGCTCCGGCACTGAATGTAGCACGCCTTGCTCAGCTACACTGTAGTCAGATGAGGGGTGTTACAAAGTTGGTGTTGAAATAGAGCCAACCACTGGTTGCTGTGGTTGAGTTGTAAGGTACTCAGTTATAGTATTAATAGCACGATTCACTGCATGCAATCCCGCAGCCAAATCTGCCACAGTAACCTGACCAGCTCTAGGTGCTTGAGCTGCAGTAGCTAATTGGAATGGTTGTGCCCCAGTCTTAGCCATAGGCGTCTGTTCATATGTCTGATTAATAGTTTGAGGTGGTACCTCCCCTGTTGAATAAAGGTTTGCACCATTAAGACTCTTGGCCCTAGTTCTCCTCTTACGTCTAACAGACCCAGACACCTATTCATTTTAATAAACAAGCATCAAATCCGAAAATGTGAGCCAAATTAACACAAGTGAGAAAGTACAAAGGACGCAGATATCTAAAGTAATGATAAACTGAAAAGACGTTAAGGATCATATGCTCCGCAAGTTTACTAGACCTCAACCAGGCTCTGATACCAGCTTTGTCATGACCCAAAATTCTGAGCCGTGACTAGTGCATAATTTAAGTATTTTTAAATCATGCAAGCCTTATCAGAGTACCTTGAATGAATATTTTGTCACTTACTAATCCTAAAAAAATAGACAAAATCCAAATAAATAAAATACTGAATAAACATCATAAATATCACATAAATAAACTGCGGAGTCTCTATAGATTTCAAATAAAAACTTAAACTGTTCAATAAACTAAACTAATTATTAGCCCGAGGAAACATGAATTCAGGCATACCATGAGAACAAATCAAAGATTGTTCCTCTTCAGAAAATAGACTGAATATTTGGATTAGCTGCAGAATTCTACTGATCTGAAACAGATAATAAACATAGAAAACGTGGTTTGAGCTAATGCTTAGTGAATGATAATTATAGCACACAACATAACAGGAACAAGCAGACGATTAATTTTGTAATAAATTTTCTATCCAATAAAATCATGCTCATGCTATCAAAATCATTAATAAAATAATTTCATAAAACATATAAATAAAAGAAATTCATTCAATAAAAATTTTATGGTACGGTGCACCAGGGTGATGATACCCCACATCACCAAATGCCAGATGGTAAGCGCGCTACCAAATATTAGATAACTTCCTCCTCCTTCACAGATATCAATGCATATGATACTAATGCAAACCATAAACTGCAATGATGCATGACTCGACAATGTAACCTAATACTGTGATAGTCCACACGGTAGGGCCAGATAACGGATATAAATACTGGGCACAGAAACCAATTCAAAATAAAAAATTAATTTGTACAAATCAATCAAAATCAATAAAAAAGTTTTCAGATAGCAAATAATAACTGATAGTATAATTCCAATAGTTTATTTCAATAATTCCAGAGAGTCAATAAGATCAAATCAATCTCAAATCAATTCAGTGTAACACATCATAAATTTTATAGTTAAATATCAATCATATAAAGACGTTAAAGGCCTGTTCCTGAGATCCTAATGGCTCTAATGCAGAGATAATTGACAAAATCAATTATTTAATCAAAATCGAAATAAAATTCAATAATAAAATAAAACTCTAGAACCTCACATGTAAAATAGTTGTTAAAATACTGATTTAAAATTTCATTTAATAACAATTTTAATGCTAAGGAATTTTAAAAGGAACTAAAATGGTGTCATATACTATAATTACTACTCACCTGGAACTTCCAAGACAATAGTTATTTTCAATGGAAGAGACAATTTCAACTGACATATTGAATATTCGAATCTCCTACACACCCAAAATATAAAAGAAAATTATTAAATAATAATAAAATAAAATAACTTATATATATATATATATATTTTAATAACAATTAATTATTGTCCAGCAGTAATTATGATCAACCCAATTCAATACCAATGATCAAAGAAAAAAAATGAATTTCTAGAGTAGTTGTAACAGATCAAGGAAAGAAAATAAAATTAGATTCACCCATTATTGAATAAAGAACAATAATTTTTACTTTGAAAACAGAATTGAATGTGAAGAATTGAGAAATAAAATTTTAAGAATTCTCTGCGCACATCAGATTATAAATCGTAAATTTATATATATATAACAATAAATAAAAAAATACCTGTTGAGAGTATTTGGTAAGAAAAGGAGGTGACAAATAGGTTTTGGGAGTAAAGTTTAGAAGAAGAGATAATTAGGATATATATATTTCAAGAGTTCTATTAAGTGTAGAATGGGATAAGAGTTATTATTGAATTGGGTTGTTCAAATTACAGATGTATATTTAACTTCAAAAATAATATATATATAAAAATAAATAAATAGGCCATCCAATAAAATATTCTTTATTTTATTTTATTATTATTTTTTTAGATAAATATTTTAAATTATTGTTAGATAATTAAAATAAATAAATAATTAAATAGATAAATATTGGGTTTCCACAATTTTAGGCTTAATAATCACTGAAAAAGCTTTTGTATTTTATAAATTATGGCTGTTTGAAATTACGGTTTTTGCAAAATCCGATTTGCAGTATACCTGATTTGTGAAGCCCATATCTCCCTTTTTATTAATATTTTTGTATGAATCTGGTATCTAAAATTAATTTTAGAATCTTATGAATCTTTTCCAATTAGTTTCACATTCATATCTGTTGAGGTTGATGAGTTATAAATCTTATAAAAAAGTAGTGCGATTCTGTTGCTTAAAAATGTTACGATTTGTGTAGACCATTTGTCTAGACCATTTGTCTAGGGTTTTGTTAGGTTTATAAATTTTATGATCTTTCATGATGTGTTGGCTGTCTTCCGTAAATTTTTCATAATTTTTAGGCATGCCTAACTATTTTTCAAAAATCGGATTTCTTGCTACTGTCAATCTGCCAGAATTTGGAAATTGTATATTTATATTTGTTCTTGTATTTTCTTGGGTTTCAATTGATATTTGATCTATTTTTCTATGTTCTTTTAATTCAAAAAGTGTTATGAAGTGTTTGGAATATATTAGAAGACTTGGATCCTTAGTTAGTTGTAACTAATTAAGAATCTTAACCCTTTAGGAGACTAGAGTTAGAATCCAACGTGAATTGTTATTAGTATTTTCTTATTTTCTTTACTTCCTTTATTTTCTTTAAGTTTTTTTTTTTTTTTTTTTTACAAATAAAATTGATAAGTAGCCCCAAGGTAAGTATCAAAGAGGGCATTTACGTGGAGTTAAATGGGAGTAAGCCATGGATATCATTGTCATACTAGAAAATAAGGATATTTTTTAGGTGTAGCTTGCCCAAATGACAACTGTAATTATCAACAAGTAAGTAATCATAAATTTCTAAAATAATTATTGGAATGAAAATGTAGGAATAATAGGATTTTTATTTAGTAAATTAAAATTAACTTTATTTTTAACTTAACTGGCTTTTGCATGTGATTAATTTAAATAAATACTTGGTAAATTAAAATTAATCTTATTTGTAAATTAAACTAACCTTGGCATATAAAATAAATTTAATTTAATACTTGGTAATTGTAAAGTAAATTTGTATGTTAGAAATCTTTATTAGTTTGTGATTTTTTAGGCTTTATGTGATATTAGAATAAATTACACATGTACATAATTAATTTAGTTTAATTATCCTTAGGGTAACTTGGTGAAAAATTAATTAATTAGGTTAAATAGAATCTTAGGATATTTGAAATTGAATTTGTTTATAAATTAAATTCTCAATAATAAATTAATTTTAGTCATCTGGTAATTATCATCTAAATAATTAGTAACTCCATAGATAGGAATTACTTGTGCATGAAAATTATTTATAAACTACAACTCTTTTGTGAATTACTTGCGTGTGAAGGATTAGAATTGCATTTTTAGGATAAAGTTTAATAGAGGAATAATAAATAATACTTCTAGAAATATTAGTAGAGGACTGACACTCGAATTAACGAAGTTAGACCAGGTGTAAGGAGTGCCTAACACCTTTCCCTTACATACCCACTATTCCGAACCTAGACATTGGGCTATGGTAATGATAGTTGTAGAAACTCTACAAGGAGTAAGTTGCATCCATGACTCTCGGAAGAAATACTGAATATGTCCCGGTTATTACCCGAGTAGCGACTCCTGTCTATCTATGCCTTTGTAGTATAACTCCTTAGTACCGTGGTAGTATTATGAAAAGACGGTATTTATCAGTGGTTTGATTCTATTAGGATTGTATGAAGTGCATGTCTAGAAAATGTTGTCTAAGGAGGTGGTACATAAGTGAGACCATTATGACTCCACCATCTTTTCCTGAGTATTACCTGGTATATTTTATATAATTCTAGTGGATAATATTTCGTCTCATGTCTTACTACGACCCCCCCTTTCCTACAAGGAGTTTAAATATTGATTATAAATGTAATTTTTATAACTATCTAAAACTAGTGCAATCCTACCATGAAATGTATATCCATTACGTATAACAATTAATTCAACCAATATTCACACGAGAAGTTAATTTAGAGCTACTCACGCACCCAGTGTATCACATCGATATATATATATGTGAGCTGATCCCCTATATAGTTCTCTTAATCCAATACTTGCCAGCGAGGTCAACTCAAGCTGAAATTTCTCTTAATAATCCAAGTGCGGGGGTCAACGAGATCAACTCAAAGCCGTACTTACCCTAACTTATCTATATATAAGGATCAGGTCCCAACGAGTGAATCTCCAGCCATTCTACTAGTCCTACCCATACCTATATCCACACTACACGCACACCGACACATGCACACAGCTCCAAATTATCATCAAGGCGGCAATCACAATAAATAACAATAATAAAATATACAATAACCAAAATGCCGCTAATATATTCACTATACATATGCATAATTAAATATTTAGAAAATGCATGAACATATCAAATATATAATTAATATTAAAATTGTAAAAATAATCAATATCCAACTCATAGACCGGTCGATCTGATTGCAGCTGGTCTGACTGGAAAAAGAAGAAAAGCTAGCCTGCACCGATTACCTAGACAGATATATTAACTTCTATTAAATTTACTGACAGAAACAATTAATTAATTTAATTAGAGAAGCAAAAAAATAATTTCCTAAGGTCTTGCCGAAATTTTGGCGGAGTCTTCCCTATAATTGGACCTAACTCCCTACAAGAAAATTCAACCAACAACAAACACAGGGCTTCAGGCCCACAACAATAATTATAATGCTCATTCGGAGCCTACAAGAATCCTAATCTAGGTCAAATCCTTCTAACTCCAGCTTAGGTCCCCAACTCCTCTACAATCTAAATATTTATTTTTATTACTTCAAAAATTATAAAAATATTCTTGTAGGTCCTCTACATCGTCCTTATATTAATTAAAATTATTTTACATAATTTTTCTAAGTCAATAATATTTTACAGATTTATCAGTTAGCTTAACCAAGGTAAAAATTATACAACTTAAGTTTGGGACTACCTTTACAAATTCTGCTACATGAAACACGTCTGGGACGTCTGAAAATGCTGGGATTGACTGTAATATTGACTATGTTTCCGGATGGGCCACCGGGTAGTTGGATAAGGCTGAAAACTCAATCTCGGGAGCCGATGGGCTATCATCAATCCGATCGCACCTAAATTAAGCTAAAAAATTGTTAATAATTATCAAAATATAATAATAGTACTAATAATATTTTAAAAATAAATACATTCAAATTCAATAATCAAACAAAATTTGAATTCAAAAGTTTAAATCTACTTATATATATGTAGAAAATAAAATGACATTAAAATAATATATATATATATATATATATATATATATGAAAGTGTTACAAAAATTATAATTTTGTTAAATAATATTAAAATAATAATTGAATAATATATAAAAATATAAAATTTATATTTTAAAAATTTAGGTCATTATATTTGTTATTCATTTTATTATAAAAAATAATACTTTAATTGCTAATCATTATAAAATACAGGGAACAATAAAAAAAAAATATAGTGAACAGATTGACAAAATCTGCTCATTTCCTTCCTGTGAAGACTACATATGACTTTGCTAAACTTACACAGTTGTATATAAACAAGATTGTTAGTTTTCATAGTGTTCCAGTTTCCATTGTCTCCGATCATGGTACTCAGTTTACTTCTCGATTTTGAAAGAAATTCCAAGAAGCTTTAGAAACACGAGTAGACTTTAGCACTGCTTTTCACCCTTAGACAGATGGACAGTCAGAAAGGACCATACAGACATTGGAGGACATGCTTCGTGCATGTGTTATGGATTTTGGTGGCTGTTGGGATCATCATTTGCCTTTAGTGGAATTTGCTTATAATAACAGTTATCAGGCAAGTATAGAGATGGCTCCATATGAGGCATTATATGGTCGAAGGTGTAGGTCACCGATTTGTTGGGATGAAGTTAGAGAAAGAAGGCTTACTAGACTAGAATTGATATAGTTTAACTTAAGAGAAGGTTCGACAAATTCGTGATAGACTTTTGACTGTTCAAAGTCGACAGAGAAGTTATGCTGACTCTAAGCGTAAAGATGTAGAGTTTATGGTTGGTGATCATGTATTTCTGAGAGTTTCACCTATTAAAGAAATCATGAGGTTTGGAAAGAAAGGGAAGCTTAGCCCTTGTTTTGTTGGTCCATTTGAAATTTTGAAAAGAATTGGAGCAGTTGCTTACCGTTTAGCCCTTTCACCTGGTTTTGCGCATGTACATCCAGTTTTCCATATTTCTATGCTTAGGAAGTATGCACCAGATCCATCTCATGTTTTGCAACCTCATACTATATAATTTAGGGATGATATGTCATATGAGGAGCAACCAGTAAAGATTTTAGATCGATAAATTAGGAAACTCTGGTCTAAGGAAGTGGCTTTGGTCAAGGTCTTGTGGTATAATCACTCAAATAATGAGGCCACATGGGAGGCAAAATCTGAAATGCAAGCTTAATATCCCTACTTATTTGATTCTTAAGGTTAGAATTTTGTCTGTTTAAATTTGGGGACATAATTTCTTTTAAGGGGTGAAGTATGTGGAAACCCAATATTTATCTATTTAATTAATTATTTATTTTAATTATCTAACAATAATTTAAAATTTTTATCTACAAAAAATAATAATAAAATAAAATAAAGAATATTTTATTGGATGGCCTGTTTATTTATTTTTATATATATATTATTTTCAAAATTAAATATACGTCTGTAATCTGAACAACTCAATTCAATAATAACTCTTATCCCATTCTACATCTAATAGAACTCTTAAAATATATATACCCTAATCATCTCTTCTGCTAAATTTTGTTCTCAAAACCTGTTTGTCACTTCCTTTTTCTACTAAATACTCTCAACAGGTATTTTCATCATCTTATATATATATATATATATATATATATATATATATATATATATATATATATATATATATATATATATATTATGATTTATAATCTGATATGCGCAGAGAATTTCTAAAATTTTACTTCTCAATTCATCACCTTCGATTCTGTTTTCAAGGTAAAAATTCTCATTCTTTGTTCAATAATGAGTGAATCTAATTTTATTTTCTTTCCTTGATCTGTTACAACTACTCTAGAAATTTATTTTTTTTTCTTTGATAATTGGTATTGAATTGGGTTGATCATAATTACTGTTGGACAATAATTAATTGTTATTAAAATATATATATATATATATATATATATATATATACACAAAAAATATATATATACAAAAAAATTGGACAATAATAAAATTATATATATATATATATATATATATATATATATATATATAATTTTATTATTATTTAATATTTTTCTTTTATATTTTGGGTGTGTAGGAGATTCGAATATTCAATCTGTCAGTTGAAATTGTCTCTTGCATTGAAAATAACTATTGTCTTAGAAGTTTAAGGTGAGTGATAATTATAGTACATGACATCGTTTTAGTCCCTTTTAAAATTCCTTAGCATTAAAATTGTTATTAAATGAAATTTTAAATCAGTATTTTAACAATTATTTTACATGTGAGGTTCTAGAGTTTTATTTTATTATTGAATTTTACTTCGATTTTGATTAAATAATTGATTTTGTCAATTATCTCTACATTAGAGCCATTAGGATCCCAGAAACAGGCCTTTACTGTCTTTATATTGATTGATATTTGACTCTAAAATTTACGATGTGTTACACTGAATTGATTTAAGATTGATTTGATCTTATTGACTCTCTGAAATTATTAAAATAAACTATTGGAATTGTACTATCAATTATTATTTGCTATCTGAAATTTTTTTTTGTCGATTTTGATTGATTTGTACAAATTGATTTTTTTATTTTGAATTGGTATCTATGCCTAGTATCTGTATTTGTTATCTGGCTCCATCGTGTGGACTATCACGGTATTAGGTTGCATTGTCGAGTCATGCATCATTGCAATTTATGATTTGCATTAGTATCATATGCATTGATATCTGTGAAGGAGGAGGAAAGTATCTAATATCTGGTAGCGCGCTTCCCATCTGACCTTTGGTGATGTGGGGTATCATCACCCTGGTGCATCGTACCATAAAATTTTTATTGAATAAATTTCTTTTATTTATATATTTTATGAAATTATTTTATTAATGATTTTGATAACATGAGCATGATTTTATTGGATAAAAAATTTATTGTGAAATTAATCAAGCGTCTGCCTATTCCTGTTCTGTTCTGTGCTATTATTATCATTCACTAAGCATTAGCTTAAACCACGTTTTCTCTATCTGTTATCTGTTTCAGATCAGTAGAATTCTGTAGCTGATCCAAATATTCAGTCCATTTTCTGAAGATGGACAATTTTTTATTTGTTCTCATGGTATGCCCGAATTCATGTTTCCTCGGGCTAATAATTAGTTTAGTTTATTAAACAATTTAAGTTTTTATTTGAAATCTGTAGAGACTCCGCAGTTTACTTATGAGATATTTATAATATTTATTCAGTTTTTTGTTTATTTGGATTTTGTCTATTTTTTTGGGATTAGTAAGTGACAATATATTCATTCAAGGTACTCTGATAAGGCTTGCATGATTTAAGAATACTTAAATTATGCGCCGGTGAAGGCTCAGAATTTTGGGTCGTGACAAAAATTAATAGAATTTTGTGAAAAATATGAATATAATTTTACTAAAATTTTTACAAATTCAGAAAATAATAAAAAATAATAAAAACATGAGAGACAGAAAACTAAATATATACAGAGTTGTGTATCCCCTCAAATTAAACATGATTACACGATCCATATGAATATGCAAGATAAATTAAAAGACAAAGAATATAGAATTAAATATTACGTGGCATAGATCTTGAAAAAAAAAACAACAAAAACTAACCTTCAAGAAATCTTGCATGAAAATCTTCTTGAAGAAAAGAAAAAAAAATGAAAGAACTAAAAGAGTTTTGAATATCTCTAAATAGCTCTGAATTTTCTGAATATTTCTCCCCCCCCCCCTCCTTTTTTTTTTCTTGCCCAGTAGGGTATTTATAAGGTTTTAAAAGAGAGGTGTGATAGAGTTTGGAGTCTTAGGGTGATAAAGTTCATATAACTTAAAAAACTAGGATTACAGAATTTGGGTGAGACTGTGATATGGGTGTGATTTTTAAACCAATAGGAAGAGAGGAAAAGGGGGCGGCACTAATAGGGAGTGAGGAAGAGAATGGAGCCAAGGGGGAAAGAGAGTTTGTATGGGAGAGGGATAGAGAAAAAAATATTTTCTTATTTTAATTTTCAGAAAATAAATTAAATAGATCCTATTTAAAATTCTTAACTAGGTTTTCTTAGACCCATGATGCTCAATTAAATAGGAAGAGAGGGAAATGGGGCGGCATCAATAGGGAGTGAGGAAGAGAGTGGGGCTAAGGGCGAGAGAAAGTTTGTATGGGAGAAGGATAGAGAAAAAGATATATATTTTTTTAATTTTCATAAAATAAATTAAATAGGTCCTATTTAAAATTTCTAACTAGACTTTCTTAGGCTCATGGGGCCCAATTAAATTTAATTAAGTCCATTTAAGAATTATCCATATTAAATTTAATTAAATTAATTTCTCAAAAAAATATATTATTTTTTTTTCAAGATCATGTCACGGAATTAATGATTTAGCTTTATGCCTCCAATTACATCTTACAGTCATATAATTTTTCATCATCGGTTTCTCATAGCCTCAATGCACATACTTATCACAAAATAAGGGTCTACACTCTCTGAATCGAACACTTATTCCTGTTCAAATATTTTTTCCAGTTGTAGGAGGAGCGTGTTTATTTCTTTGAGTCTAACCTGTATTTTTCTTTCACAGTTTGTACTTCTTAGTTTAATAAGTTTTTGTGTCTACTTATTATTTATTTAATTATATATTTAATAACTAGAACTCCGCTGTGACATTAGATTATATATTTTTGGTATTGATGAATGAAATATTTTTATGATATTTTAATAGTTTATAAATGATGGTATCAAGGTTGAGCTTGGCTGCCTAGCTTTAGTTTCTGATAGGTATTGAGTTGGGTTGACTCAAATAAAAATATAATATTTTATTTTATTTACATGTTGGACCTTAATTTTGACCATAATTATGGATTTGAGAACAGTAAAGCTTACTATGTGCCTCGGGGGTTTTATACCAGTCCAGGTTAGTCCGGCCTGTGAGATTGGGTCATGACAAAAAAGTACAATTATTTCTAAAGTTATTATTTTCTATGAATAGTGATTTTATATATAATTTTAGTGTATATGTATACTGCAATAATATAAATAAAGTCATTTTAATAAAAAAAATAATAATTAGCATAAATCTAATAATTACATAGTTAAATAAATTAAATAAATTAATATAAAAAATAAAATAATTATATAAGTTATAGCTAAATAATTGAAAATTAAAATAAATTGAAATAAAAAAAAAAACACTTAAAGTAAAAGGCTGTGCTCGTGTGTGTGGTGGAGTCAATAGAGGAAATGTAACATTGAGTGGATTGGTATTCTAGTAAAACAAAAAAAAAAAAAAGTTAAAAAATTAAAAACAGAAAAACTTAAAACAGTAAAAAGAAATTGTTGCTGCGAAATATCATTTTCATATATTTTGAAAAAAAGCAAAAATAAATAAAATAATTAAAAAAAGTTAAAAAAAAAATTTGTTCATAGAATAATACCAATCTTAAAATTGAAGTCTGTATTTATATGCTTTTCACTTATGGAAGCATATAGGAAAAACTAAGTTGTAGAAATAAATATTTCCTATAATAATAATACGCAAAAGCGTGTAAATTGTAAAAAAAATAAAGCAAACATATAATATATTAATATTTACGTGATTCATCATCTGCGCATAGGATTACATCATGAGCATATGTCATCTTCCACTATTGATAAAATAATATCAATTACAGGCTCAAAGTTATTTTACGTTTTATCCTAATTATATTAAAGAAAACCCTTACAATAACCGTTCATAGTAAATATATTAATTAGTTTATCTCATTCTTCTCTAGACATAACCTAATGTATTTACTATTTTAATTACTATATTATAAATGATGTTTTTAACTACAATGGACAATAATTCATTCCTTTTAGACTATGCTATTCTTCACTTTGGGCCAAAACCTTTGTTCCTTTATGAAATTGCAAACCTTGAGGCAAGGCCTCTCTTTCTCCATGGTACTGTAATTGGTAAGTATCATTTTTCTCAATGGATAAAAGCCACTCCTCAGCAGTTAGCAAAGCTAAATAACCTTTCATCATACTCCTATTAGTGTCAGCCCCTTAACTCTAATCTAATTAGGAATGGTACTCAATTTAAAAATAATATTAGGTTTCGTTTGTTTTATAGAAAGTATTTTTTTGGAAAATATTTTTCACATTTTTTGGTGTTTTGAGTACTTAGAAAAATTGATCAACAGAAAATATTTTCCTGATCAAAAGAAAAACTAAGTCATCTTTAAGAAAAATGACTTTCATTTTTTAAAAGAGAACGTCATTTTTCATTTTCTAAATTTTGACAATTTTATTAAAATGTAAACACACTTGTACATATATGAAATAAATATATATCGTTAATTTAAAATTACAATCAAACAGTAAAAAATATTTTCACGAAAAATATTTTTCATATACAAGTTATTTTCCCTAAAATAAACGGAGTCTAAAATAAGAAAACTACATAATATAGGAAATAATACTCTACTTATTGAGGAATATTTTTTCCACTCAAATAAGAAAATATATTTCTTCAAAATTTATTAGGATTGAGTCATAATTCTAACAATATTCACATTGACTCAAAAAATCATTTAACCATTACATACTTGAGTCCTTAGGTGTTTTCAACCATCAAATCTTCATATTTGAGCTCGAATCCTTCAAATCTCCAATTCTTTAACTCTACACGTGCAACTTCACCTTTAATCAAACTCACCAATATCATTTTCAAGTTCTAATGCCAATTTATGCATCGTAAAAGCATGTAAATTATAAATAAATAAAATAAATACATAAAATATTAAATTTTAGGTGGTTCACCTTCTTTGCAATAGGTGAAAGTCTTATAAGTAAAGCCGAATAACCTTTTCACTATTATCTTATTTATAATATTAATTTCCTTCATCTTAATATAATATACCTCTTTAAATTCTAGTAGGATTTTAAGTAATAATAATAATAATAATAATAATAATAATAATAATAATAATTCTATTATTTACTAAATAAAAGTGTAGTTTTCCTAATTTTACTATGTTGTCCATTACCATCGGCTCCAAGGAACTTCTACAACCATAAATTGAAGATCTAGTTAATGAACCTGTCTTGCCACTAGTTAATGAACCTGTCTTGCCAAGCTTAGAGAGATGAGATCCACCCACCACTCCCACAGAAACAACCTTCAGTCGAGCAAAGCTACTATCATGTATGTGGTAAACACTCGATGAATGGTGGAGAAGAAAACACAAACACACAAAAGCAATAAATTTTTAAACCGATGCATGCTTTCTGGAGTTCCTGCCTGAACTCTTTAACATCTTTGAAGTGGCCACCTGGAGTTTGAATTGAAAACATTAAACAAAGAGTCAATTCCACATTTATAGTCTAACAAACAGCAGACAAATTTTGGCTTTTGCGCTGCAACTCAATGAATTAGTAGTTGTAACTTTCTTAAGTCTTATTATAGCTAATAAAAGAAAATTCATTAAAATCCAAGGGAACAAAAAGGAAAGAAGAAATTGGTTAGCTTTATTGGTGCTGTAAGAGTCCCATCAACAACAGATAAAGCAATCAAACCTGGCTTTATCACAGCCATTGGAACTAAATAAAACAACAAAATTGCAAACAAATTTTACTCGAGAACCAGGATTGGCACATAAAATTGGAAATAGACGCAGCAGCAGAATTGAAATCCTAGCAACCAAACGCAGGACGAGAACTAGAGAAGCAATAGAAGCGAACAATTCAAACCAAGAAAATTGTTGCTTTGGATTAAAAACGATTATTCACCTTACCAGTGAGTAATATGCAGCTTGGTTGTATCAGTTTCCGAACCAGAATTTGGAAACGGAATTTAAAGAGCGTTAAAAAAAAAAAAAAAAGTTCGGATCTGGAGTAGTCCTCTCAGTTTTATTGTGGCATGAAATTTCCACCAACCCATTTCTCAATGTCTTCCAGTGGGCCCATATAACAACTTGGTCAAGGTGGGCCCATATACATTCTGAAGAAGGCTGGATACTGATTTTCCTTTTAAATTTCACTGCTCCCTTCCAAATTTCAATACACTGTGATTTCTCATGATTTTATAATATATCATATAATTTCTCTCTTTATTTATTTTGATTGTTCTTAAAAAAAAATTGAGTTGTAAAATAATAATTTTTTAATTATTATTTTATTATAATTTTTAAATAATTAAATTAATAGTCGAAGATTATTTAAAATTTTTATATCCACATTTTATCTTTATACAATTTATAAAATTTTAATTATCTTACTTTTTAAACTATTTATATATTTAAAATATTAATAAAGCCAATTTATAAACTATTTATATATATTTAAAATTTTAATTATTTAAATAAAACTTTAACTTTTAGTAAGTTATATTTATATAAATTTTAATAATGTTTTTAAATTTCATATGAAAGTATTTAAGAAATATAATATATAATTTTTTTATATAAATATATAATCCTATTTTTAATATTTGTGAAATATAAAGTATATGTTAAAATAAATATATTAAAATAAAAAATATATAACTACTAAATTAGCTTAATTGATTTTGATTTTTAAAATTTTTTAAGAGATTTTGAGTTTCATTCTCTATATCAATACTTAAAAAAAATTATTGAATAATTGAATTGATCAATTCAATCGGGTCCGTTCAATTCGAATTTAATAATTATATTTATAATACTGAATAGTTTAAAATAAAATAAATTAGCTACAAGTAAATATAATACTTTAATTAGAATAAAATAAATTAATATTTACTTATTTTAATAAAAAGATTTTTTTTCAATGATCATATAATGAGACTTCAATACTACAGTAAATACTTAATCAATAGTTCACAATGAATCGAATTTAGGACAATTTGCATATTTTATCTTGATTAATTAACGTCACAACTATTGAGCATAGCATAATTTCAATTTGAGTCATAAAGTTACAACTTCTGTTATTTTTATTTCTAAGTACAAATTATATTATCAGAAAGAATGTGGCTGATCCAGAAGAAAGAAGAGACCAGAAGGTCCGCCATGAGGCTGCAGCGCCAATCTCACAGGATATGCAGCTCCTTCTTCAACAGAAAACATGCCCTTGTCATTAGTCATATCTGTTTTCACAGAGCCAGGACATATGCAGTTGATGGAGAAATTGGGGTACTCTTTGGCTAGAATCCTCGTGTGAGCATTCATGGCTGCTTTTGAGATTATATAGGCTGACAGAAACGTAGGCCACCCCTTGGTTTCTAAAGAATCCTCCTTGAAATCTCTCAGGAATTTACTCAAAATCTCATCTATTCTATCCTCTGAAAGCCTATCAGCATCGCTTAGCACTCCTTTAGCCCATTCATTGGATATATACTGAAAAGATACATAACATATATGACAAGAAACTTGCGTTAAATTATCTACTACTTGAGCTAACTCATGATTTCAAGCCAAGTTCGTCAGTATTGTACCTTCAACATTCCCATGGTGGAAGAAATGTTCACAATCCTTGGAGAGTCGGATAGCTGGAGCAGGGAAATAAGAGCTTCAGCTGTTCTTTTCGCTCCGTAGTAGTTTACGTTGAGGCATTCTTCTGCTAATTCGTAGTTTTGGATCAATACTTTACTCCAAACATTCTGCACATCTTCCTACATAAATGACAAACAACTCGAGTTAACTAGTTTTACTTGGAGCATTTGGCTAAACAAAAGGTAAAGAAGCCTTTGCTAAAGCTTCTTTAAATTGGATCTAATTCTAAACTCGATTATCAGTTTGATGGAGAAAAATAAATCCTATGGGAAGGACTTACCTCGGTTCCAGAAATGCTCAAAGTTGCTAATTTCTCGTAGTCTATCGTGGTTCCTCCAACTCCTGCATTGTTCACCTGTTCAATAACTAGAAGGTATTAGTTTCTTTCCAATTTAAGATTTGATGGCAGTCCAAAGAAAAAAAGACAAAGCAGCACACTCTCATGAAGAAACAAGGAGCTGAAAATGGCCATCTACAGTACAGCCTGCAGGATATGAGGAAGCGGTGTCTCGGACATACCAATATATCAAGTTTTCCAAATTGGGTCTTGATGAATTCTGCCAGTGATGCAATGCTTGCAGTGTCCGTCACATCAAGCTGATGGAAAACCACATGATCAGAGAGACCAAACCCTTTGAGTTTTTCAACAGCTTCAAGACCTCTCTTTTCGTCTCTGGCTGTCAATACCACCATGATTCCATTTGATGCCAACTGTTTTACTATTCCCCATCCGAGCCCTTTGTTTGCCCCTGTAACAACTGCACACCTGACCAAAAAGAAAAAAGATCAGAGGGGAATGATGGGAAGTTTTGGAAATCACATTGATAGCAACTGATTGCTACCTTCTAGTTGATTCTGCCATAGATGATGAGAAATCGAGATATGAGCACCAGGAGAGTAGAACCTGTTCTTAAACGGAATAAAAAAAATCTCAAATTTTACCATTGCATTCTGAGCTTTTCCCAAATCAATAAAATTTATAAATAATTAAAAAACTTTCTAAATAATAATAATAATTATATTGTTTGTTTCTTTAATTCGTTTATTGGAATTTAAGATTCTGATTCCTAATATAAATTAATCCAAGAAGTTCCTGACTGTCTCTCCACAACATCCAACGCCATTGATGACAATTCCTAAATCACTTTCAATTGCTCAAGCAAATCCATCGTAGTAGACACATAAGCTGTGAGGTCTCCAAGAAAACACCTATGGTGGTGATAAATATAATAATTGATTTTATTGTCAGATTCGTATGTCAACAAGTTCCTTAGTCGATGCAGATTAAACAAACTTGGCCCTTTCACTCATCACCGTTTTTTAATTCATCAAAATAAATTAGTGATTGGTTTCGGTTCAAGGTTTAGTGGGATTGAAATCACAGGATTGTCTCAATTCTGGTTTGGTTTTAATCTCAATAAGACTTTGATTTGGTTTTAGTTTTGATCAAATTTAATATTCAGATTTTTTTAAAATATTTTTTGAAAAGAAAAATTAATTTTAAATTAAATGAAATCTGATTTTAATTTGATTTAAGGCTAATTATAATTAATTTTAATTTTAAGTTCAACAAAATCAATTCGATTCAAATTTCAAACTGAACCATAGCCCTTTTTCTTTTTTAGCAGCAAAAAATGAGGGCTCTCAAGGTATGACGGTCATAACCCCTTTTGGCTTAAAGCTTAGGATCACTGATTATTGTCCTCGATTTAACCCTCCCGATATGAAGGACCTATTACTAAATTCGAGATGACATCCTATAAAATTATGAGATGAATCACTAAATAACTTGTTGCCGGCTTTCTTTGGCACTATGAGCAGAGACAATATTTAATCTTCAATGCTGATGCCAAAAATTAAAATCGAGGTGAGACAGGACTATCTCACTAAATTAAACATCAGGCTACCACGCGATAGCCTGGTGGTAACCGAACCATGGCCTGCTCAATAAATAGTCGACTTTTTTCAGATTCTCAGAGTGATATGGAACAGTCCCAATGGGACACGCACACTTGTGAGCTATGTCCAAACGGAAATTACTAAACCAAACAAGACACAACACTTGTTATAATTTCTAATTTAGATAAAACCTATATATATATATATATATATATATATAAAGTTAATATGCCAAAAGATCAAATTAGTTAACATTTTAATTAATAAAAAATTCCATATTTTTTATCTTTTAAATTTTTACACAACAGTTAATGAAAACAATTTTTTAATTTATTTTTTTAATTAATAAGTTAATTTCACCCGTTTTAATAGAAAATTTGTTAACAAACAATTAATTGATTTTATTTCTTTTCTTAATTAATAAGTTAAATTTTCATCCATTTTAGTAAGAAATTCCTCAATTATTTTTAACTGATTTCCTTTCTTTCCTTAATTAATAAATTAATTTTCACTTGTATAAACAAAATTTAAAGAAACAATTAATTCTGAAAAAATCTCCAGAAAATAATTGAAAATATACATGAATCGATGTTGTTGCTGCCAGATCATAGTTCAAGCAGATTAACAAATTCAGAAATTACGGTGGGCTGTTCCTGTTTTCATAACTTGCCCATCTACTTTAAGTTAGCAAATTATGAATTCAGGATAACATAAAAAGAATATTATAGCTAACTGCAGAACTTCATGCCCAAGTTGCAGAAAAATACCCTCCTAAGGAAAGACAATGAAAGGTCAAAGAAGCCTTATTTCTCATGAACAAGAGGGCTGTAAACTGGGAACCACATGTCGCGCGAGATGTATTCCACCGTCTCCTCCTGCAACCAGAATCCGATTAAAAATAAATAAATAAATAAATAAAAATAGATGATACGTTTGAGACATTGTTTTCACAGCAGTTATACACGAGAAAGGCTTATAAACATCCAATTATACGCTGTTCAAAAGAATAGTTAATTTCCTTGTGTCATTCTTATTGCCTTTCAAGTTGCAAATACTAATTATTAGTAAAGGAAAAATATAAATATATGTTTTACAAACGATCTACAAAATGCTCTTAAGGAAAATCATTTAAAATTAATGCTCCCCTGGGTATGTATAATGTTACTTGCCATTTTTTTTCATATAAAAGAAGCGGATGCATTTTTTTATTATAATCAAGGTAACATACTTTAGACATGTTCTTGAGCTCTCTGGGGCCCACATCACCATGTCCTTCTGCCAAACCTTCTGCAACAGCTGCTCGTAAAACAGCAGCACCAACCTCAGCCGTAATGTGTCGAATACTGCATTATGCACAATATGGTATCAATCTACAAGAAAAAAACCATCACATACACACACACAGACCTATTGTGATGATGAAAACTTACAAACAAGCCAAGACAAAATATACCAACTACAAGTTGCAGTTATTCAAAAAATATAAACTACAAAAGAGAGAGAGAGAGAGAGATTGACCTTTTGTTATGATGAAAACTTGTGAACAAGCCAAGACAATATATATATACCAACTACGTCTTAATTAAATGTTTTTTTTTCCCTCTTTATATGCCTAGAAGTCGTGAATGGGGATACTATGATAACCAATAATTAAATGATCCAATCAGATATTGGGTCGTCTGACTTTGGTGGCTTGATAGAAATTTACCAAAAAGTAAATGATCTCATTTGACATGAAATGCAGAATTAAATGATCAGTAATCACATAAAGTTAGACAACAAATTACTCAAAATTAATAACCAGAACCAAAATTTTCACACAATTTTGAAGCCTTCTTTATTATCTTTTCTTAATTTAGAATCAACGGTACTTGTGTCAGTAGTGCCGATGGTAGAATGTGCTGTTGGTAGTGATAGTGATAGTTACCATGGTGGTCCCAGTATCATAGAAAAGGAATGGTTTTCGAAGTAATGGTAGCATGCACATAAGTTGTGGAAATGAGGGTGGTGATTGAATTGTGAGAAACTACTGATAATCTATAAGGAAAAACAACAGAACACAAGTTTTCATCATCCACCTCCAAAAAAGTAATCACTGAGAGCTGGAAATATTACCTATTAACAGATGGATATAATATGCCCCTCTGGATTTCCTCATCTGTCATGTAAGATGCGAGGCTGTAAAAATAATATCATGTCAGCAATTCATTGCTGAAAAAAGTTTTCAGGCCTTTTGATCTCATAAAAAACACAGCACATCCTTCAACTTATCCTTTTCACTTTATAGATACAACAGTGGGCACATGAAAATTTTGTACATAAGTAAGATGCTGCTTTTAAATATCTAGGTCACTAGGTGATATTTTCACTACACAAATGTTTGAGAAACATGACGGAACACAAAATGCTACAGCCCATCTAAGTTGCCCTCACTTCCAACAAAACAATTTGCAAAATCGATCAAGGTACAAATATCGCAATCAATAAGGATGCATGATTGAAACCATAACATTCATTACTAACCCTATAAGATTGGCACATTCAAACATGCAGGGAGTGTATTAAGAACATAGAAAAAAAGAGCCCAACAAGAAAAATAGAACCCAACTCTCATGGTGGAATTTCATGAATTCTACACAATTTCAAGGCAATAAACTTATAAATTATTTGAGAATGCACACCCATTTATCATGATGAGTCAGAGGCCATTAAATCCAACAGTTTCCTAAGCTTTCTTCTACACCAACTATAAAGCTCTCAATTAAAATAGAATAAGTGTGTAGGAGCCAATTGTACAAAAAAATAAACAAATAAAACAAGTTCATTAGCGCAAGGAGCAAGCAGCAATTCATAAATTCTATACCATTCAGCAGCTGCTTGCAACATTTCATCTGTTATAATCCGTGCACCTGAAAGAAGAGTTCCCAAACCAATCCTGACAACAGCAACAAAATATACATAAATGTCACTTTTAAGCATAATTGACAAAAGTTCAAAAATAAAGATACAATAGGAGAATACAAACCCAGGAAACAGGTACATATTGTTTGCTTGATTTACATGCCCTACTTTTCCATTTCCTGCAAAACACATGCATGTTATAAAAAACTTTATACAATAATATAGATGCATTAACAATTAATTTACAAGGGAATAATTATACACCCCACCACACCCCCCCCCCCCCCACCCCCAAGGTAGTAATTCATACTCAGCCATCTTTTACTTTGAAAATAACATTTAATTCTTTTACATTATATGTCGGACCACTGCAAAGTTTGGATCATTTTAATCTGATGGACCAGATTGTCAAGTTTTATAAAAGCTCAAGGATTACATTTAAAAAAGGGGAAGATCAAAGTGTAAATAAGCCACATCTTGGGCGATCCTTTATAATTTTCTCAGTAAAGAACCCTGATAATTGCTTTCATCATATGGTGTCAAAATATCTCCAAACAAGATAAACATCAATAAGAAACAATACCAAGATCAACATTTTCAAATGGGCTTCCACTTGCAAAAACTATGTTTTCTCCAGCATGTTTGAAAGCATCAGCAGCAGTGCATTCAGCTGCTCCAGAGAATACAAAGATGATGTCAACATAAAAAACCAACTGCTGTGTAAATTGCGGAAGCATGCAGGATTCAACAAAACAAACCATTCATTGTAGGGTTTGACATAGCAAAAATTGCAGGTTTAGTTGAATCAGATTCTTGCATGGCCTTGAGGACCTGATTCATATTCCAAGCAAAAATTATATGAAACAAGATCAGGAAATATAAAAATATGAGTTAAAATTAAAGAAATATTTTCTAGAAAACAAATAGTTGATGGAAATCAAAGTTAATTTCAAAAACTAATCTGACTAATGCATCTGTGCTTCTGTCTTAGCAACAAATTTAGTACTTTCTCCAATGCACATGCAATTGCACTTATTTCTCAACAACAAATTTATTCCACTTTCAAAGCAAAAATTTTGGGGGAATGCGTCAAATGCCAATGCCATTGCAACAGAACAAACAAAAAAAAAAGGATTACTGAAGCACATTACAAGGCTCCATTTGGAATTGTGATTGGGATGCCAAAATGTGTTTTTTTTTTTGAAAAGCGTAATTTGAGATGTAGCAGTTCGAAAAAAGCCGTGCAGCTATTTTGGAGTTCTTATGACTAAAACATATCAAATTTAACCTTAAATCAATTTTTAATACCATTTAGCTAACATATTTAAGCAGCTGATTTTCTTAATAACAGCTCTACCAACAATTTCTTTTACAAAAAGGACATAAGACAACATTTAAATCAGATGGCATAGCAAATTATATTGCTCAAACATGATAGCAACATACATATTCAACAAAATTAGACAAATGGAACTCATGAAATAGTGCAGAATCACAACCAGTTGTAGCAATGTGCATTTTTTTCAGCCACTTCTATCAAATAACTATTTATGAAGAAATATGAAATCACAAAGCATGAATAAGGATTTTACCTCCTCATTAAAGATCCCACCAACTCCAGACAACCCAAGAAGCACATGGGGCTTTAACTTTTTAACCTGAACAACATTTATCTCTCAGCAAGCAGAACTCTTACAACTATAAAATGAGCATGCATGACTTTACAAATAAGAAACATAACTCTAAAGTTAAGTAGTTCAAACTAATGCTTTTTGTGCCATAAAATATCAGCCTTGTACTCATTAAGTCTGTGTAAAGGAGCTCTAGGAGTCTTACAACTTCAACTAGACTAGCTCCCTCCCTAAGCCCCTCAACATCTTTTAAGTCTTTAGCAAATGGTGCTGCTGCCGCATCAATGTTTTTCCTCTCTTTTGTGATGAGACCCTTCATTAGAGAAAGTAATAATAATATAAATAGTAGCAACAATAAAAAATATTTCAGAAAAATAAAAAATTACAAACAAGAGGAAATAAATGATACAGAAAAAATCTCATGACATGTATATGAAATGATGTAAAAGTTGATAATATAGATTCCAACTAAGAAGTACAAACTACTTAACGAATACAGGCTAAAAGACATTACTAGTTAAGTACTTAAGTCGATCATCTAAAAATTCATCAGATATGTAATATCATGCATTATCAAGGATAAGGCACCTGCTACCATATTGGAAAGTCAAAAGCGTAGAACCTTACATCTTTATCAAGTAGGAAAAATCGATTCTTTACAGCACCTTCATTTTTCCCAGAGATCCTTGAAACAGCCTCTATAGCCATATTCAGGACGCCAAGTCCTGCACTGTAAGCATTAAAAAAAATGGACAAATTAGCACGTGCAAATAACATAATTTATATGCAAGCCCAGAATTTACATCATCAAAATTGATCTTTTGCAAGTACCTCCCAGCACCAACTACAACTATCTTTTGGTTCACAAAGTCAGACAATGGTTGTCCTTGCGCTCTCACAGTCCCCAGCAATCCTGCAAGTGCAACACCAGCAGTTCCCTGTACATCACAAAGTAAGCACAACTGCCATAACCGCAGAGGCCCTCACGATAGATTGTGGCCCACTGCATTACAATACATCTAATCTAGCAAAATATCACAGCTGTACTCACCTGTATATCATCATTAAACATGCAAAACCTTTTACGATATCTTTGCAGCGTTTCAAATGCCCACTTCATTTGAAAATCCTCAAACTAATAAGATTATCCAAACCACCAAGTTATGGCATGACCAAAACTTATACATAAACACAAAAGGCAACACTTCTTTTAGAAGAAACAAACCTGTACAATGGCCTTGGGCCAACGCGTGAAAACAGCTTCCATGAACTCATCAACAATAGATAGATACTCTTCTCCTTCCAGCCTAGGTTGTCGAAGTCCTAAATCTGTCAAACAGAGTCATGTGAACAAAATAACTTCATAATTTGTTAGGGAGAAACGTTTCACAAGCTCTTAGTCTATCTACTTATTCTCCAATAAAACAAGAAAAAAATTAAACAAAAAGCAGCATGTAAAATTTTACTCACAAAGACGATCCTCGAGTAGCTTTTGATTGTTTGTACCAACATCCAGCATAACTGGTAGTATCTGATCGACATAGATATAGTTGAATAATAGAAGTTATCACAAAATCAGTAGGTAAACCAAGAATATGGGAAAAAGATAAAATCGTTGAAGAATTAAAAATGATATTCAAAGTTAAAATAGACTCCAAATCTTCAGAGTTTTACAGTCATCCAAATCTTCAGAGTTTTATGGCCATATTTTCAGGGAACTCCACTTGCAATACTTATTTATGCAAGCATGATACATAAGCGGAAATAATGGGAAAATTCTACTTGTACAATTTTAGATAGAGCTAAATAAGCCACTGTAGGGAACTATCATTAGGCATCATAGCCACTGGCACATTATTTTATTAAGCATAGTAAATCTCTTGTGTCAGCAGTACAACAAATGTATGAGACGTATGAAAGGCAAATGGCATGAATATCGCATGCTTACATACATACACAGAGAGAATGAGATACCTACTTTCTGTGGGTTGAAACCAGCAGCAGCAACATACATATCAAGCTTTCCAATGGGTATACCAATTCCTTGAACACCAAGGTCACCTAGGCCAAGAATACGACTTCCATCTGTTAGGACTATCATGTCCACCTGCAACATAAAGGGGGAAAAAACCCATTGTATCACAAGTGTGAGTAGAACACTGTCTTTATTACATTGTGTATAATAAAGCTCCCATGTAATAACATGGCAAAGCATCCACAGGTTACTCGAAGTTCTCCTTAGATATGCTTCTATGCTTACAGTGCCATTATAGCAACATGCATAATATAATTTAACCTAAAGTCAGTCCAGGGAAAAAGAAAAGCTAAACTTTTTGGAATAGATATGTGCATGCTGAGAGTAGTCAGATTATGCTTATAAATTCTAGCAACAAATGAATCGGAAAAATCAAATCCCTGCATTTTCCAATGAAATAGAATCTAGATATATCAAGACATAGATAAGTTAAAACCTAGTTGACGATCTAACATTCAAGGACAGTAATATAGTATAGTAATGTAGGAAAAGTTATCCATAGCATTTCTTCCACGGACTCGGTTAGCATTAAAAGAGATAAAGAAAACTTCTTTCTCAAAGACCCTACTTGTCCTTGTCTTCATTTTTCGTGAAAGTAATATGACTCCATTTAGTCCATTTCTTGCAATGGAAAAATAAAATCCCCCATTAAGGAAAATATGGTGACCTTGGGTTTATATACCAAGTGCCTAAACCAAGCTTGAGTCATATTAAGCCATACCATTATAGTTATATATTTAGCATTTTCTGCCATAATGAAAAAGACAATGGACAATTGTGATGAGATGAGTGCATTAAATTAAATTTTTTTGTGCTTTTTTTTTTTTTTTTTTGGGTAATCTGGAGAAGACTAGATTTCAAATTCTTGAATTTGCTGCTCCTCTGGCAGAGCTTATATGCTAAGGGAATGTGTCAACTTCTCTAACAGAATGCTGTTTCTGTGACTCAAAACATCTTCATTTTCCTCATATCAAAATTGCTACTACTTCATATGAAATAAATAAATAGATACCAAAAGATAATAATAGAGATTAAAATGCTTTTGAGTTTTCAACAAGGGAGATAAACAAAAGGGAAATTGCATTTTCTCTACACCGCTCGGTATTGGTTCATAGCATACCTGCTGAGCTGGCCAGTTATAGATCATTGACATCATCTCTCCTTTATCCTTTGCACTAAAATACATTCCACGGGGACGTCGAAATAGGCCTGAATAATTTTGGCATACCAGCCCTACAGTTGGAGTGTATATTATCGGAGCAAAATCCTTGATGTTGTCGATAAGGACCTGGAGAGGAAAGATAACTGAGTCACTTTAGAGTACAATAAATTGTACTAATACCCTAATATATTCAGGCTATAATTTTCCATAGAACTTACTCGATAGTATAGTGTCTCATTCCTATCATGAAGTCTATTCAAGATCCTCCATTTTGCTAATGATACAACACCATCTGGTTGTCCCTGAGTATTTTTCTCCAGCGATCGATATGACTCCACTAAAAATTCAAGTAACAGTACACAATAAATCATTTGATACCAAATTACTAACAACAAATACACGCAATAACAATAAAAGGCATAAACATATAATAAAGCAAAAAGAATTGACAAATGTTATTAGCACAATACTTGAGCAAGAAGTAAATAATAGCTTCAAGAAGGTAGGAATCTAACTTACTAAAACGAGCATATTGCTGCTCAAATGATATAACACGAGGTGGAAGGAGGCCTCGCAGCCCTAGTCGATCTCTTTCAGTCAAGGGAAACCCAGTATCCTGAGAGAGAGAGAGAGCAGAGAAAAGGCTTTGCATGATCAGCACATATAAACGTATATCTTTCTACACTTATGGGCATCATTTTGCTAGTTAAAAATTGGAGGTAGCCCAAAAGATTCATGTAGCACAAGTAACTAGTCCAAAAACAAGCCTCTCCAATACAATCATCAGAATCAGTGATCAACACTGACACTTGAACATCTAAGGCACGAGGCAAATTATTGTGGGCAAATCATCCCTATGGATAAAATTATTGTGGGTGGAACCGCATAAAATTTATAAAATTCAACAATATGAAATATATGTTGCCACTTAAATTTAGTTACCAGCCAAGATTTCACATCAGTTGCCGCTTAAGTTCAAAAGTCTTAGGGCTGACATATAACACATCATAGAACAATTTCTACTACAATTCTCTCATCCTATGTAATTTCACACTCAACTTAATCTCCAATTCAGAGAAGTTGTAAACAAGTGGCATCCAAATCGCTAAGAAACCAAACAAAACACTTCAATAATCATCAATTAAACTCCTTTTGTCTTAGGCGTACCAATTATTTGCTAGCATAACAACAATAAGCAAAAAGAAAGAAAACCAGAAGCAAGGGAACAACCACTTCAAAAACAATGCTACAATTATAAGCTGAAAACCAAAAGAATTGACCTAACAATGCATAACCTTATTGAACCAAGGATCATGGAGAATATCAGCACCACGCTTGTGAACAATACATGGACCAGGTATCGCCGTCGAGAACCTCCGTGATCGGCGCAAACTGGAAGACGCGAATCGCGTAAGTTTCCACATTTTGTGCCCTAAAAATCGAAGATCTAACTAAACGAAAACTCCAAAAAAATTTTAAAAAAAAAAATCAATCCAAAGAAAACAAACTCGAAAATCAATTTCACAGTATCTTAAACCACACGGACTCTCTCGTAAACAGAGATCAGAGAGTGAAGTGAAAAATTGCGTAAAAATGAGTCCACGCCTGGGTTTTATTTATAGGTAGCTCTAGCTCTCTTTTTTTATTTATAATTTTTTATTATCATACAATGGTTTTGGCGACTTTCCTGCTCTGTCTATGGTCTTGTCTGTGAAAGTAGAAGCTGTTGAGACTTGACAGGAAGGATGTTACAGCTGCCCGAATTGCGCGGGCAGTTACAGAACTCAGGCTCAAGAGCCGAAGAGGACGTGCCATCCGCTACCCGGAGAAAATGCGGGCTGTGGAGGCATCAGTATAAGGAATATATGACTTGGGCTAGTTACATGGGTAACGAGTCGAGGATGACTGTTGCTTTGAAGGGTAAATTAAATGAACAAGGACAATTCTTCATACCGAGGTGCTAAATGTAATATTCTTTTTTTTCAAAACAAAGTTTTACAAAATTTTATATTATTTATTTATTACATATTTAAGTAATTTTAATAAATTTATAAACTAAATTATACTACTTCTTTTTAATATATCATGTATATTTAATATTTTTTTTTTTGCATAAAATACTAAATTAAATAAAAACATGTAGCGTGAAGAAGTACTTCTAATTCTTATAGCGGTAGCTGGAATGTCAAGCTGTGGAATAAAAGCTCAACCGCCAAGACTTAATTTGAGGTCCAAAATACTATTGAAATTGATCATTCAATTTATTTTTCTTTTTAAATTTAAACCATACGAGGATGGAAAAAATTAAAATTATTAGTTTGGAAACGATTAAGGCTTTTTGAATCACAAATCAAAAACACTATGAAAAATAAAAGATTAGTAATTTTAATAGCTGTTAGATGTTTTACTAACAGTTAACTATTATATATTAGTTGTTAGTAGTTAATTGTTTATATATTTATTAAAATAGAAGTGTTTGGTAAAGATAGCTGTTGGATTAACTGTTGAACGTAAAAATAGTAATAAAATCTTATTGACTTTAGTTAAAATGCTCTCTCAATCTCTAAAAGCTAAAAATAATAGTTTTTCATAAACCACTCCATCAACTTCTAAAAGTTAGTTGAAATATTATATCACCAAATAGTATAAATAAAAAAATAGTATTTTGACTCTGATCAAAATGCTAAACGTTATCTTAAAAATTATTATCGAATAGAGTTTTAAAATGAGGGCGTGACGGGCACCAATACTGAGTATATTAAAATGAGAGGTTGATAGTGTATGAAGAATAAAATCACAGATTCTTGGGTGCAATTGGGGTAGGATATTGCAAATGTTTGGTGGGGGTTAATTTACTTTATTCTTCGTCTTTAGAGATTAACCTGGGAAGTTCTTTGCATTATTAGATTTTATTCTGAACTAGTCAATAATATGATATCTTTCTATGCTTCCTTCTCATATTCCTTTCCACTTCATCACCTTATATTCAATTATCAAGCGCTAAGCGATTTTTAACAATCAAAATCACATTATTATTATTATTATTAAAATGAATTGAGGTTTGTTTCTAAAATATACTAATCAATAATTTACGCAATAAATTTTTAGGAGAACTTGATACCAAGGCGGGCGAGAATTCACCATTCAATGGACTAGAGTAGTGTTAGTAAAATTCTCAGCTAAATGGAATTTGATTCCAGATGAAAGCAAAAGTGAAAGCAAGGAACTTAACCCCTGCCAATGCCAATGCCATTGTCTCCAGAATTGAGAATACTTTTGCTTTTCCTTCACTTTCCAGTTGCTGAAAACCGAAGTCGTTCACTCAATCTCCACTGCTTTTCGTCTATTTATTGGATTGTCCCCTTTTCACTTTTTTTGTTCCTCTTAAACTTTGTGGGTTAACAGTGGACAGCCAGCCACACTCCGTTTTAAAATCGAACCAGCATAAATCATATTACAATTAATTAAAACTAAATTAACAAAAATCAGCCTTAAATCAAACGAACCAGGCCAGTTCAATTTCGAACCAAAATCAGATTTTAATTCGTTGAATTTGATCAATAGAGAATTAACTCGAATTGAAACTGAAATTGAAAGCAAACTGAAACTGAAACCAGGAAGAACCCCATGGTGTGATTCCAATCTCCATGAGTCTTAAACCAAACCATCAGTTTCGATGCAGAACCGGTGGCTATCCTAGTAGTCTAGTCGATTAATTTCTCCCTGCAAATACTGATTCTCCGAGTCAACTTTATGCCACTAAAAATTTTCAACCACAGCAACACATGGATGAAAACAGCATCAATATCAAAATTGTAACATCAGTTCAGCAATATGAAAAACAAAATAGACAGCAATTTATTAACAATATAATCAAAATCGATAATCCACTCATTAAGTTGTAGATTTAAAGCTTATTCTAGCATATAACTAAAACAAGTGTTGCTCAAATCCGGGATCAAAAGATACAGAGTCTTGCTTAGACACAATGCAAGATAGATCAATTCAACTTCTACTGTCACTTCACTTCGTTGTAGTCTTTAGTACCAAAGTTCTTGCACCAAAGCTGTGACGGAATTGGGCGAACAGGATGATGTGGGCGTTGCTGCAAGAATAATATCTTTTTAGCTGTTTATCATCATCTCAAGAGCACAATAATGGTGCGTGCACAAACAAATTGTGGCCAGGTGATTCAAATTAACTGAGCTAATCTTCCATCAACTCCAACAAACCTCAATTGTATGATAATACAGGGTAATTTGTGAAGGTAATTGGTATCTAATTCCCACAAAAAAAATCCCTAAAGCCCTTTTTACATGCAATAAAAGAATAAATGAAGCATGTTATTCTGTTAATGAGTAGAAAAGGATGCATATGTCCAAACAATAAATAAATCTGAATACAACAAGATAACAGTTAACTTCTTAGTTCTTATGCTTCATCACCACTACTAAGATCAAAAGCAGCATAGGAGAAAGAACACTTACTAGGAATAAAACCAATTTTACACCTAAAATAAATTAAAATTTGAATTTATAAGGGAGATACTTCCATCTCAGTTCCCTCCTCTGCTTAGCAACTACTGCAGAATCAAGCTTATCCTAAAGTTATCTAATATTTACATGGTCATGATATTGGCCCTTACCAGGAAGCGCATCAATCTAAGCTCTAAAGCATGAACCTAACAAGATAATTAAAAACATATAGGCATTGATATGTCTAGCTCGATACCACATATTATGTGTATCCATGCAACAAAAGTTTCCAAATTGAACTTAACACCATAATGCACACACGTGCTGTAACTCCACCCTTCGTCACAGCAATTTGAAACCAATTATATGTCGATATTCATGTCTATCTGATGGCAAGAGATCATTTTAACTCTTATGACACTCTCTCAACAGAATCCAGGAAAGAACCTACCATTCCAAATCAGGCTGCACCACTGACCTCAATCAAGTAGTTCCTTTGCCCTTGAGAGGAAGGGTTAAGGTTGCAACCCATTAGACAAAGATATAAATGGACATTTACATACCATCAATCAATCTTCAATGGTGTACAGACAATGAAAGCATACCAAGAAACTATCAAGCTATCCTGTGACCAAGTTGTCACTGTGTTGAAGAACCAGGGCAGAAGTGCAACCTCTGCGACAGAGGAAAAACCTTGCCATTCAATAACCATTTCATAATCAAGCATGTAGCTTGTAGATTTTAGTAATTTACAAAATAATCTATAGGCTACTTTTACTTTGAGGAGAAATGTCCCTAAGACCACAGACTTATATGATTGATTGTAGTTAAATCAGGTACAATAAGAAGCCTAACCCTAAATATTATGCTACCTTGGCTCTAAACCATCAAAAAGGAGACAAAGATATTTGTTAAGTTGGAAGATCATCAGCCCACTAAAGTTACTGTTAATTTGAGCATTAGTCATTGGCAAGAAACAAACAAAAAGATTTGTGCTATTGAAGGTGGATGCAACAGCATTTCATGGTTGATGTCACCAAACAGGCAAACTGGTGCTCACACATAGGTAGATGAAAACATAGGCAATGATGGTTGTTATAGCAATAGAGTATACTTAGCAATGCTGAAGAAGCTGCATGTGAACTGGTTGGTGGAGGCAGAGATCCCATCATCCCTATGTTGGTGCAGGCAGCAATGCAGTCGAAAACAAGAGCACAGATATAACTCACTAACATAGCTATTCATTGTCTTTAGTTTAACACTTTTCAAGAGTAAGGCTTTATCATCCATACTTGCTAAACTACAATTGAACCCAATACCAAATTACCAATAACCCAATTGAAAAATAACTCCACTTATGTGGCACTGAGCTCAAATAGTTCCAATGCTCGAATTCTGGATTCAATGATTCAATTCCTTCCAATATCCTGAATTTAATCATCGATTAAACTAACTGATGTGATTGTCTAATTAAAAAGTAGCATTTACTATATCCCACAGGCCTCCAAAAAAAGTGAAAAAAAATCAAATATAATGTTACTCTCCTGCATTTTCTCGGCGATTAGACAGAAAATGAAAATAATTACCGGCGAAAAGAGAGAGGAAATACCTCCAGCTCGGCCGATTTCATGGCGATGGGAATGCAGATGAGGACAACGCCGAACATAGCAATGGCGGTGTTGCGACGCCAATGCTTGGGCCTGCAGTATGGGCCACCACTCATGCTCCACACCTTCGCCCTGAAGTCCCCATGGGACCCATCAGCTCCGTGACCGTGCTCTGCTCCTCCTCCCATGTTCGATCGATTTTATTAGTTCACTCTTCGTTATCTCTCCCAATCCTTCTTCGCCTGCGAGAAATGGATCACAAAATTTATGCACAATAAAAAAACCCTAAATCACCAGATTAGCGCAGAGCTAAAATATTTTAAAAAGCAAACAAAAATGCTGGGAAATAAGAGTGCAGAGAGAGAGAGAGAGAGAGAGAGAGAGAGAGCTTAAGCACCTGAGAGGTGGCTGAATAGAGCGGGATCAGTCCTTCACCAGTGGGGTTTGGTCTGGGATCATGGGGAGAAGGTGATAGGACAGTTTGGTCTTTTCAAATCCCTGCACGTGGCAAAGCTAAAGGCACTGGCTTGCTTCTATTTCTGGGCCCGATTCTTGAAATTTAATGGGCTTCAAGTACAATTGATGGTATTTGTTTGGATTTTCAATTTAGTTCACTGGTAGAGCATCTAACCAGACCCGTCAACGGTCTGTTCAAATTTATAATCGGACCAATCTAAATTCTAAACTGATACTGAAATCAGTTTCTTTCCTCTTTTGAGTCAGATAGGAATTAAATTGGAATCAGATGGTTCAATTTGTTTCTTTTAAAAGAGGAAAAAAAAAAGTTAAATGGTAGATTGAATTAAAATCGAAATGAATCAAAGCTGAAATAAAATCAGGATCGAGGAGATTTTGCGGTCCAATCTCGGATCCCTGATTTCAGGAAATGGAACTGGTAATTCAGGCCCGAACCAGTTTGCGCCCCAAAGCCTGACCAGATAACTCAAAACTGAGAAGCTATTTTGAGATATTTGGCTGCTGAATATAGCCTGTGGCATTTGTTTCCACTACAGAGAAAAAATGCAAGAAATTGGAATTGGACACTCATTCAATTCTTCAACCCAGAAACAAATTTTATGATTCAATATCATTTGCATTTACACATGTTCCTTTCAAAGTTCATTAATTAACATTATCATCATCATCTTTTTCAAGTGTGACAAACAATTGCATATTTGTATATAGAACAAAATCCATATCCTAGAAGATCAATACTAGCATTGCAGTGTGAACAAAATCCATGTCTAAAATTTTTTTTTCACCAAGTTAGGGGGGCTATGGCACTCCTTAGCCTCCCTCTGGCTTCGGTAGTGTCTCTTAAGCTAACTTTTAGGATTGGATTAGGTCGCTCTCATTTCTTAAGATATTGCAGCTATTGGCACCGTAGAGTTGGATCCATACCCAAAATGATCCCCGTAACTTTACACTTTTTAATGAAGTAATGAAAATTCAGTTGATGGATAAAACGTTGAAAGAGAAATTCAAGTATCCGTGGTCCTTGGGTTGGGATGGAAGCTGCTCCGTAAAAGGTCTGGACATCTCGTAGACAGACAAGGAATCAGAGAATATTATTTAAATATACAAGGGAAAGGCTAGGTGAGTTCCTCAGGGAGTTGGGTCTTGGTAGGAAGGATGTGGGAAACCTTGCATGGAACTTTTCTGCTGCCATCTTATGCTGCCAATTTCAAAGTGAAAAGTTTGCAAAGGAATTTCTGAGAATGTTGGAAGCTGGTTTCAATCCTGATCTCACTACATTTAACATATGAGGTCTGGCTTTTTCAAGAATGGCTTTGTTGTGGGATCTCCATCTTAGCCTTGAACGCATGAAACATGAAAAGGTTTTTCCTGATCTCGTAACTAATGGTTGTGTTGTAGATGCATAGGACAGAAGACTGGGTATAAATTTGGACTTTGCCCTCAATAAAATGAGTTTAAACGGTTCTCCAGTACTATCAACAGACACTTTAGTGTTTGAGGTCTTGGGTGAAGGGGAAGCATTTTCGGATTCTCCAAGGGAGAGGAAATGGACTTACAGGGAACTTGTTTCACTGTATCTCAGAATACAATACCGCAGTAACCAGATCTTCTGGAACTACTGAGCAGTAACCAGTGGGAGGTCATTGGAGAGATGGTATTGGATCCCGACCCTGATGTCATTTGAAGATTCAATGGGGTTAAGGCATCTTTGTATAAGAACCAGATCATCGTCGTCATTGTCACCTTTTCTAAATTAACGATATACTTGGGTGGCATGGTGATTCTTGTCAAAATATTCTTTCGGTTATTAGTAATAGGTCAGATATTTCAGAAGATCATGTAATGATTCCTATGTTCTTTGACTGCTGTTCTTGCATAAGTTCTTAAGTTTATCATATAAAAAATCAACTGCATCTTGTGAACCGCGCCGTAACAAGAAGATTACATAAAAAATGATCCAAACTAACCCAAGTAACACAAAATCAATCTGATTTGGCATTTTCATATGGAAAAAATGGGTTAAAGTGAACTTTATACAAACAAATGTATGACATTCACTTGGTGGAATTCTCTACAACATCAAGACTGTAAGAAGAATATTGCAGAATTCATATGAATATCTGTCCCCAACAAAAAGAAAAGACAATCAATTCCCGAGGTTTATAAAGTTACTGGGAAAGAAAATCCCAGTTCTATTCTATACAATAACACATGAAGCAACTCTACCCTACAAATTGTTAGCTGGTTACTGCAGTTTTTTCCCCGAGGGTTCCATTGATAGAACTACTTCTCTAGTTATTTCTGTAACCAGATATACTTCTATCTTGACAATCATCGACTTAATTCTGGCTGGCTGCTTTGTGGGGCAGTCTGGGACTTCTCAACGAGCAACTCAATTTTCTGGTCATGGATATCATAAACGCACCTTAAGTACATTTAAAAAACAAATGCAAACAAACACAACCATTTTCCTGTCAACAAGAAACAGATGTGAAAAATAAGCATGCTTTTTGTCACTGAGGGTACAGTTCACTGAAAAAAAAAATCCAGAACATTTATGTAAATTTGCAACTTTAGCCAATTCTTTTAATTTTATCAAACTACCCACAACCTTGAATCAATACCACTGCAACTAAACCCAGCGTAGCCACTAAGGGTACAGTTTACTGAAAAAAAAAAAAATCCCGAACCTTCATGTAAATTTGCAACTTTAACCAATTCTTTTCATTTTATCAAACTACCCACGACCTTAAATCAATATCTCTGCAACTAAACCCAGCTTAGCCTTCCCTTCCATCAGTTCTCAGCCAAAAGCATTCCATAAAATAACTTTATTATTTGGAATTTTGGATTTTCTTTTTATCATTTGGCCTTATTGATAAAAGTTGTTATTATCTAACGCCAAGCACCTTATGAAAGCATTTGGGTGAAGTTGAAAATGAGCTAAAAACAAGTCTTAAAAGAATGTTCACCACTATATTCAAGAATAGAAACAAGAAAATATATTGAAAAAAAACGAAAGATTAAAAGAATGTTTGCCACTATTTTTTGGAGTGAAGACATGAAACCAATTTTAAACTGAAATATGCTCTGAACTCATTTATTTCTATGCATTTGCCAGAAAACACATGGAGGTATTACAAGTTCCGCACCTTTACTGACTTACTGACTTCTTCAAGCTTATTGAGCACCACTTCACTTGGTACTGCACTTCTAGGCTCCATAGATGCATAGCGTGGAGAACTTGTCATCTGCATAACATAGATAATAATTGTGAAGGCAAAATATTCAGTCATCCACTTACAAAGAGAAATACACCAACAAATAAAATAGAATTAGCTGTCTCTGTGAACTCCATATTTTTATTCCTCGATACTTTATTTTAGACTCCCAAACTTTAGGGAAGTTGCACATTCAACCACCCTAAGTCCCTAATAGAAAATAATACTAGGTCCTGGATAAATGAGCCCAAATTTGAAAATTAGAGTACTGAATTATTCTTATAGACAATCAGCGCAACTTGCACCAAAATTCTCATGAGCAAACAGTATGTTCTACTTACACAGACAAATTTTGTGAAAGGTGACATTTCTCAATGTCAGGTTCATCCTTATGATAAGCATGGTAATAGCACTGATTCTGCACCCAACTTTTCACAGTAATTAACTACTTGTTCTAAAATAGAGTTAACCCTCTTCCATAAGATAACATGAAGTCACAAAATTTGAATACTGCAAGCAGGAGCAATTTTAAGGCACACTTTGGAGTTACACAAAATAGCTGCCCAAACTGATTTGGAACTCTAAAGTATAAGGAGAATCACAGCCTGCAATGACTAGTGACATTGAGATAAACACACACAACAAACACACTCAAACAACTAAATTCATAATTAAGGCAGGCTGTCAAGCAGCAAAAGATTTTAACACAGAAAAGAAATAAAAAGCCTAACTTATGTCACAAAAGTGACAATGCAGTCAGCAAAATTAGAATATTTCAGAAAAATTTGCACTTCATTTGAATGTGGAAAAGGGACCATTGCCATTCCTTTTTAGAAACTTCCAGAGAGTATAGGAAAACATTTTCAAAATTACCTTCCAGCTTTTGGTTGGCGATTTAAAAGCAGCTGCTCCCTCACTAAATGATACTGTTCTAGACTTACCCTTCCCTTCCCCTGTGTAAGCAGCAGGTTTCCAGCCTTTTCCAACATCCTGTGTATTTTTTGCAGCTTCAGTTATTATGACCTGCAAGAAATGCAAAAACTTATTTAGTGTAGCTAATTCCCACCACTCATTTTGTTTCAACAATAATCACATCAAAAGAACAATATGATAAAATGAACAAGGAATCAACTTTAAATTACCTTCCTTAGAAGTGCAGGGTTAATAACACCTTGAACTTGTAGTTCACCTACTGGTGCAGCTTTTCCACTTGCTATACGTTCAACTCTAAATGTATGAATCCCATAAACAGACTGTATGCAACCTATAAGCATCAGCAACGTACAAGTATATCACTAATCTACTGGAAAATAAAATTTATTAACAACAGCATATGTTGCACTCAAAGAAATTTGAATAAAGCACTCTTACACTCACATTAGTTTATCCAATTAAGAAGCTAATATAGTCCATAAAAAAAAACGCAATTTACTGTCATGGTAGAAGCTGAATCCTTCCCCTGCTAGGCTGCTACCATCCCCTGCCCCACAACCAACAGACAAAAAGTTTCCACTCTACCAGCCCAAAACTTTTTAAGGAGAAGAAAATTTGTAGCAATTAAAATAATTGAATCCTAGTAAAGGGGTTTCCCTTAGTTGTTTAATACACTGTAGGATGGCTGAGAAAAAGAGGGGAAAATGTCTTCTTCTTTTGGACCATATGCCGGGGCAAGAAGCAACGGAAAGAAACATGTGCACCCATTTAACAGAGACAATATATCTAGTGTATGGAATGGTAAATGAATTTAGCCAATGGAAGTAGATCCTAGAAAGAATCAAGTTGCATCAATACCTTGTTCCATGATGACATCAATCACTGATGAAAGCGGAACACACTTCTCAATCGCTGCTACTCCCCAAAAGGGTATGAATGAAGGCCTTGAAACCTTGACACAAGGAAAATAATAAAACAACAGTAAATTCAGTAACGGTATATGAACTGCTATTTCTTTCTTACTTTTTTGTGAATAACAAAGATATAAGAATTGAATATCCCACCTCCATGGAGAGAGAGAAACATAAACAATGTACCTTGTAAACTACGTAACATGAAGTTTGCGTGAAGAAATCTCCTTTCGAAGCACATATCCTGTAGTGGGCGAATATAGCAGCATAAGGATACCAACTCCCCAAGCTAAAGCCAGCAACAAGGATATGGAAACCCATATAACGGTGTCATACTTGATAGTATTTTCTCCAAGTTCCTCAAATGAAGCTGCATACAATACCTGTTCAGAATGAAATTCATCATCATCATCATCCAACTCCGGTTCAGGATCAGAAAGTAGGTAATCCTTCGATGATCCAAGTTCTGATAGACCATCTGCGTGTCCTATCAACATTCTCCAAGTTCAGAACTGCAAATGAATGTTTAAAACATCAACGCTGACTGTACTTCAAAAGATGTGCTAGCTTCATAATGATAAAGATAATTTTTTCCACACAACATTGCCATTTATCTGTGCATCAATTGCTTAGCAAAAACAAAATTCAAGGGGACAAATTCCCTAACAAGTGAATGTTTATTGATTGAAGTGGATAAGGTTGCACGTGAAAATGAAATATACTCAATGAAACATGATTCTCATAGCACTCTCAGAATTCCTATAAAATCTGGAAGTGATACTCTAACCCTTTGTTTGGATTCTCAATTTGTGCAAAGAAATTTGAGAGAAATTAAATAAGAAAAATGAAGAGAACAAAAAAAGAAAGGAAATTTACTTTTTTGCTTTGTTTGGATTGAGAGAAATGGAGAGAAGAGAAAAGAAAAGACAATTGATTTCTCTCAATTCCCTTATTTGGACATCAAGTAAAAAAGAAAAAGGAAGAGAAATAAGAAGAAACGTGTATAAATAAAAATTTTCTTCTAATTAAGGTACGCTATTTCTCTCCACATTAGTGGAAAATGTAGAAATAGAAAGAAATTATAGTAATATACTAAAATATCCAATATAGTAGATGTAAGAAAAAAAAAGAATATAGTAGTTATTTCTTCTCTTTTCTTTTAAGGGAGAAATTACATTTCTCTCAAACTCTAATAATTTATTCAAGCAATACAAAGTAAATTTCTTTTCTCTTTATTTCTTGTGGAAATCTAATATTTATCTATTTAATTATTTATTTATTTTAATTATCTAACAATAATTTAAAATATTTATCTAAAAAAAATAATAAAATAAAATAAAAAATATTTTATTGGATGACCTGTTTATTTATTTTTATATATATATTATTTTCAAAATTAAATATATATCTATAATCTGAACAACCCAATTCAATAATAACTCTTATCCCATTCTATACCTAATAGAACTCTTCAAATATATATACCATAATCAACTCTTTCTGCTAAACTTTGCTCTCAAAACCTGTTTATCATCTCTTTTTTCAACCAAATACTTTCAACATGTATTTTAATCATATTTTATTATTGTTATATGTGTATATATATATATATATAATATTATAATTTATAATCTGATGTGCATAAAGAATCCATAAATTTTTACTTTTCTATTTATCACCTTGGATTTTATTTTCAAGGAGATTCGAATATTCAATCTGTCAGCTGAAATTGTCTCTCTTTTATTGAATATAACTATTGTCTTGGAGGTTTCAGGTGAATGATAATTATAGTACATGACACCGTTTTGATCCATTTTAAAATTTCCTAGCATTAAAATTGTTATTAAATAAAATTTTAAATCAATATTTTAACAATTATTTTACATGTAATTTTCTAGAGTTTTATTTTAATATTAAATTTTATTTCAATTTTGATTAATAATTGGTTTTGTCAATTATCTTTGCATTAAAGTCATTAGGATTTCGGGAACAGGCCTTTAGTGTTTTTATATTGATTAATATCTGACTATAAAATTTACTGATGTGTTATACTGAATTTATTTGAGATTGATTTTATCTTATTGACTCTCTGAAATTATTGAAATAAACTACTGGAATTGCACTATCAGTTATTATTTGCTATCTGAAATTTTTTGTTGATTTTGATTAATTTGTACAAATTGATTTTCTGTTTTGAATCGGTACCTATGCCCTGTATCTGTTTCTGTTATCTAACCTTACCGTGTGGACTATCACGGTATTAGGTTGCATTGTCGAGTTATGCATCATTGCAGTTTATGGTTTGCATTAGTATTATATGCATTGATATCTGTGAAGGAGGAGGAAAGTATCTAATATATGGTAGCGCGCTTACCATTTGGCCTCTGGTAATGTGGGGTATCATCACCCTGATGTACTGTACCATAAAATTTTATTGAATTAATTTCTTGTATATATATGTTTTATGAAATTATTTTATTAATAATTTTGATAGCATGAGCATGATTTTATTGAATAGAAAATTTATTGCGAAATTAATCAAGCGTTCGCCTGTTCCTGTTCCGTTGTGTGCTATAATTATCATTCATTGAGCATTAGCTCAAACAACATTTTCTCTGTCTGTTATCAGTTTCAGATCAGTATAATTCTGCAGCTGATTCAAATATTCAATCCATTTTCTAGAGAGAGACAATCTTTGATTTGTTCTCATGGTATGCCCGAATTCATGTTTCCTCAGGCTAATAATTAGTTTAGTTTATTGAACGATTTAAGTTTTTATTTAAAATCTGTAGAGACTCCGTAGTTTACTTATGGGATATTTATGATGTTTATTCAGTATTTTATTTTTTTGGATTTTGTCTAATTTTTGAGATTAGTAAGTGACAATATATTTATTCAAGATACTCTGATAAGGCTTGCATGATTTAAGAATACTTAAATTATGCACCGGTCACAGTTCAGAATTTTGGGTCGTGACAAAGTTGGTATCAGAGCTACTCGCGTGTCCTCTTGATCAATGGTGGGGCAAACCTCAGCGAGAAAGCTGAGTCCCGAAAGGGGGAGGGAAAGGTCCCTTAGGCAAATTCCACATCGAAAAAGTACGGAGATGGTCTTGGGTTCAAAAAGTAATGATATATAAAATAGGGAAACTAATCACTAGAGGAGCCTTTTGGCGGAATAGCCTGAAGAGTTGGAAGAACTCCAGGGTTAAGCGTGCTCACTTGAGAGAAATCCTAGGATGGGTGACCTCCTAGGAAGTTCTCCATTCCACCTATGGGACAAAACCGTGAGGCTTATGGCCAAAGCGGATAATTCCTCTAGTGGTTGGAGCATAATCGTTACAAATTGGTGTCAGAGCCCGGTTGAGGTCTAGTAAACTTGAGGGGCATCGAATCCTTAACGTCTTTTCAGTTTATCATTGCTTTAGATATCTACGTCCTTTGTACTTTTTCGCCTGTCTTAATTTAGCTCACATTTTCTGATTTAATACTTGTTTATTAAAATGAATAGGTGCCTGAGTCTGTTAAACGTAAGAGGAGAGCTAGGGCCAAGGGTCTTAATGGTGCAAACCTTGATCCAACAAGGGAGGTACCACCTCAAACTATTAATCAGACATCTGAACAGACGTCTATGGCTAAGACTAGGGCAAAACCATTCCTTTGTTTCTCCATACTTTTGCATGATATTTAGTACACCACCTACTTTGTTAGAGTATCCTTTATCTGTATCAACACTTATGGGGAACGTAATAGACACTGATATAGTGTATAGGGGATGTATAGTTCACATTGGAGATAGGAAATTAGCTACAGATCTTGTTTCTTTGGATATGTTTGAGTTTGATGTGTTTTTAGGTATGGATTGGTTAGCCACTTATCACGTTTTATTGGATTGTCATAATAAAATTGTACTCTTTAAAATTCCTGGGGAGGCAGAATTTCAATTTCAGGGAGATCGCAATATAGCCTCTAGTAATCTTATCTCAGTAGTGAGTGCTAGCCGATTATTGCGAAAGAAGTGTAAGGGGTATCTAGCTTATGTTAAAGACGTCCAGGTAGAAGGTGCAGGTTTGGAGAATGTTGTAGTGGTTAAGGAGTTTCCTGATGTATTTTCAGTAGATTTATCAGGTTTACCCTCGAAGCGAGAGGTAGAGTTTGGTATAGACTTAGTTCCTGGAACTGAGCCCATATCTATGCCTCTTAATCGTATGACACCCGCAGAACTTAAAAAGTTGAAGGAGCAGCTACAGGACCTACTAGATAAGGGTTTTATTCACTCTAGTGTTTCTCCATGGGGTGCTCCTGTGTTATTTGTGCAGAAGAATGATAGGTCTTTGAGAATGTGCATTGATTATAGGCAATTGAATAAGGTGACTGTGCATAATAAGTATCCTCCTCCACGCATAGATGACCTGTTTGACCAACTTCAAGGTGCAAAGTATTTTTCCAAGATTGATCTTCAATCTGGGTATCATCAATTGAGGGTCACTCAATACGGCCTTTAGGACTAGGTATGGACACTATGAATTTCTTATAATGTATTTTGGTCTTACCAATACTCTAGTCACTTTTATGGATCTCATGAATAGAGTTTCAAGCCTTTCTCAAATCAATTTGTTTTAGTGTTCATCCATGACATTCTAGTGTACTCAAAGAGTAAAGAGGAGCATGAGCAACATTTGAGAATTGTGCTTCAGACCTTACAGGAACACAAGCTATATGCCAAGTTCTCAAAATGTGAGTTTTGGTTAGATAGTGTGGCTTTTCTAGGCCATACAGTATCTAAGAATGGGGTGTGTGTTGATAAGAAGAAAGTTGAGGCAGTGCTTCATTGGCCTAGACCCACAACTGTATTAGAGATTCGTAGTTTCTTGGATTTAGCAGGGTATTATAGACGGTTTGTTCAAGACTTCTCTCATATTGTAGCACCTTTAACTAAGTTGACATAGAAGAATGTGAAATTTCAGTGGTCTTAGGCTTGTGAAAAAAGTTTTCAGGAGCTTAAGACTCATTTAACTATAGAACCAGTGTTAGCCCTTTCGTCTGGATCAGGGGGTTATGCAGTGTATTATGATGCTTCTAGGATTGGTTTAGGATGTGTTTTGATGCAGCATGGACAGGTTATTGCATATGCTTCTCGTCAGCTGAAAAGGCACGAGCAGAATTATCTAACTCATGATTTGGAAATGGCTGCAGTAATTTTTGCTTTAAAAATCTGGAGGCACTATCTATATGATGAGACTTGTGAAATCTTCACTGACTACAAAAGTCTCAAATACATCTTTGACCAACGTGATCTTAATCTTAGGCACAGGAGATGGGTAGAATTGCTGAAAGTTTATGATTGCACCATACAGTATCACCCTGGAAAAGCTAATGTGGTGGCTGATGCTCTAAGCAGGAAGTCTTCTGGTAGTTTAGCCCATATATCTACCAAGAGGAGGCCTCTGATTGGTGAATTACATGAGTTGTTAGATCAAGGAGTAGAGTTTGAAATCATAGCTGGATTATTCTTTGCACATTTTCGAGTTAGGCCTATCTTGATTGATCGAATTAAGGCTACTCAGAAGAGGGATTCTCAGTTGTGTGAGATTATAGATAGTATTCATCAAGGCTAAGCTCAAGGGTTCATGTTAAATGATGATGGAGTTCTTCGTTATGGCACTAGACTTTGTGTTCCCAATGTTGATGAGTTGAGAAGAGAAATCAAGGAGGAGGCACACCATTCTGCTTACACAGTACACCCAATTTCAACTAAGATGTACCGTGATTTAAGGGAGCATTATTAGTAGGATGGCATGAAGAGGGATGTTGCAGAATTTGTCACTACATGTTTGACTTGTCAATCGGTTAAGGCAGAACATCAGAGACCATCTGGGTTACTTCAGCTGTTGTCTATTCCCAAGTGGAAGTGGGAGCACATTGCTATGGACTTTGTTGTGGGTTTACCTAGTACACGAGGTGGTTACAATACAATCTGGATGATAGTGGACAGATTGACAAAATTTGCTCATTTTCTTCTTGTGAATACTACATACAACTTTGCTAAACTTGCACAATTGTATATAGATAAGATTGTTAGTCTTCATGGTGTTCCAGTTTCCATTGTCTCTGATCGTGGTACTCAGTTTACTTCTCGATTTTGAAAGAAATTCCAAGAAGCTTTAGGAACACGGATAGACTTTAGTACTGCTTTTCACCCTCAGACAGATGGACAGTCAGAAAGGACCAGACAGATATTGGAGGACATGCTTCGTGCATGTGTTATGGATTTTGGTGGCTGTTGGGATCATTATTTGCCTTTAGTGGAGTTTGCTTATAATAATAGTTATCAGGCAAGTACAGAGATGGCTCCATACGAGGCATTATATGGTCGAAGGTGTAGGTCACCGATTTGTTGGGATGAAGTTGGAGAAAGAAGGCTTACTAGACCAGAGTTGATACAGTTAACTTTAGAGAAGGTTCGACTAATTCGTAATAGACTTTTGACTGCTCAAAGTGGACAGAGAAGTTATGCTAACTTTAAGCATAAAGATGTAGAGTTTATGGTTGGTGGTCATGTATTTCTGAGAGTTTCTTCTATGAAAGGAATCATGAGGTTTGGGAAGAAAGGGAAACTTAACCCTCGTTTTGTTGGTCCATTTGAAATTTTAGAGAGAATTGGAGCAGTTGTTTACCGTTTAGCCCTTCCACCTGGTTTTGCACATGAACATCCAGTTTTCCATATTTCTATACTTAAGAATTATGTACCAGATCCATCTCATATTTTGCAACCTCAGACCATACAATTTAGGGATGATATGTCATATGAGGAGCAACCAGTAAAGATTTTAGATCGACAAATTAAGAAACTCTGGTCTAAGGAAGTGGCTTTGGTCAAAGTCTTGTGGCATAATCACACAAGTAGTGAGGCCACATAGGAGGCAAAATCTGAAATGCAAACCAAATATCCCCACTTATTTGATTCTTCAAGTTAGAATTTTATTTGTTTAAATTCGGGGACTGAATTTCTTTTAAGGGGGGAAGTATATCGAAACTCAATATTTATCTATTTAATTAATTATTTATTTTAATTATCTAACAATAGTTTAAAATATTTATCTAGAAAAAATAATGATAAAATAAAATAAAGAATATTTTGTTGGATGACCTATTTATTTATACTTTGCTCTCAAAGCCTGTTTATCATCTCCTTTTTCTACAAAATACTCTAAACAGGTATTTTCATCATCTTTCATTATTGTTATATGTGTATATATATAAAAATTTACGATTTATAATCTGATGTGCGCAGAGAATCCATAAATTCTTACTTCTCTATTCATCACCTTGGATTATATTTTCAAAGAGATTCGAATATTCAATCTGTCAACTGAAATTGTCTCTCATTCACTGAATATAACTATTGTCTTGGAGGTTTCAGGTGAGTGGTAATTATAGTACATGACACCGTTTTGATCCCTTTTAAAATTTCTTAGCATTAAAATTATTATTAAATGAAATTTTAAATCAATATTTTAATAATTATTTTGCATGTAATTTTCTAAAGTTTTATTTTATTATTGAATTTTATTTCAATTTTGATTAAATAATTGGTTTTGTTAATTATCTCTGCATTAGAGCCATTATGATTTCGGGAACAGGCCTTTAGTGTCTTTATATTGATTGATATCTGACTATAAAATTTACTGATGTGTTACACTGAATTTATTTGAGATTGATTTGATCTTATTGACTCTCTGAAATTATTGAAATAAACTACTGGAATTGCACTATCAGTTATTATTTGCTATCTGAAATTTTTTGTTGATTTTGATTAATTTGTACAAATTAATTTTCTGTTTTGAATTGGTACCTTTATCCAGTATCTGTTTCTGTTATCTGATCTCACCGTGTGGACTATCATGATATTAGGTTACATTGTCGAGTCATGCATCATTGCAGTTTATGGTTTGCATTAGTATCATATGCATTAATATATGTAAAGGAGGAGAAAAGTATCTAATATCCGGTAGCGTGCTTACCATCTGGCCTTTGGTGATGTGGGATATCATCACCCTGGTGTACTATACCATAAAATTTTATTTAATTAATTTATTGTATATATATGTTTTATGAAATTATTTTATTAATAATTTTGATAGCATGAGCATGATTTTATTAAATAAAAAATTAATTACGAAATTAATCAAGCATTAGCCTGTTCTTGTTCCCGTTTCGCTGTGTGCTATAATTATTATTCACTGAGCATTAGCTCAAACCACGTTTTTTTTTTCTGTTATCTGTTTTAGATCAGTATAATTCTGCAGCTGATCCAAATATTCAGTCCATTTTCTAGAGAGAGACAATATTTGATTTGTTCTCATGGTATGCCTGAATTCATATTTCCTTGGGCTAATAATTAGTTTAGTTTATTGAACGGTTTAAGTTATTATTTGAAATCTGTAGAGACTTCGCAGTTTACTTGTGGGATATTTATGATATTTATTCAGTATTTTATTTATTTTGATTTTGTCTGATTTTTTTGATTAGTAAGTGACAATATATTTATTCAAGATACTCTGATAAGACTTGTATGATTTAATAATACTTAAATTATGTACCAATTACGACTCAAAATTTTGGATTGTGATATTTCTCTTGTTTAATTACTCTCAAATTCTCTTGTACAATTAAGGATCCAAACATAGGGTTTATGTTGAAAGATATTTTACTATAAATTACATCAATTTCTCCTCATTTCTATCCATTTCTCATTAATTTAGTGAGAAATATTATGATTTAATTATAAGGGTGTTGAGAAATGAAATTTTCCTAATTTCTCTTACTTTCTCTCCTCCATTTAATGTCCAAACAAGAGAATTGAAAGAAATTCTCTCAATTCTCTTCTCACCTTTCCCTCAATCTTTAATAACTTTCCCAAAGCACCAAAGAAAGAACAAAAACTAAGGAATGTTTCCAATATATAAAAAATAAAAAATGCTTTTTCAGTAAATAATTAGCATTGCAAAAAATTAAAAAAAGAAAAATTTGACAATTGGTTGCCGACAAATCACTATCCACTAGAGACAGAAACTCGAGATATCTCATTTCTAAACAATCAGCTCAAAAAATCTTCTCGGGAAACAAATAGGGAAAAAAAAAAAAAGCAATAAAACGAGGAATGAAACAGAAAAAAAAAAAAAAAAAGGAAACAGAGGGAATTAAAGTTTTGTTATTTATAGTCACCTTCGAAATCTTCTATGGCTCAATTGGAAAAATCTTCTGTTGAAATTATGGACGCTGATGTAACGGTTTTGATGTGAAATTTTAGTTTTTATGGTTGGCCAAAACTACCAGTCCATGCGCTGGAGTCCGGTGCTCTTTACTAGGTTCGCGGTGGCAACCAACCACATGAAAACCAAACAAATAAGAGAACGTCTAAGGTGTGCGTAAGGCCGTTTGATCAATTTCAACGCGATGGATTGCAGGGTGGGCCCACTTTTAACTGCAGCAGCTGGAGAAAGGAAGCGAGCGACACCGTTTCATTGTCTTTAACCGTTGAAAGCCAGGGGGGACCGAGAGCATATTCCCTTCTGCTTAAGTTCAAGGAGACGGCGCGACCAAATCATTCTATTTCTACGCCTTCGCTAGCTTTCACGCTATTATTCCTTCTCTCTCTTGCTGAACGTAATCTTGGACCAGCTAATTACGCTCAAGCCTTCGATCACAGAGGATCATTTCCGAAGAAATTAGAGGTACTGTTGTTCTTATCAATTTTATGCCTTCTTCTCCTATTTCAAGTTTGTTTGTTTTGCATGATTTTAAAGAGGACGAGTGGTTTCTTTTTCTTCTGCTGCGATTATAATTCTTAAGTTTTTCTTTGATTTGTCTGTTTGTATAATTAACCTAGTTGTTTTTTATTAATTGATGGTTGTGGATTATTCAAAAATCAAAACTATAGCATTTCGAGGAAGTTGCTCAAAGCTTTTCACAAATCCGGTTTTATACATTGACTGACTCTGTTATAGGCGTTAAATTCTAGTTTGAAAACTGAAAATGATATGCTAAAGGCTGTAGATTTGTTCAGTTTTCCTTTTGATGCTTGAATATGGCTCAATTATTATCTCAGGAGTCATGAATTGATACAAATAATTTTGGGGAACTGGGGTTCAATTTGTTGTAGAATTGCTGGGATTGCTAACTAGGACTTTCTCATTGATGCCGCTATTAACAGACAATTGATATTTTCAATTTCTCCCCTGTGCAATGTGTAATAGACTTGAGACAGATCCAGTGGGCATGGTTTTGTTGAATTAACCTTAGGCATGCCTAATTTTGAAGCAACTAAGACTTGTGATCCATTTGTATTTCATATAACTTTTGGTCCAGTTCCATCTCCTTTATCTTCCCACTCCACGTCTCCATCCCATTCCACATCCTCTCCTCCTCCCTTTCATAGGTTGGTTTATAGTAGCTCTGACTTGTATAGGAATTAAACTGGTTGAATACCATCTTACATTCTTATATTGTTTTTGTTAATGCAGCTGAACACATCAGTTCCTCATTTGCAAACACCTGAAAAGTATAGAACTTGAATTCTTAGGGTATACACAGGTTGTCCATCTTTAGGACTTAGACCTGATGATTGAATGGACAAAAAACGGCATATTGCAATTTTTACCACTGCAAGCCTTCCATGGTTGACTGGAACTGCTGTCAACCCTTTGTTTCGTGCTGCGTATCTTGCAAAGGATGGAGATAGAAAGGTCACTTTGGTGATTCCTTGGTTGTCCTTGAAACATCAAAAGCTAGTATATCCCAATAACATCACATTTAGTTCACCCTCAGAGCAGGAAGCACATGTCCGCCAGTGGCTTGAAGAGAGAATTCCATTTGTTGCTCACTTCAGTATATGCTTTTATCCTGGGAAGGTAATCATACAGAGTATATCAATTAGACACTAGTGATAATTTGATGGTCATTCTTGACTTCCTTTATGGTGCAGTTTGCCGTAGATAAAGGAAGCATTCTTGCTGCAGGAGATATCTCTGAAGTCATCCCTGATGAAGAGGCAGACATTGCCATCCTTGAAGAGCCTGAGCATCTAACATGGTTTCATCATGGGAAGAGATGGAAAACTAAATTTCGCCTTGTGATAGGAATTGTACACACCAATTATTTGGAATATGTGAAGAGAGAGAAGCATGGACGAGTGAAAGCATTTATGCTTAAATATGCTAATAGCTGGGTTGTTGACATATATTGTCACAAGGTATGTTTCTTCATGATTTTCAGTTTCATGGAACAATAATTTATGTTTGGATGATTATATATTGTTTTTCTTTCAACGACCTAATTTAGCAATTTTCAGTTTTCTGTTAAGAGAATTGCTCTGTATGACTTGTTAATAGTTGAATCTTGAAACTTCTAGAAAAAGTTATCACACATATGCCTCAAGGAAACAAAACCTTTGGGGTTTTCGCATGAATAACTGTCAAACTTCAAATGATTGTGGTATCAACTAACTTGTTAAGAGGTTATTGAAGTTGTAACTTAGAATTATAATGTAGAGGTCTTAGGATTTTAACTTGCAATCTCAGGCTCGAATTGTTGTGATGGGGATGAGGGGCCTATACAAGGGGATAGGCCAAAATCTCTAACTTTCTTTGTGTAATAATAATAATTATTATTATTATAATACAACTCAACTCAATTAGTCTGAATTCCAAATTAGTGGGGGGTAGGTTATATGGATCAACTTCTGTCTATCTATTTGAATCCGCATTGTGACATGTCAAGAAGCTTTATGCTGGTCATCACCTTCTGCAACCCTTCTTTGTCCTGGCTTTGTTATGATCTAACCAAGGCTATATTCATATACATGCATGGTTAATAATAATATTCGTTAATTGTTTGACACACTTCTCTCAAAAGATAGTTGAAAATTTTCATATTCCTATATATAACTTCAGGGCTACAATCTTAAGAGACTTGCTTGCTGACCAGATTATACTTGCGATGTAAGTGCAGGTAATTAGATTATCTGCTGCCACCCAGGATTATTCTAAATCCATTATCTGCAATGTTCATGGAGTGAATCCTAAGTTCCTTGAAATTGGCCTGCAAAGTAGGAGGCATGACTTCACTAAAGGCACTTACTACATTGGGAAAATGGTGTGGAGCAAAGGTTACAAGGAGCTGCTTAAACTTCTTCGTGATCACCAAAAGGAGTTGGCTGGGCTTGAGGTAGATTTATATGGCAGTGGAGAAGACTCTGGTCAAGTTCAGGAAGCTGCTAAAGAATTGGAACTGGTAGTGAGAGTGAACCCTGGGCGTGATCATGCCGATCCTGTATTCCATGAGTAAGCTTCCAACTGTATGTCCTTCTCATGGCATGGATTTGATTATTCATTATAAAATGTTTACCCAGATAGCTGGGGCCAATAATACAGTTCACATTTACATGGAAGAAACTAATGTAAACTGGTTGCTTCCAAAAATAACTCTGTGGAAATGGTTCATGTAATCAAAGCAAGAATGACTTTCAAATTAAAATAAATGCTAGATCAACTTATTGAGGCCATTTTAACCTGCACCTCTCGAACTAGAACAGTAGAACTACTCCAAAACTTTCCATGATTTCTAGTTGTCAACTTGAAAAACCATTTCTATACTGTCCTTCTATGAGAAAGCCATTGCTTACTTCTCTCTCTCTCTCTCTCTCTCTCTCCTCTGTCCCTCCTTTTTGTTTCTTCCTTTAAATTTTTTAGTTTGGGGTGTAAAAAGGTTAGGATAATTCATGCTCCATCTCCCAAGAGAGGAACAGGTTCGGCTCTCTTGGTGGTATTGTCATCAATTGTCACTTGGGATATTAGTAAACCTCGTTTGATATACCTTCATGGCTTAATGCTGCAGAGAAGTTTATATCTGCCTAATCAAGGCAACACTTCAAAGGTGATTTTTTTTTTTTTTTCCAATTTGAGACTAGAACTCTGGCTTATAATGTGATTTTTTTTTCCTTCTCTCTCCCTGCTTTAACCATCAAATTCTTATTTTCTTGTTCCTGCCCCAGTTATAAAGTGTTCCTGAATCCAAGCACTACAGATGTGGTTTGCACGACCACAGCTGAAGCATTAGCGATGGGAAAAATTGTTATATGTGCCAATCACCCCTCAAACGACTTCTTCAAGCAGTTCCCAAATTGCCGAACTTATGATAACAGCAATGAATTTGTGACAGCTGCACGTAAGGCTTTGACTGAACAACCTGCTGAGCTGACTGATGCACAGAGGCATGCACTGTCATGGGAGGCTGCCACCGAACGGTTTCTGAGAGTTGCTGAGTTGGACCAAGCATCTGCAATGAAACTGGAAAAAGGTACTTCAAAGAACTTTGCTTCAACATCTTTCAATCTAGGAAAAAACATGGAGGATGCGTCAGCATATCTGCATTATGTGGTTTCTGGACTTGAAGTATCAAGAAGAGCTTTTGGAGCATTTCCAGGTAGCCTGCAGCCAGATAAAGAGCAACGCCAGGAGCTAGGACTGGCTATTCCTGCAGGAAAATGAGGCTATTAAAAAATTAAAAAAAAAAAAGAGAGCTTGTGATGTGGATGAATCATGTTTCCAGTAGTGAATGTTGGGGGCAGTTGAAATATTAATGTTTGTTCACAAACTCTTTCTGTAATATTCCTTCGCTTTAACCCACTGTAAAACCATTCTTCCGTTGGTTTATTTTAAGCTATTGTCATAGTGAAGTCAAATGTCAGGATTACGGGAAATGCAATTCTTAACAGACACTGTTCTCATGCAAGGGTCCCTCCCTCCAAATCTTCTGAAATGTTTTGGATGTCGGATGGCGCATAAAATAACTGGTTAGTGTTGAATGTTTTTGAAACATGAGGTTGTTACAATCTTTAGATAAGAGTTAGTTGTCATTCAAATTTCAATGTGATTCTCAACCAAATCACAAGATATATAATTTTTAAATTTTTTTATATTTAAATGGAATATTAAAATTTTTTTAAAAATATTAATTATATCAGATTTTATTATTCTTGTTACCTTAATTTTGATATTAAATTATTAGAACATGATTTCACGGACATAACGTAAATTTATTCATCAATTTTATAAATTAATGTATGACATTAGATGATAAATATATTCATAATATGAGATATATGAAAGTTAAAAAAGAACAATATTATTTCTATATTTGTTCACAAACTCTGGTGTTGATCTTAATCATAATTTCTTTAAAACCATTCTTCCGTTGGTTTGTTTTAAGTTACTGTCAGAGTAATGACAAATTTAAGATTACAGCAAATGCAATTCTTAACAGACACTATTCTCATCCAAGGCTTTTACGCTGCATGTTTTTGAGACATGGGGTTGTTAAGATCTTTAGATAGAGTCAGTTGTCATTCAAATTTCAATGCTACTAACCTTAACCAAACAACAAGATTCTTCTTATTTTCCTTTGTAGTTGTTAATTGAAATGATTTTATTATATAATTTTGTTTTATAGATAGTTAAAATATATGTATATATATACGAATTAGTAATAAAAATAAATTGCTATAATTAAATATATTTTAACATATTTTATGGGATGATTACCTTTTTAATCTTGTAATTATACAAGTATGTGCTGGAAGTTGGCTCAAATGGTTTAAGCAAATGCTTAGTCTTTTAATTTAGAATTTGTGTAATTTGGAAATTTGGTTTTAAAAATGGTATTATTGTTTATTAAATTTTAATTTAATAATATTAAATTGTATTTAAAATCATGAAATTTTAAATAATTTTTCGCCACAAATAAATAAAACTTAGAAGACTCCCTCGCTTGGTATAATTTTAAATGATGAAAAGATAATTATTATATTAAAAAAAAAAAAAAGAAATTAGCCGCTGAAGAGTCCTCAAATGAGGAAAGAGTTTAACTAACGCATGAAACATTGCCCATTTGGACTCTCGTCTCGCTGATCCTATGATCTCCCTCTCCCTCTATATTTCCCGCGAAACTTTCTCTCTCCTCCCCTCTTCTCTCTCTCTCTATGTAAAACCTAATCTTCTCATATTTCAAATCAATTGCTTGCCTTAACCCCATTTATTAATTACAATCTCTCTCTAGTCTCTCTGTTTTGCGTTCTTTTTTCTCTATGTTCTGTGCTTCATGTTCGTTCCTTGCACTGCCGTTACGGTGTTCTTCCTGAAACAAGAAAACTTTTCTTGAAAACTAGAGAATTCTCTTTTAATTTGCTTTGATTTTGCTTCTGCCTTTCTTTTATTTGCTGCTATCGTTATATTTGAACGTTATACTAGACTATATATTCAAGTTGAATGATCTTCCAAATCCTTTTTAGTGTTTAGTTCTTGGGCTGATTTGTTTATTTTTGAAACATGTGGTTTAGGGTTTTAATGTTTAACTGATGACTTCATTAACGTATTAATGAACAATCCTTTTGGGGTTTCTTTTATTTTTCTTGGTTTTTAATTTGGAGTGAGAGATCATGGGAGAGGAACTTGAGGAAGCTCTTTCTGACTCTGAAAAGGGTAGTTTAGTTTCTTCATGTGATCCAGTCCACACTACCTCTGCTAATAATGCAGTCACAAATCCGATCTCTATTAAAGGGTCTGTGTTCTTACAACACGTAGATTTATAATGAAATAATCATCACTTTTTTTATACCCTCTCTATTTTGCATTATAATGTGATTTGTTATGCCAAATGTCTGATTGCCTTTTCTATCGTTTTAGGAGGACAACAGGTCCTACCAGACGATCAACAAAGGGAGGCTGGACAGAGGAGGAGGTCGGTAGCCAGAGGCCATTCGCTGCTGATTGATGCCATAACAGTTATTCTGATAAATAATCAACTTTAGGGGCTATATTCTTAGATTTTTTTCTCCATTGAGTCAACGTCTATTATACGTTTGGGGATAAGAGAGTCATGTCTATGCTTTTAGCAAGAAAGTTCATTCACTTGTTTTGTTGTCAATTTTCATGTTAATAGGATAAAATTTTAGTTGCAGCAGTCGAAAAGTTCAATTGCAGAAACTGGAAGAAAATTGGTACGTCTCCTTACTATTTCTAGTAGGCTTTTAGCTTTCTTTATTTTCATTTTGGTTAATGGTGGGTCCATTTATGCCTTTTGTCTTTCTGATAATTACTGAAGTATGATGATTTTAAATTGTCCAATTCGGTTAAATTTTCTTGCTGAGATTGCTAGTGCTGGCTTGCAAGTTCTCTGTAAGTAAATGTTGTTCTTATGATTTTTTTTTTTTTTTTGGCAGCTGAATGTGTTCCTGATAGAACAGATGTTCAATGTCTACATCGCTGGCAGAAGGTTCTGAACCCTGATCTTGTTAAAGGAACATGGAAAAAGGAGGTGAAAATCCACAAGTTTACCATGGTTTATTGTTTTTTATATGGTAACATGACTATGACTCGCATTTTCACTTATGTGAATCCGCAGGAAGATGCTCTGATTCTTGACCTTGTTGTGAAGCAGGGGAATAAGAAATGGTCAGAAATAGCAAAACATTTACCTGGCCGCATAGGGAAGCAATGCCGAGAAAGGTATTTAACCTCATTTAGCTATTTTGAATTATCAATATATTTCCTCCCATTTATGAAAGAAATCTAATAAATAAAATCTGAACCTAATATTAATAATTATTTGTTTTGGTTAGGTGGTACAACCATTTGAACCCAGAGATAAAAAGAACTGCTTGGACCAAAGAGGAAGAATTGACTCTCATCAAGGCCCATAAAATATATGGGAATAAGTGGGCTGAGCTAGCGAAGTTTCTTCATGGAAGGTACTAAAGGAAAACTATTTAGGGCATGTCATGCTGAGGAAATTATCATTCAGGAACTTTCTGTCCATTATATATGGTGCCTCACTTTATTTTGAATTTATTGAAAATTACCAGGACTGAGAATTCAATAAAGAATCACTGGAACTGCTCAATGAAAAAGAAATTAGAATCATGTCCGGCTTCTGAATTTGACCTATACAGTTATAACACAAAAGCAGAAAGCAGGACATTTGACGTGGACAATCAAAGCCTGAACTTAGTGCATTCTTGTTCATTGGATTTGGGTCTTGGAAATGCTACGACAAGAGAGCGTCAATTGTCAACTTCAGATAAACAAAATTGTAAATATCCAGAAATAGAATCAACATTTGGAACCATGGATGCTAGAGCTTTAACTGCATTCTATCTAACTGGTGTAAAGTGCAGAAAAAGTGACAATAATGCCAACACTAACTGGTCCAATAAATTAATTAATGCTTCTTCGGATGATGTTGCAAGGCTTCAATCTCCTGAGCTATCAAAAACTGTAAATTCTTTGCATTCTGGAGCACTTTCTGTACCTTTGACTCTTTCTTTGACTACTCCTATCAGTGTTGCAGGTTGTGATAATAAAACAGGTACCTTGTGTGGCAGCTCTTCTATCACTTGCAAATGTCACTTCAAGTGATCTATGACTAATCTAATCATTTCTTTTTGTTTATGATGATAGGCGAATTTGATTTTAAAAGGAAAGTTGTTGGAGGCCTTAAAGATGTGAAGGAACTTAATTGTGGTGTCTTGAGTTGTGAATCACTCCAACTTAAAGATGGGAATATTCTTCTTCAAAATGTAAGTTATTCAAGTACTGATAGCTGCATTAGAACAGCAGGTAGTCCAGTTTCCTCTTGTGCTCTAGCAAACCAAATTTCTCATAATTGGGGCAGTCCTGAATCCATATTGAGGAGCGCTGCAAGTAGCTTCAAAAGCACACCATCAATAATAAGAAAAAGAAGTTTTAAAACTTCAAGGCAAGCTGACAATGCTACTCATTGTGATCATGTTTGCAAACTAGAAGACAATGTAGAGAACCTGTCACTGCATTTATGTACCTGTAACAAAGATGGTGACAATAAAATGGATCCATCAAATGAAAAGCAGCCTTTTCTTTCTCCTGCAAAGTCTCAGAAGCTTGAAAAATGCTTGGAAGATGCATTTAATGTAGAATGTCATTCAGACAGTGAAAGATCTAGAGCATTTGCTTCTCATGATTCTTGTGGTGACAACTAAAACAAAGTCGTCTTTTTTTTTGTTGTTATCAAGAACTGATGTTGCATTTTGAACAGAAAGATGGAGTTTAACTCGATGTTACTTAGTAAGTCACCTTTGCCAATCTTTTGCTATTGATGCATATCTAATCATCCATTTTCAAGCAAAAGACACAAGATTTTTAGGTGAGGACTACGCCCTTAGCCTCGAGCATTTCTGTTTTAGACATGTTACTAGAAACTCCAGTCTCCTTTGTGACTATTCACCATATTTGCTTGTTCTAAGGGCAAAAATTTTTCTTTGGTCCTTTTGCTAATTATCTTCTTTTCTTTCTTTTTGCAGATGTATATGATTGTAAAAGATTTTGAGTCCTTGGGAAGGATGACCGCCACGCAAACTACAACCTATACCATAGATGATAACATAAAGCTATAGAATAATAACCAATTTAAGTTTCATATTTATGGTTAATATGGGAAGACAAATAATGATATTTAGTGTGCTTGATTATTCATATGAGGATAGCAATTTATTGAAATAAAGGAAAATTTTGTAATATTAATTAATATTTTCTTTTTTCTTTCTTTTTTTTTTATTTAATCTCCTCATTTTTAATTTTTTTACTCCCTCAAGACAAATAAAATTTTTTCTTAATCTCTTGTTGGATAAACAAAAATTCAAATCAAAGCAATTTAAATTTAATATTTCATATCTTTTTAATTTATGGACAAATATTAATTTAATTTTATTTTATTTTAAATACATACTTATCCGAATGAAAAATTATATAATATTTTAATGCATTTAACATGAAATAATAAATAAATAATATTTAGACCAATATATAAATATAGTTATATTTTTTAATTAAAAAATTACAACATAATTATAAAATTCACTCATATATATCCACACATTATTATTATTATATATAACTAAAACAAACAATATTTTTACTGTTCCTAAGGAACAGTAAAAGGACAATTTTATCCTTTTACTTTTTAAAGCACATAGATTCAAATTAATTTTTCTTTTTATTTTTTATTATCATTTTAATTTTTTTATTATTTTATTTCATTATTAAATTTACATTAGTTATTATTATTGGTAATTTTATTTTATCCTTTTAATTTTTAAAGCACATAAATTCAAATTAATTTTTCTTTTTCCTTTTTTTTGTTATTATTATTTTATTTTATTATTAAATTTACATTAGTTATTATTATTGATAATTTTATTTTGTGATATAATGACTTTCACTTTATATATTAACATTATATAAATGAAATATCAGAATTCTATATTATGTTGTTAATCTATTTTACTAATATTACTTACACTATCTTTTTCTTTTTATAAATCACTATTTTAAAACAGTAATATAATTATTATTATGTAAAAAATATTAAAAAAATAATATCTATAAAGTTTTTTATAATATTTATTTAGAGTTGTTCAGTATATTAAATATAGAGCTGAGCATTTGATTCGAACCAAATTGAACTGAATTATTAAAACTGAATTAACTGAATTATCATATTTTAGAAATCAAACCAAACTGAAATGAAAAAAAAAAATTGAAGCAAACAACTCTATTTAGGTTTAGTTCCATTCAAACTTATCAGTTTTTGAATTTTGATTGATTTTTTCATTTAGATTTATTTTCAAGTTATTTAATCTGATTTTAATCTTTATTTAAACCTAATAACCATTAATCAATAAAATTAAACAATTTATATACATAAAATTATATATAATTCATAAATTCTCTATAAAAATAAATCAATTTAAAAATAAATAAAATAATTTAGTTCAATTCTATTTAATTAATTTTTTTATCTTCAAAATCAAACTAAATCAAAATAATTAAAATTCTTAAAATGTAAAATAAAATTAAATTAAATTATTTTAAAAATTAAATTATTGAATTGAGGCGGTTTAGTTCGATTTATTCAATTCAAATTGAATATCATTCACTTTTAATTAAATATGTAAATTTAGTTTATAAGTAACTAATAATTGAATTTTATCTACTTTTAAATTGATTAAATAATTTTAATTATTATTAAAAAAATAATTTTATTTATAATTTATAAGTATAATAGTTATATATTATTATAAATTAAAATTAAATATATTATTATAAATTAAAATTAACATTTTACTATATAATTTCACTATTCAAATGAGCAGCCGCAATATAAAAAAAATACAGAATTTTAGAAATAAATATTTGATTAAATAGATAACAGGTAAGGTAATCCAACAAGAACCAGCCACGCATCACGCGTACCGCGACCTTTACCACCAACGCCTCCTCACAACTGAAGATGGCGAAAATCCCCAGCTCCGCCGCTGGCGCGGCCACCGTTTCGTCTCTGTCGGAAGAAACATCATCTGTTTCGACAGAAACAATAATCTCCAATGACTTGCCTCCAGGTTCTGCGGAGGAGATCATGGAGCTTTTCGACCACAGCGGGGTCTCTAGCTTTCTCCCTGAAAACTACAATTGCAAAAACTTCTTTTCTGATCTCATTCGCCCTCTCCTCAAGGCTGACCTTGTCCAACGGGGCCGCGTTACCTGCATCTTTTCTGTCCTACCTGCCGTTACTGTAATCTACTTTTCCCCCATAACTCTGTTTCTATTGTTTCTTTCCTCTGTATTCTTGCCAACCAAACGGGAATTTTTGATGCTTTGTTTCCCCTTCGTGGATTTTTAGAATTATTTTAAAGGACTTCACGGTGGGGCTGTGGCATCTATAGCTGAGAGAGTGGCGATTGCTTGTGCTAGAACTGTCGTGGCAGAAGATAAACATCTCTTCCTTGGTGAACTGAGCATATCTTATCTCTCTGCCGCACTACAAAATGTGAGTATCTCTGACCCTGGCTCTCTGCTATTGAACTGAGATATGATAACTCCTTTCTCCTCTAATGATTAGATATTGTGTTACATTCTTGAGGATTGTGATCTAATTTGATGTAGTCAAACTATCGACTTGATTTCTCAGGAAGTTGTGTTAGTTGATGGGTCTATAGTGAGGAGCGGAAGAAATTTATCTGTAGTTGCCATGGAGTTCAAAATCAAGAAAACTAGGAAGCTGGTCTACACTGCCCGTGCTACTTTCTATCACATGCCTGTTGCCAAGCTATGAATTTACTGTGGCATATCATCTGGTTCGTAATTACATCCTGTGGCTGTTTTGCCTATAATAAATGCACGATCTTTTTCATTACTTCAGTAAAGATAAATTACTTATTGCGATATCTTGCTGATTCGTGCTCGTTTAACCCCAAGAAATGACGTTATATTCTTTTCAAACTTTTAATTCATAATGCTGAAGAGTATTTCTCACTGGAAGGTTGACTGCTGGAAAAGGGTTATAAACTTTTAATTCTTGCCAAGCTAGGAAAATTCATGTTTCATCTATCACTTTAGAACTTTTTTTTCATAGAAATATCAATGATGGTCATTTCATTTATTACTGGTAGATCATTTTCTTGTACAGTGTATGGGAAAAAAAAAAAAAACTGATCCTATATACGAGGAGATAAATTATCAATTGCCTTATGATTGTGATTTTAGAGGTTCTCCCAAATGTTTGCTGTAGATAATTCCACCATTCATGGTCTCATTCCTGATGAACTGTGTATTTTGTAATCCTTGGGGAAGAAGGAGGAAAGGAAAAAATAAAACTTGTGCAACCATGGGATGGAGCCTCTTGTGATGCAAACTTACTACATTATCATGTGTCCACTTCAAAGCTCAACACCTAGTATTGTTGCATTCTAGTTTTCTGTAATGTTGTTTATGTAGGCTCTTGATTTTGTCAACAGTCTGCTGGATTGATCATAATAGTCCATCTTTATCTCAATATTTGATAGAAAACTCATGGATCATTACGTAGGTTCGAATGATAAGGCAATTGTTTACTAGCATTTTTAGGCATGTTTCATTTGTCCAAATTATTAAGTATGGGCTAACTGGCTAAGCTGTAAAGACATGCCCTTGCCCCTTGGGATGGTACTTAGTGGTCAAGAAGTTAGATTGGGGTCGGGATGGATATTACATACTAGGTCTGAATGTTACTGTTGAAAAAAGAAAAACCAAAAACAGAATAGAAGAGCCGCTATAGACAAAACTGAAGTTAGAGTTCCTTCTATTCAGTTTACAAGAAATAGTCATGCTTCAGAACTTACATTTGATTGCATCTTATATTTTCTTGATTTCTGTGTCACCATTATCAGTTTGTTTGGAATTGTTCTTTCTTACATGGAGAGTTGGCCCTGAAGAGAAATTAACTGTCATTTCTTTGCATTGTTCAACTTCAGATTCAAGAAGACTCTGAAATATTTCACTCAACCAGATATGGCTGCAAATTTGTGAAGTATTTTTGGGGAATAATTCAATTATGAAAAATCATTTTGTTATACAGAGATGTCATTTTTTGAGCAAATTTCACACAAATAAAAGCCAATCTATGTTAGCATATTCTTGTCACTCGATACTTGTGTACTAAGTGTTATCTCTTCGTTATCTGTGTCATGTGCTGGATATTGCGTACTCAAAAGGGCAAGTTCCTGGCCTAGCAAAATTTTGCTTGTAATTTGACCAAATTGTCTTCCCGGAGTTATATTGGGTTCACAGATTCAGATTCTTGAGCAACCTGTCCTTGAAACTTTAAATTATATTTTTGTATGTAACCGATCAAGAAATTTGATAATTTACTGTCCTTGCATTTGAGTATTTTAATTTTACATAACACTAAAATTTTATAATTATTCAATTAAAATATAAATATAAATGTAATAAATATGTTTTATGTATCAAAAAAACAAAAGGAAGTCTCTAGCCGTTAGTGAGATGGTGGAAAGGAGTGGATGTTGGAGGTGAAGGAAAAGACAAGAGAAAAGAAGTGAAAAGTATTGATGACAGAAAAATTGAACACAGCGAGTCTCAAGCTGACCTCCTCAGCTTCATTTGACCACCAGAGAAGGCTTCCGAGGCCTCAGTTTCAGCTGAAAATGCTAGAAAGGCAGATCAGAAAACATGGTGATGAACCTTTTTGAGCCCTGATTCACCTAAGCAGTTATCTTGATGTTGATGTTGCTCACCTCCAATAGTCTTCATTAATTTTCACGCTGTGGTGATGGCAATGATGACAGCCAAAGACGCTCCTGTCATCATAGACAGTTTCAGATAGGAGGGTGACATCCACAGGTGATTGTGCTTCATCTACTTCCTCATATTTGCATTTTTACCCTTTTTTTTTTATTTCTTGCTTTTTTTATTTTTTGAAAAAATCGATTTAATCGATTGAAATTGGTGTTGGTTATCAAAGATGCAGAAGCAGTGAAAACAGATTCTGAAGGCAACAAATTGATGAGGAAGGCAAAGGTGTGGATTTTTCCACTTCGTTTTTCAGCATCAATGGTTTCACTTTGCAGGTTGGCTTCTCTCCATTTATTTTGCTTCTTCTGTTATTGCTATGCATAGTTTCAGCAATTTTACTATTTATATTTAGCAAGTATGCATTGGATGTTCCATGGTCTGTACATTGAACATTTGAGATAAAATTTATGTATGTGTAAAGCACTAAATGAGTGAGCATGTCTTGCTGCAGAATCTCTATTTTGCATCTAGCAAATTATTTTGTTTTACCTCTCTCTCTCTCTCCATTATTTTTTAAAAAATTTAATGTTAAATGTAATACATTATGACAAATCCATATCAAAATGGCCAAAATATATGTATATCTTTTGCAACAAGCTATTCTTTCTCTTTTTGTGCGAAGTATGTTTCTTAAGTTACAAGCTTAGCTAAGATTGAGAGCTTGGTTTCCACTTTCCGTTTCTATTTATATTTAATTTGGAGATAGTAGGTTGGTCTGATTTCTGTGATTTTGTTACATATTATAGGAAGAAGTTTAGGAATAAAAAGGAGGAAAGGCTGTTGTAACTGAAGGAGAGTAGCTGATGGCAGTTATAGAAGTCAATAAACAGTTAGAATTGATTAGTAAACAGCTGGAACTGATTAGATAAGCAGTTAAAGTGTATAAAACTAGGGAGCTACTTTGTAATTGTATAACTGGAATTTCACAAGTAATATTCTTCTTTTTCTCTTTAATTTTCTCCCTAATTCTTCTTTCTTCTGATCCTCTTTCTTTCTTCTTCTCTCTCAGTTACTTCTTCTTTCTTCTATTCTCCTAATTTCTCTTGTTAGGGATCCAAAACCCTAACATTTGGTATCAGAGCTGGTACGTGGTGGGATTGATTCAATTGTTGGTTCTTGTGAGTTGGAAATATGACTAGATCTGTAGTGGTGAGTTCTGAGATGGTCAAGATTGCTGAGCTAGAGGAGAAAATGAGAGATCTCCAAGAGGAGACTCGAGGAATGAAGGAGGAGGCAAAGAAAACTTTTTTGGAACTTAATTCTTTCAGGGAGGAATTTCGGGCTTTCATGAGCATTATGATGGAGGATAAAAACAAAGAAAAAGGAAAGGAAATTTGTAGCAGTGATGAGGACAGACCTGGAGTGCATGAAAAAGGGGGTCATGGATGATCTCGGAGTGCATGAAAATAGGGGGCTGTTACCCATTCCTTCTCAAGGTAGTTCTGGAAACTCTAATAATTCTTTTAGTTGTGAGAAATCAAACCCTTATCTGCCTAAGATTGAATTGATGACTTTTGATGGAAATGATCCTAGGGTTTGGATTAGGAAATGTGTTAAATATTTTGATGGGTATGGAGTGCCAAAGGATAAAAGGATTGGGATTGCTAGTCTGTTTTTAACTGATAAGGCAGATGCATGGTTTCATAACTGAAATAGGGAAACGAGTCATTCTTGGAAGGAATTTGAGCAGCGTATTTGTGAGAGGTTTGGGGATCAAGGGTTACAAGATATTGTTGAGGAATTTATGAAGTTAAGGCAGGAGGGGACTGTGGATGAATATCAAGATACTTTTGAGGATCTAAGGATTAGAATGGAGAGGGTTATGCCAGATTTGAGTGAATCCTATTTTCTTTCAGGATTTATTGGGGGTTTGAAGGATGAGGTGAGACTTATGGTAAGAATGATAAAACCAACCACTCTTTCTCAAGCTATTGAGGTTGCTAGACTGCAAGAGCAGCTTTTGGATGATATCAGAAGTTACCAAGGTCCTGCTAAGAATTCTTATACCACTGCAAGTTTTAGACCTATTTCTTACAGCAATCCTAACAATAGCAATTTTCGTTATAACTTCAGTTCTACAAATGCTAGCCAACCCAACCAAAATTCTAGACCTAGTCAGCTATATTCTTACCCTCCAAGACCACCTCTTGTTAATTCTCTTCCTAAGTCAAATTTTCCTTTGAACAAAACAATTACTAGCAGTACTACCCTTGTTGTAATAGCCAATTCTTCAGTCAACAAACCTTCCAATCAACCTAATTCAACTACTAAAACCAACCCAACATCTTGTTACAAGTGTAGGGAGAAGTTTGTATCTGAGCACTTATGTAAACCTAAGATTGCAATGGCTGTGCAGATTGAGGAATTAGAAGGGGAAAATGAGGAATAAGGTTTGAATATGTTAGAGGAATCACAAGAGTTGGAAAATATGGGAGAACCTATGCTATCAATATATGCTGTGGAAGGAAAGCAAGGGAATGAAACTATTAAAGTCTTGGGGAAGCATAGAAGTAGACAGCTGGTGATTCTTATTGACACATGGGAGTACTAATAGCTTCTTGGATAGGAAAGTTGCTGAGGAATTGAAGTTGCCAATGGTGGAAATACTAGCTGCTCGTATTTCTGTTGCTGATGGGAGGAAAATTACTTGTGAACACAAATGTTAACACTTTTCTTGGCAGATGCAGTCTCATCATTTCAATTTTGACTTGAGGATTCTGCAGTTGGGAAGTTTTGATATGATTTTAGGCGTTGATTGGCTTAAAAGTTTTAATCCAATTTTGTTTAATTTTAAGGTTTAAAGGGTTATATTGAGTGGTGATGGGAAACCAATTGTTTTACAAGGGTTGAATGATTACTCTTCAGGATCTATTCTGAAATCCTGTGATACTATTTCTGAATTACTTCAGAAAGGAGGGGCTGATTTAGCAACACCTATTTTCTGTGTTTCAGTTTCAGAAAGTGAGCAAAATGATTCTGTTGTTAATGCAGTAGCAGTGCATGTGGGTGAGGGTTTAGAGCAGCTATTGCAAAAGTATCATAGTATCTTTGAGGAACCTCTTGCCTTCCACCATTTAGAAGCCACAATCATGCCATTCCATTGAATTCAACTTCTTAGGCCATTAATGTTAGGCCATACAGGTATCCCCATTTTCAAAAAGTTGAAATTGAAAAGTTAGTTTATGATATGCTGCAATCTCAAATCATTTAGCCTAGTACCAGCCCATATTCTTCTCCAGTCCTATTGGTGAAGAAAAAAGATGGGACATGGAGATTTTGTGTTGATTATAGGAAATTGAATGATCAAACAATCAAGGATAAGTTCCCTATTCTTATTATTGATGATCTATTGGATGAATTGCATGGAGCTTATGTTTTTTCCAAGATAGAACTTAGAGAGCAGGGTATCATCAAATAAGAATGCATATTCCAGACATACCCAAAACTGCATTCAGAACTCACCAAGGCCATTATGAGTTTACTGTGATACCTTTTGGGCTTACCAATGCCCCAGCAACCTTCCAGGCATTGATGAACCACATATTTCAGCCTTATTTGAGAAAGTTTGTTTTGTTTTTTTTTTTTTTTTATGATATTTTAGTCTACAACCTTAATATGGAGACACATTTGCAGCACCTAGAAGTGGTGTTTAAGGTTCTTCAAGAACAGCAATTATATGCAAAAATGTCTAAATGTTCTTTTGGGAAGACTGAAGTGGAGTATTTGGGTCATATAATTTCAGGGGAAGGGGTAGCAACAGATCCAAAGAAAGTGCAGGTCATGATTACTTGGCCAACCCCTATTTCTGTTAAGTAATTGAGGAGTTTTTTGGGGCTCATTGGCTACTATCGAAAGTTTATGAGGAACTATGGTATCATTAGTAAACCCTTGACAGATTTATTGAAGAAGGATGCTTTCCAATGGGGTCCAACAGCTCAAGAAGCCTTTAACAGGCTCAGGCAGGCTATAACCGAAGCTCCTGTTCTTGCTTTGCCGGATTTCGCAAAAAATTTTGTTGTTGAGACTGATGCTAGCAACAGGGGAATGGGTGCAGTATTACAACAGGAGAATCATCCTATTGCTTTTATTTCTAAAGCTTTTGGACTTAGATTACAGACCCTATCTGTGTATGAAAAGGAGCTTTTGGCCATTACCTTTGCTGTCTCTAAATGGAGACATTACTTGGAGCAAGGTCAATTCTTTATAAAAACTGACCATGAGAGTATCAAGCATCTTTTAGAGCAAAGGTTACATACTGGATTACAGCTGAGGGGAATTTCAAAATTATTGGGCCTTGATTATAAAATTCTCTATAGAAAAGGAGTTGAAAATAAAGTGGCTGATGCCTTATCTAGAAGGCCTGATAGGACAGTTCAGCAAGTCAATGTATTGCAGCTGTCCAATTCTTCTGTTACACCAACTTGGATGTCCAATTTGGTTCATAGTTATGAGGGTGATGAGAAAGCATTAGAGTTGCAAAGAACTCTTTCATTGGATCCTAATGCATATCCTGGTTATAGGTTGAAAAATGGACTGATCCATTATAAGGATAGAATGTATGTGGGGGCTGCTACAGTTTTGAGGCAGAATTTATTGGCACTTTATCACAGCACTGCAGTTGGGGGACATTCAGGGGTGCATGCTACTCACATGAGGTTGAAAAAACATTTTTTTTGGCCTGGTATGTTGACTGATGTTATGCAGTATATCAAAACTTGTGATACTTGTGCTAGGTGCAAATCTGAGCATTGTGCTTCCCCTGGTTTATTGCAACCATTGGAGATTCCTACTCAACCTTGGCAACAAATTTCTATGGATTTCATAGAGCATTTGCCAAAATCAAATGGGAAAGATACTATTCTAGTAGTTATTTGCAGATTGACAAAATATGTCATTTCCTTCCCTTAACACATCCATTTACAGCTTTTTCAGTAGCCAAAATTTTTATGGATTCTGTGTTTAAACTTCACGGCATTCCTCAATCTATTATTTCAGATAGAGACAAGATTTTCACTAGTCTCTTTTGGAAGGACCTCTTTAAATGTTTGGGGGGTTACACTTGCTTTTAGCACAGCATATCATCCTCAAATTGATAGGCAGTCTAAAAGATTAAATCAGTGCTTGGAGGCCTATTTGAGATGCATGTGTCACTTGCAATCTTCTTCTTGGAGTAAATGGCTTTCGTTAGCAGAATGGTGGTACAACTCTTCTCATCATAGTGCAATTAAGATGTCCCTTTTTGAAGCTCTTTATAGGCATCCTTTTCCATTTCTGCCAGTAATTCCATCGGAGTTGCCTACTGTCGGAGCTGTAACTGAATATTTGGAACAGCGGCAACATATGAATTCTATTCTTAAGGAAAATTTGTCATTTGCACAACAGAGAATGAAGCATCAAGCCGATAAAAAGGGAAGTGAAAGGGAGTTTGTTGTGAGTGATTGGGTCTATTTGAAACTTCAGCCTTACAGGCAATCTTCTATTGCCCTTAGGACTTCATTGAAGCTTGCTGCCAAGTATTATGGTCCATATCTAGTGTTGGAAAGGGTTGGCTTAGTGGCCTACAGATTGTAGTTGCCACCTAGTTCCTTTATACACCCTGTCTTCCATGTTTCTCTTTTAAAGAGGAAACTAAGAGATAAAGTAACCCCTTTGACGGAATTACCAACAATGATAGAGGAAAAGGTTATTGTTGCTCCTGAGAAGGTTTTGCAGACAAGAGTTATTACAAGAGACAAGCAGCATGTGCTTCAAGGCCTCATTAAATGGGCTAATCTACCTGTTGAAGATGCTACTTGGGAAGATCAAGCTTCTCTCTTAGCTCAATTCCCTGAATTTTTGGGAGAGGTATTGTTACATATTATTGGAAGAAGTTTAGGAACAAAAAGGAGGGAAAGGCTATTGTAACTGAAGGAGAGTAGCTGATGGCAGTTGTAGAAGTCAATAAACAGCTGGAATTGATTAGTAAACAGCTGGAACTGATTAGATAAGCAGTTACAACTGCTAAAGTGTATAAAACTGGGGAGTTACTTTGTAATTGTAAATGATATTTCAGAAATAATATTCTTCTTTTTCTCTTTAATTTTCTCCCTAATTCTTCTTTCTTCCGATCCTTTTTCTTACTTCTTCTCTCTCAGTTACTTCTTTCTTCTATTCTCCTAATTCTCTTGTTAGGGATCCAAAACCCTAACAGATTTGTACATAATGAACTAGAAGGGTATTTATAGCTTTTTCTAAATGCCTTTTTTTTTTCTTTTGCTGCTTAGTCATTTGAACTTTTTTAAGCAGTTGCTCTCTACACTGAATTTAAAATGAACTTTATGTTTTGTAGACCAACATTATCTTGCTTGAGTTTTTTTTTATGTCCTTTTCTGCAAGAACTACGGGCTTTCAATTTCAATTTTTACTGCAATTTCTATTGTCAACTGAATTTCTTATGCATTGGTTTTCTTTTTTCCTTTATTGATTTCGCCTAATTTCCCACTTTTTAAAATATCTTTTATTTATTTTGCATAGTCTTTAAAAGGATGGCTATTCTAATAAAGAATGGTTTGATCCCTTTGGAACATCACCTTTTTTTATGATTATCCTTTGCAGTCCAGCGTTTTCTCTCTCAGGAACCTTAATTAGGTTGTTTGTAATTATGCTATAGTTCTCAATCGGTTGTTTGTAATGACGCTACTATAGACGCCACAAAGTTTCTGGATCTATTCATAATTTAAACACTAAAGAAAATATATCTAAAATTGAAGTCAGGCCCTAATAAGATCTGAAACTGAAGTTGGGAATGGCAGACCTTGCGATTTGATCAATCAATAAACTAAAACACCGGCGTATTTGACTGAATATGACCAAAACATCCAACACCATCACTCGGCGATCAGAAGAACCAACAACAGATTATGCAGAAAGAGTTGAAGGCTTTTTGACCCAAGTTGGAATCTACGCATCTATTCCTGAAAGCAACAAATCCACGGATTTCTATTCCAATCTCATTCGCGATCTGCTCAAGGTCGACCTTGTCCAAGCCGGACGCATCTCCTGCGTCTTCTCTGTCCTACCCTTTGTCGCCGTAATCTTTACCATCTTTCCAGTTCTTCTGTTGTTTTTGGTTTTGTTGGAGTTGATGAGATTTAGTAGGTAAAAATATATGTGTACAAGTAAAGAAATAGTCATATCTAAGCATGGTGTAAGTATGGGCTATGTTAACTAAAGAAAGCATTCTTTCCATATAAAAGGAAGAGAGTGCTGCTGCTGGAAAGAGTGAGAGGTGCTGCTGAAAATAGAGAGTGCAGAGAGAATTTGAAAGGGCTGAAAAGGGAGTTTGAGAGAGTTAAGAAAATGAGAAAGAAAAGGAATAAAAAATCTTTAAATTTGTATATGTAAATCTTGTATTTTAGTGATGAATTTATAATTTTCTTTCTTCTATTTATTCTTGCATAAATCTCTCTTAAATTTCTTAGTTTTTTCTTCCTTCCAACCCAACAGGTTTATTATGTTTTTTTTTTTTTGGTACTGTTATTTGCCCCCTGTTTCTTGACAATCAAACGGGGTTATTAAGGCTTTCTTTCCTTTGATCGGGTGTAGAATTACTATAATGGGATGCATGGAGGGGCCGTTGCAGCTATAGCTGAGAAAGTAGCCATTGCGTGTGCTAGAACTGTTTTAGCTGAGGGTAAGGAAATCTCTCTTGGTGAATTGAGCATCTGTTATCTCTCAGCCGCACCCCAAAATGTGAGTTTCTTGTTTTGATTGAGAAATATGTGTCCAAAATTGATGTTGATCTAATTCTACTTAAACTTATCTTCTCAGGAGGTGGTAGTTGATGGTTCTGTAGTGAAGAGTTGCAATTGAGTTCAGAATCAAGAAAAACAGGAAGCTGGTGTACACTGCTCGTGCTATCTTATATCACATGCCTGTCGCCAAGTCATGAAATTTCAGTGGTTTGGTAAATTGTATTATTTGCTCTGTGATGGCTCCCCTGCACCTAGTTCATGAGTTGTTCTCTTCATTGCAACGAGGATAAACTGCTTATTACCATATTCTGATATAATCCAGTTGATTCGAGTAATGAATTGTTAGTTTATATGATTTAAATAAATATTTACATTGTGGTTATGTATGCAAAATGCTGGTTCGTGAGGGGATTTTCTTATAAAAGAAACATTTTGGTGAAAAGGGTTTCCTTGTTGCTTCGCATTGGTCATTTGTTCATTCCCATCTAATTATAATAACAAGAATTGTAAGGAACTCCATGGAAAGGAAGCAATTCTACAGACTTAGGAATGAGCACCTGATCAATTGTCCTTGTGTTTCAGAATAAATTTCATCAATCATTCATACCTAAATCAATTTCCAATAAAACCAACAATTGGTAGATCTAATTTTAGCTTATAAGCATATTATAAGTAAAAAAATAACTTATAAACACTATTATTATTAAAATTAGTAAAAGATGTATTAAATTAGTAGAATATTAAAATTAAATGAGGGTTAACTTATAAATAGAGTACTTATAAGCATCAAAATAAAAGGTTAATTTTCAATTTATTTTTTCTAGGCTCAAAAAATGTTATAAGTAAATAAATAAATAACTTATAAGTTAATATAAATGCTTGAGACAGTTGTTGGACAGCAGAAGGTTGCACAAAGTTGCACAGTACAATTTAATTGTTTCAGGCAAATTTCATTTCAGAACAGGGAGGGAAAATAATATAATTTAATACTATATTTTAACAAAAGGATCACCACCAATCAAACAACATTTGCACATAGTATTGCACCTGATTCATCGTCATGTATATTGCCACAGTTGAATATGCCTCAGCATCAAAGGGTTGCAGGCCTTCAACACCTTCTCCAACACCTACAAACTTTACAGGGATGCCAAGCTTATCTACAACACTAACCTACAAGAGCAAATTATATAGAATCTCACTAATTGACAAATCATGAAAGAAGATAACATAGACTGAAACTGGAGCATTCCACCACACAGCCACCTCTAGCAGAACCATTAAGTTTAGTCAAAATCAAACCCTGTCATGAGAGTTGCAAGTCATGCAGAATGTTTTACAATTAAAGAAAGAATAATGCATCAAACCAATAAAAGAGGATGTAGATATGTAGTGAACTAGAATCATATCATGGGCTTGGTCTCAAGAAGATGAGAGGGCACCGCTTTTACAAGATTGGGCTTGATTTGTCCTTACCGTTAAATTCCAGCTTGCCGAAGATTCGGGGTGACGCTGGGAACAAATGGCAAACACTAAGAATTCTTCAACCACCACCACCACTGTCTCCCCGGAAGAAAAAGCGTCATCTTCTTCAATAGCAGCTGCGGTCTCCAAAGCATTGCCTTCACAGTATGTGCACGAGGTTGAAAGTTTTTTCATCCGCAAGGGAATTTCAAGCCCTCTCGCTGAAAATCACAAATCCTTGGATTTCTATTCCCATCTCTTTCGCCATCTTCTCAAAGTCAACCATGTCTACAATGGACGCGTCTCTTGCTTCTTCTCCGTCCTACCGGCTTTCATCGTAAGTTTTCCACTTATCTCCTCTTCCCTTTTGTTTTTTTCCCATTTGAACTGTTAATTTCAATCCCTTGTTTGATCCCTGAGAAAACTTCCCCTCCTGTCTCTGTTTTCTTTGCAATCAAATGGGATTGATGATGACTTTGCTTTCCGTTCCTGAGTTATAGAATATTTTCAATGGACTGCACGGAGGAGTTACTGGAGCTATAGCAGAGAGAGTGGCAATTGCTTGCGCTAGAACAGTATTGGCCGAGGACAAGGAACTCTTTCTTGGCGAATTGAGCATGTCTTATCTCTCTGCCGCTCCACTAAACGTGAGTTTCTTTGTTTCTCATTTGTTTCATCCATAATTTGGTTTTCATCAATGGAATTGGGTTGAGTTTCTTTTTTTTTTTTTTTCACTTAAGCTGTATAGCAACTATTTCTTGAGGTCATTAGATAAATCCTTTGCTTACTTTGAGGACTTCAAACTTTTTATCTACCCAGGAGGTTTGTGTAGCTGATGTGTCTATTGTGAGTAGTGGAAGAAATTTGACTGTAGTTGCAATGGAGTTCAAAATCAAGAACACTGGGAAAGTGGTCTGCACCGCTCGAGCTACATTCTACCACATGCCTATTGCCAAGTTATGAAATTTGTGTAGATTGACATATGTATGAGCTCTTTTACATTAATTCAATAAGGATAAAATCTGGATTGCCACGTTCATTCTGCAGATTTCAACAGTTATTAATGTAATTAGCACTTCCTGCATGAAAATGCTTTTATGTTTCCAAGGCCTAAGAGAGGCAATTTGCTGAGTGCTAAGCTTCACTTGGAGTTAGAGAGATTAGTTTCTTCTGTTATTTTGAACTGGAATTTCCTTTTGGAGAATACCATCTTGAGTTTAATTATGAATAGAAAAATAAGCTCCATGTGTTTCACTAAAAATATTTAAATATTTACTGTATATTTTATTTTGTGGTCAAGTAAAATATTTTACTGATCAATCATTTTCAAGAAAAATGGTTTTAATAAATATCATAATATTTTTTTTTCTAAAATAAAAGTTTATTAATAATAATCATTAATACATTACTAAAATTTAATTTAAAATGATAAAAAAATCCAATTTGTTTTCTTTTTATTGTGGAAAAAGATTTTTAACTATGCGGTCTGGGTCCAATAATTTGTTACAGCTTGCCCAGAGATTGGGAGTTGATTGATTGAAACGCGGATGGCCAAAGTCTCCGCTTCTTCTTCTTCTCCTTCTTCTTCTTCTTCAGCAACAGTCTCCAAAGACTTGCCTTCCCAGTATGCGGATGCAGCCGAAGGTTTTCTGGTTGACACGGGAATCTCCGCCTCCTTCTCTGACAAGTACTATTCTAAGGACTTGTATTCTGATCTCATTCGCTCTCTGCTAAAGACTGATCAGGTCCGACGTGGCCACGTCTCCTGCGTCTTCTCCGTCCCACCAGCCGTTACCGTAATCTTCACACTCTTCTTTTTCCATTTCAATTTTCTCTGTTTTTTTTTTGGCAGCTAAGTGGGATTTTCAGTCTCAAGATCTTGTTTTGATGTTTCCATTGTTGGGTTGTAGAATATTTACAATGGATTATTCGGAGGGGCTATTGGAGCTATAGCAGAAAGAGTGGCAATTGCTTGTGCTAGAACTGTCGTGGCCCAGGATAAGGAACTCTTTCCTGGTGAATTGAGTATGTCTTATCTCTCAGCCGCACCTCAAACTGTGAGTTTTCATGACTTCATTTGGGTCTTAATCATGTGTAAATAATGATCGTGATCTAATTTGCTGCGAACTTAGCTTCTCAGGAAGTTGTGGTTGTTGATGGGTCTGTTGCGAGGAGTGGCAGAAACATAACTGTAGTTGCAATTGAGTTCAGAATCAAGAAAAACAGGAAGCTGGTGTATACTGCTCGTGCTACCTTATATCACATGCCCGTCGCCAAGTTATGAAATTTCAGTGGTTTGGTAAATTGTATCATTTGCTCTGTGATGGCTTCCCAGGACATCCTGATATAATCTAGTTGATTCGAGTAATGAATTGTTAGTTTATATGATTTATATGAATATTTACATTGTGGTTATGTATGCAAAATCCTGGTTCGTGAGGGGATTTTCTTATAAAAGAAACACTTTTTGAGAAGGGTTCCCTTGTTGCTTCGCATTGGTCATTTGTTCATTCCCATCTAATTATAATAGCAAGAAGTATAAGGAACTCTAGGAAAGGAAGCAATTCTACAAACTAAAGTAATGGCAAAATACATCTATTTATAAGAAGGGCTCAAAAACACAGGTGAAAGGCTCAGTTAGTTGATTTAGCATTTTCATAAAACATGCCATAAGCTTAAATTTCAAGAATATCATTTTAACTGAGATCACATCTGAAAAGCCTTCAATCAAGTGAATAAGGAACATTTGTTTTCAAGTTTAACGGTCTAATCTGTCTGGTGAAAATGGAAGAATAGCATATGGGATCTAAACAACAGCATCATACATGCAACCGAAACCAATTAAGGGATCCGCAACCTCAGTTGTCTGCCTCGTGAAAATGTCTTTAAGCTTCCACATCTCATTGTCATGTCTGATCGTTTAGCCGAGAACTTTCAGCAGCTAGCAAGACTAATTGCTCCACAAAACAGAAGGCAAAAGAAGGTCCACTTTAGGAATGATCACCGGATCAATTGTCACCTAAACCAATTTCCAATAAAACCAACAATTGGTAGATCTAATGGTGTAAAAGATTGGGAGACTTTTGTCTAAAAAGCCCATGTGTTGAGAGAGAGTTGTTGGACAGCAGAAAGTTGCACAGTAAAATTTACTTGTTTCAGGCTTATTCCACTTCAGAACAGGTAGGGAAAAGAGAGGAGGAAAAGAATAGCAGTAATATAATAGAAAACCAACCCCACTATCTTTGAACGAAAGGATCAGCACCAATTAAACAACATTTGCGCATAGTATTGTACCTGATTCATTGTCATGTATATTGCCACATTTAAGACCTCATGAAAATACAGCATTAACAAAGGCCTCAGCGTCAAAGGGTTGCAGATCTTCAACACCTTCTCCAACACCTACAAACTTTACAGGGATGCCAAGCTCATCTACAACACTGACCTGCAAGAGCAAATTAGAGTCTCACTAATTGACAAATCTCAAAAAAGGAAAACATCACTGAAACCGGAGCATACCACACAGCCACCTCTAGCAGAACCATCAAGTTTAGTCAAAATCAAACCAGTTATTCCAACCACCTGTCATGAAAAATTGCAAGTCAAAAGACTATGCAGGATGTCTTACACCTATGGCAAGAGTTAGGTGTCAAACCAAGCTAAGCAGGGCAATATTACATCAATGGAAGGATAAAAGAAAATTTGACAGGATATAAAAGAAGGCATTACAACATCAAATGAGACATTCTACGCAAGCAATAAATTATCAATTGCTACCATGGTTGCCTGGTTTTTGATAATGTTAAAATTACAGAACGATTATTTTTTCATCTTTTCAGATAGGCTTGAAAATATTTAAAGTTATTCTGTTAGGACAACCTTACCAACACAGGCAAGTTTGACAAAGCATGAAACAAGCATAATCTGTAAGGAGGTGATTGTGTCATCAACTAAATAACCATAACAAACTTTCATCACATGACCTCCGGCATGCATATATTCACAAGTCTCACTGGCTTATATAACAGATAATTACAAATGGGACAATAAGTTGTTCTTCACATAAGTAGCAAGCTATCTTTTTTGGGGCAAAGGATGGGAATATTACTTCATTAAACTCTCTTGCTTGTGGAAGCATATTCAAACCAGTGTTCCCATCTAGCACTAGAAGGATCTCCTGCAAATCAAATCAGATATTATGGAAACTAAACAGAGAACCAAATATTAAACTTATTCAAATGCATTCTCCTAATCAAAGATCAGAACCATATTTCCTGTCTCAAAAACCAAGATGGAACTAGAATTGCTAGAAACCAGAAGATTCATAGGAAGATTAAGACTACAATATTATGAGTAAGGAGTAGAGCAGTTAGGAGGCTAGTCCAGTAGTTAAATAGGAAGACCCTATTGTACTAGTATATTGTAATTACTCTCCAGTCAATTGTAATTGTAGAGAGCAGTTATAAGATCCAAACAAGTATAAATAGGAATTTAATTGTAAAGAGGAGACTATCCAAGATCATTAATAATCAAAGATATCTCTCATCTCTGAAATATTCTTTGTCTCTTCTCATCTACTCTCTTCTATTTTCTCATCTACTTCTATTCTTTTCTCATCTATTTCTATCTCTCTCTCTCTCCCTATTCCTCTGTTTTAGTAAGTGTGCATGCTAATATGTAACAAATTGGTATCAGAGCTGTTAGATTGGTGGGCAACTACTGAAAATTTTTTCATGAGAGTTGCATCTATGGCAGATTACTCTTCTCAAAATACCAGGTTTCTTCTATTCTTCTCTCTTCTTCTCTTCTTCCCTCTAATTCTTCTTCTCTGAAATTCCTTCCTTCTTTCCCTCTATTCTTCTTCTTCTTCTTCCTCTTCTTCTTCTTCTGTTCTTACTTTTCTGATCTATCCTCTTCCTCTTTTGTTCTCCTTTCTTCTATTTCTCTCCCCTTTCCTCTATTCAGATTTCTTTTCTATTCTTCCTTCTTTCTTGAATTCTTGAATCAAATTTGTCTCGTCTATCAATTTCTGGTTCTTTCTTCTGTTTCTTTTCTTTAATTTTTCACTTCCTGCATTTCAAGAAACCTGTTTCTTGAAATTCTTGGAATTTCTAGAAACCTGTTTCTTCCTCCACCTTTTCCCTAATTTCTTCTCTTTATTCTTTCTTGAAATTCTTGAAATCCTTGTTTCTGTATCAACTTTTCTTCTCCAATCCCTATAATTTTTCTTCTCTAAGAAATAAAATTTTCCAACATTCTACTCAGTCTTCTACAAGATGATCAAGGAAGACCATCTTTGGGAACATAAATTACTTGATAGGATTATGGAAGTTGTTGAAAGTGGATTAAAAAGGCAGGAAGAATTGCTATTACAAAAATTAGAGAAATATGAGAAAATGACAAAGTGGTGGAAGCAATTCAAGTGGTAAAGGAGAATGTTGCAGTCTTTAATAATGAGGATCCACTTATTGAAAATTCAAGTGAAGAACAAGATGTCTTTGATGAAACTTCCAATAAGAAAGACAAGTGTATTGAGATGGAAAGACAAGTGTATTGAGATGGAGCTAGATCAGGATTTTATTTTTGATTTGTCTGGTGCAATAGAGGAATATGAGGAGGAGAAGGATAAAGATGGTGATGATAAGAAACTAGAGTTGACAATGGGGAATATAGAAGCTAAGCCTGAAATTCTTGCTGCACAAACTTTTAGGGATGTTCCTGAAAACAAGATAGATAAAGAAGCTACAAAAAATGTGGTTATGGTAAGCAAGTGGCAGAATTTTAGGAGCCAAGATGGTGAGTTCAGCTGTTGTAATCCTATAAGTCTCATAGAAGATGAATGGGAAATATCAAGAAGGGAAAGGAAGAAAGTTTAGCCATCAAATGGTATTATGATCTTCTAGGAACAAGCATGGAAAATTTGGAGAAGAAAAAGAAAAAAAAAAATTCTTTGTTGATTAACAGTTCATACTATCACCTGCAACTTTTAGACAATTCTATAAGACATTTCAGCTGAGGCACATGATGGAAATTAACATTTGGTATTCCAAAATTCAGGAAATTAACTGGCCAGCAAAAGAAACTATGTGAGATTCTCACATTCTGTCAGCTGATGAGAAGGCAGCACCTAAAATTCATTTCAATTTCCAGCATTTTCTTCATTCTTGAGGACAAGACTGATGTCAAGGAGTAGGGAATGTTATGAGTAAGGAGTAGAGTTGTTAGGAGGTTAGTCCAGTAGTTAAATAGGAAGATTCTATTGCACTAGTATATTATAATTATTCTCCAGTCAATTGAAATTGTAGAGAGCAGTTATAGGATCCAAAGAAGTATAAATAGGAACTTAATTGTAAAGAGGAGACTATCCAAGATCATTAATAATCAAAGATATCTCTCATCTCTGAAATATTCTCTTTCTCTTCTCATCTACTGTCTTCTCTTTTCTCATCTACTTCTATTCTTTTCTCATCTATTTCTATCTCTCTCCCCCTATTCCTCTGTTTTAGTAAGTGTGTAGACTAATATGTAACATACAACTAATATTTAATCATATTAGTAACTTTTATATCACCAGCAAAAGATGTTCTTGGATATAGAATCCAACAATACAGAAGCAGACAAAAATTGGAATATAATATTCTACAATCCGCTCAAACCTATTGAATTGGATAGGAGATGTCTAAATGTTTCAAGGAGCATAACGATGTTGAAGGTCTCAAATAGTCGTAGGAGATGTTTGAATGTTTCAAGGATCATAACAATGTTGAAGGATTCAAATGGTTGAGCTTACATTAGGTGCACCAGGAACAACTTTGCCAACAGCTTTCTTACATGCTATCAACTCCTCCATCAGGCTGTAGTTAGTGTGAAGACCTGCAGAAATAGATAAAAACTTATGCTTGAGATAAACTGACTAGAAAATACATAAAAACTAATGATGGTTGACCATTAAAGCTTCGTTCTTACGTCCTGATGTGTCACACAAAACAACATCAAAGCCTTGTTCTTTCCCTCTTTTCACAGCCTGTGAAAGAACTATCCAAAAAGCACTTTAAGATCATATGTTAGTAGTTATACCAAGTCAGTTAAACTTTCACAGATTTATAAAAGCTAAAAATTATTCGACTAGATATCTTAACCATCTACCTGATGATGCTTTGGCCTTCTCCTTTTCAGCCACAACAATATCACATCCGGTTCTTTCAGCCCATATCTCCAGCTGATCACTGGCAGCTGCCCTAAATGTATCACCTGCTGCCATTAATATCTGGCAAAGTATCATAAACACAGGTAAACAAAGATGGATTAATAGCAAATGAGGTATATATGCTTGGACACAATCAAGAACACAATGGGAAAACAAATAATCTTACTTAAATAACTTAAGTTTGCATTTGGATGGATAATCAATTGTAATAGAGGGATTTGAATTTTATATATTAACTTCAGGTTTTATAAAATATATAGAATTTCTTTGATTAGGTGGGCTCACCAAATGCATAAATGAAATTATAGTTGTTGTTATGCAATTTTTTAAGACATTTATCACGTTGCAACAAAAGCCAGGGGGAAAAAAATCACCTTTGCCCCCTCATTCTTCAATCTATATGCCAGCTTTCCTGCAAAAGTAGATAGGAGATCATCATTTTTTTTCCCCAATCCTTAACCTTGCCAACTGCCAAGCTTCAAGGTATCAATTAAAAAATCTAAGATCCTCCTTTTTTGAAACATTAAGTTCTGTCACCAACATTAACATCAATTTTAAGAAAATGACAATCAAAATGTATAATGGGAGGAATCTTTTTTAACTTTTCCTTTCTGAATATTGAGGAAACCTCAGCTTTTGACGTGTTAATATCTCAATCTCTTACCAAGAGACGTTGTCTTCCCACCTCCATTGACGCCAACTATCATAACAACAGCCGGCTTCCTGCTAGCATAACATGTACCGATGCCAACTACAAATTAAAGCCTAGCTTTGCTAACAAACAAGAATTAATAATCAAATAAGAGCAAAAAGGAGGAAATTTGAGTAAATGAGATACCCATAACCTGAATCCAAGCTGAAGATCAACCTTATTTCCTTTCTTAATTAACAAATCAAGTACAATCCTCTTCAAAGTATCCTACAGAAAGTATAATCCAAATGCAAGCAACAATTAAATAATGAAGCTCTTATAATGAGGTAATTATCAATTCCTTAAGCATTACAGTATTAAACACCTTAATTTCGCTGCCTGATTTGAGCTTCCCAGCTAGTATATCCTCCCTCAAGCTCTCCACAATCTTAATAGTGATTCTTGGCCCAAAATCAGATACTAATAGTACCTGTAATTTAAAAAAAAAAAAAAATCCTCAATTTTACATATCAATAATCTGAATATTTTCCTCTTTTATTTCTTCTTTTTTTTTTTTAATTTTCATTTTGGTTTCAGCAGCAAGTAAAATTGATGAAAGTGGAAACCTCCTCGAGTTCGTCGAGGACTCGGTCGGTCTCGGCGAGGTTCCAATAGAGGAGGAGTTCGTCAATAACGGCTAGGTTGTCTCTGGTTTTAGAGAATCCTGAGAAGATTTTCTCCACGTCGCTTTTGGCCTTCTCTTTTATCAACCTGCCAAGTCGTGTGAAGAACCCGCTCTGGCTAGCCAGGCATTTGAACCGTGCTTTTTTGTGGGGATTGGAGCCGGTTTTAGGGAAGGCAAGGACTCGATGTGGAGGTGAAGGTTTGGAGAAGAGGAGTGAGAGATGAGCTGGAGTAGCCATGTCTTAGCTCTGAACACACACAAACACAGGCGTCCTTGCACTTGTGGATATATTTCCTTCCCACGATGTCGTTTCATCTCTAAATGGTATGGGCCCTGTTTCCTTTCAACTAAAAAGCCCAATGTTCTTCCTTTTCGTTGGTGTGCAATATCTAAATACTCTGTTCAAACCCAAATTTCATTAATAATTTTAATACATAAATTCTTCTCAAAATCAATTAAAATTTATTTTAAATTATTTATCTATAAAAATTAATTTATTATATTAAAATATTAACTTATCTAAATATTTTTAAACTTAAACTATAAAAATCTTATCTCAACTATTAAAATTTTAAATTATTTTTAATATATTTTTTAAAATTTGAAAATTTCTTAAATTTATAACTTTAAACGTTATAAAACTACATTCATCGTAATATACATTCCTAAAATCAATTATTTTTTAATTAAATAATTTTTAATTACATTATAAAATATTAATTACTTTTAAAAAATTATATATATATATATATATATATATATATATATATATATATATATTCATTTAAAAATTATTTAAAAAATTTAAATATATATTTTTAAAATTTTATTTTTAAAAAATTATTTTATTTAAGATATAAGAATTTTAATAATAATATTTTCAAAATCGCCGGGTAATATATGTTTTTTTATCTAATAATTTAATGATTAATTTAAAAAATCTATTAATTAATTAATTAATTAAATTTAAAATAAAATTATAATTAATTAAATTTTTAATATTATTAAAATTTTGTAAAATAATTTTAAAATTATAAAAAATAATAAAATATATATTAAATTATATTATTAAAATAAAATAATAAATAATCCACGTAATATGCGGATCAAATGACTATACAAATTCTTTTATAAAGAATTATTTTTCATTAATAAATTATCTTTTAAATTTAAATTTTAATAATTATATAAAATATTTAAACTCCACTTATTTATAAACTTCTGAATATTATTACTATATATGCATATTTAATTATTTATTTAATAAAAACTTTTGAAATATTAATTTACCTTTTAAATTTAAATTTTAATAATTATATAAAATATTTAAACTCTACTTATTTATAAACTTCCGAATATTATTACCATATATATGCATATTTAATTATTTATTTATTTAAGTAATAAAAAACTTTTGAAATATTTTTAAATGATTAAAAATTATAAAAGTTAACAATCAGACCATTTGTTGATTTGGATGCATTATCTCCACGCCGCAAACGAAAAGCTCTGCCACAGAATGGCGCAGATTACACATCTGCATGCATTAGAGCGAGAAGAGCTGTGTTGGAGGAGTTTTCATGGAGGTGGTTAGAGCTGGTAGGTGGTGGCGGTGATGGTATTGAAGTTGAGTGCAGCATTTGTGACGGTGGTGATGGTCAAAAGGATTGTCCATGAAACAACCAAAAGCTTAGTTATTACATGGCCACATGACATCTCATCTCCAATAGGATATATAGGAAGGAACACTCGAAAATTGTCAAAAAGACAAAAGCCGAGCTGCTTCTGTTGAACTACAAGGTCTTTCATTTCATATGGCACCATTGCAGTTGCAAATAAAGTGTTTGTCTTCATGTGTTCTTCTATTTTTATTTTAAGCTTTATGGTAATATTTTCTCAGATAGAAAAATTCATGGATAGCGCACGTGTGAAATGCAACAAGTGTTTCAATACATATTATTATCTTTGATTTATGAGTTAATTTCATCTACCGTCCCTCAAATTAATTAATTGTATGAGCGACATCTTTCAACTTCAATTTATATCATAAAAATCTCTAAATTTCAATTTAAATATGATCAAAATTCTAATGACTTATTATTACAGATTTACAGGTTAATTTATAATTAAATTTCATTTATTATCTCTCAACTAAGATGGATATATCATAATCATCTCCCAATTTTAATTTGCATTACACAAATTTCTAAACCTCAACTCAGTGTGTAAATAATTTTTAATATAAAATGTGTTTAATAATAGTTTAAAATTGGATACATTATTTTGCTAATATAAGAAAAAAAAACTATATATATATAATATCAACCTATATAAAAAAAATTCATACTTAAATAGAGTTTGGATATCATGAAAATAAAGTCAAATAATATATATTATTAAGATTTTTCTTATTACAATAAAATAAAAATCAATTAAATTAAGATAAATCAGATATAAGGCCCTTTAATATTAACTTAAAAATCAAATTAAGAAGAAATACAAGTAAAAAAATATACTATTATTTTCTCTATAAGAAAATAATAATAATAACTATACAATTTTTAGTAAGATATATATATATATATCTAAATGATTTTTTATTTTAAATAAATAAAATTTTAAATTTTAAACTAACTATAAAAGTTTGAAAGAAAAATTACATAATCATAATTTATGATTTACTATGAATATTTTTATAAAAATTTCAAAGAAAAATATATGAGATTGAAATTTAGAGCAAATTAAAGTTAAGAAATGATTATGATACATTCATTTAAATTGATGAATAATAAATAAAATTTAGTAAAAAATTAACTTGTAAACCTGTAATAGTAGGATATAAAAATTTTAATAATATAAAAATTAAAATTCAAAGATTTTTATAATTATTACTAATACAATTATCTAAGATAAAGAATAATAAATGAAATTAACGCTTGATTTACAGGAGACATACCATTACCTTGACCTGATGTTTTCTTACTTTTGGTTTACTTTTCTTTATTGGCAATTCAAATTGGGTACTGCAACCGTTGTAGCTTGTAAAATGGGTTAACTTACTTTTCTTTTTATTAAAAATATTTTTATATCATAAATTTAATTATTATTTTTTAAATAATATATTATGTATCTATAAATTTTTTTTACTTTTAAAATTTACACTTATTATTTCTATAATCAACTAACCTTTTTTAACAATGAACTATTCAACATAAAATAGCAAAATCAGAATTTTTAAATGATATTTTATATATGGATTATGTAGATTGAAATAACAAGTCAATTATAATGTTCTTGTAAGTTTCAGCTGTTGGGTGAGGGAAGTTTCAGCTGCAGCACAATTTGAATTCCAGTTTGACCGCTGAAGCCCGTTACAGGCCACTCGATTATCACGTTACGCAAGACCAGAGCCCCACCAATCAAATTGTTGCCTGCCCAACATGTTCCAAATGTATAAGAGTAATTCGGAACTACTATTTATTGAATATATACACCGAATTTTCCTTTTTTTTTTAAATAATATTTTTTTTCTCAAATGTTGCCTATATAAATTTCTTTTTAAATACTAAAAAAAAGAGATCTACTTCTTAATTTTTCTTTTTCTATAAAAAATGTCTCCCGTGATGAGGGGATCATTCATTTCCTTGAAGGATATGGATGGTTGACCTTGAAAAAGCTTCATCCAATCAAAATCAAGTATCGAAAGATTTTTGTCAACGCATTTATCTGCAGGCGCCTCCCAAGTGCAATTAGCCTGTCGTTTATGTTTGTGGAAAGAGCTCGCCTTAACGGCGTCAACGGAACTTTCTCCCACACGTTAAACGAAGCTGAAGACGAATGAACCTGTCTTGAGAAAAGAAACATCGAATCTCTTTCTATCTCCCTTCTGCCAGTCTTCTTTCCAGCGCCCATCACGTTGCTATATAACACACGTCTAATTTCCACCGATTTTGCCACAAATTAAACCTTCAAGTTTCCTAACCAATATCCTAAAACTTGCTCAATTACTCCTACGATTTTCATCCTCATGGATTCTGCATTCCGCAGTTTGGAAATCACTGTCTTATCCGCAGAAAATTTACGTCTGGATGGAAAATCTGTGAAAAAAGACACGTTCGTTGTGGTGAAATTTGATCCTCTCAATTCTAAATCAACCAAGGCTGATCACGAAGGGGGGAGCAATCCTTCCTGGAATCAAAAACTCGAAATGGAGATGCCAATGCATGCTGGGTTTATTACCTTAGAAGTGCAATGCAGGATTAGCTCAGCGAATAGAGTAATTGGCACAGCTACGGTTCCTGCTTCTGACTTCTTGGGAGGTTATACCCCAGTAAATTATTTGCATTTCTTGAGTTATAGGCTGAGGGATTTGAGGGGTGAAAAGAACGGTATCATTAATATTTCTGTGAAAGTGAAGGGGGTAGCAGTTGATTACATGGCTCATGCCGTGAGAAAGAATTTGTCTGGTTATCCGTATTCTTCTTCTTCTTCTTCTTCTTCTTCCTCATCATCGTCGTCGCAGCCAACCTGGGGAGTACCTGCTGGCGACAAGAATTATCATGGAGTAGCAACAGGTGTTCCCATTTGGTGTGCATCTCGTGCTTAATTGATTAATTCGGGAGTTTGGAGTTGTTATCACGACTCTGATCAATGAAGTTATCAAGAATTCATTTCTTTAGAATTAGGAAGAAATTTGTTCTTACAAACTTAATAAAATCAAGAATCTCTCTCTCTATATATATATATACTTAGTCATGACCCAAAGAGAAGCAAGTGTTCATTTTATCTTCCCACTGTACGTACAAAGGCACAATTTGTCATTTTCTTTGTAACACAACCCAAAACATACGAAGAAAGGCATAAAAAGAAGATGCCAATAAGCAAAACTACAGTAGGGACAAATAAGTGGCTTTTGAGAGTAATATTTATTTGTCTTATTTATTTTTAAAAAGTATAAAAATAAATAAATAAATTTTTAAGACAAAAGATTTTAATTTTTAATCTCAATATAATAAAATTAATATAGCATAAATTAAAATCGATTATTAAACTTTTTTTCTTTAAAAAATAACTAATTGGATTATATGAAACTTCAAATTGAAATTAAAATCATTTTTAATTCAAGTTAAAATTGAAATCACGGCCATCAACTTCATTGTCGTTTTTGTATCGCATGTATTATTGGCCTTGTTTAAAAATATTAGTTGTTTTAATACTTGCCATTCATTTTATTAATCGTTAACTATTTTAATAGTTATTAACTTTTAAACATTGTTAATTTTTTATATAACTATTAAAGTATATGTGTTCGATAAAAATAATTATTAAATTAATCATTAAATATAAAAATGATGATATATTTTTATTAATTTTAATTAAAATATTTTATTTTATAAAAAATAATTTTTTATAAATAATTTTTTTAAATATTAATATAATACTATTTCACCCCACTCAATAATATAAATAAAAGAGATGATATTTTGATATAGTAAAAAAAGATAAATGCTATCTTGATTCTTGTCATTATACGGTCATAATTTCATTAGTTGGTGTATTAATTTGATAAAATTTAATTAAAAAAGTGTTAAAATTTATGATTTTACCATAATCAGACCAAAAAAAAAACAGGTAAAGCGGACAAGAGCAGGGCAACGGAACAGGCCCTAGCAAACGCTACGAGAGGGAAGCGAAAAGCCAGCAGAAAATTAAGCATTAAATCAACCAATCAGAAGACCCAAGATTTAGTTGGAAGTAGTTATGGACAGATAACAAAATGTTGGATATTTTCAAATTCTTTATTTGACCGAATTTTATGGGGCATATTTTAATAATATAAAATTGAGTTTGTTACAGATTTAAATATAAAAATAATATTACATCCATTTTTAATTTTATATATTTAATATTTCATTATTTCAACTCTTTTATATAAATAATAATTAAAATGTAATAAATTTTCTAAAATATTATATTTTAAATAAATAAAATTTAAATATTTGATAAGATTATTAAATTTTTAAAATTTAAATTATTAATAAAATATATATATTTTTATATAAATTGTTAATTAAAATTAAATAACAATAATAATAAGTATAGATAATTTAAAATGAATTTTAATTAGATTTAAGATAAATTTAAATATAAAATTATTAGTAGTTATGTTTATACATATTGAACCTAAAAAAAAAAATATGACAAAAGTAAATCACCTGATAATACTTCGAAGTCATATTAAAAGCTTAAAATTAATATAATTTTAAAAAATAATTGAAATAATCATTTTATAAATTTATTTGAAAATACAAAATTAAATTGTACAATTGAATCTGCATGGAAAGACCCATTAATTTTCTTTAAGGTTACTGCGAGGACCTCTCTGCTTCAATGAAGGCAACTTCCTCGTGGCTCGCAATTCTTTCATTCAATATCTCTCTTGCTTTCAAAGCGAAGACCTGCTCATTGTACTCGCCGCAGTATAGTTTATTGATAGGAAATTGGAAAGTTGACATGGTCAAAAATATTTGACCCGCTTATTCTTTATATATTTAATATATAGAACGATAAATTAATTATAAATTTAAATTTTTATTTTTAAAATATGAATAAAATTAAATTTTGTAGGATCATTAACTACAATTTAATTAATAAAAATATCAAAATATCTTTAATTTTATTTTTAATATAAAATATTTTTAAAAAATAATATAAAATAATTTAATATATGATATTTTATTTTATTAATAATTTAGTTTTGAAAGTTTTGTTTATTAAAAATTTATTCCATATATTTTTAAAATGTGAATTTCATTAAATTAAAAATTTTTCAATTTAAATTATAAAAATATTGATTAATTATTTTAAAATCTTTAAAATTTTAGTTAATTATAAAATTATCTATATATTTTACAAATTGAACCTTAAAATATTATAATTATTTATAAATAAGTCTTTATAATCTTGTAAAATTCTATTTATATCATTATTATCTTGATAATTTATAAATAATTACATATATGTATATATGTCAATTAATATGTTTTCATATATTATTATTATTATTATTATTATTATAAATAAATAATCTGGACACAAATTGTTAATAAAAAAAATTATGAATTAAATTATTTTCCACTGAAAATATAATTAAAGATATTTTAGTTATTTTTATTTAATTTAATAAAAAATCTAATAAAATAGTGATTAATTAATTTATGTTACTTGAAAAAAAAAATATATATATATATATATATATGAATGAACCGTTAACTCAAAAAGGTTGATAGTAGATGTCACGACCCAACCTATGGGCCGGACCGGCACTAGGACCTGGGCCAGCCTAAAGCCCCCGAGGCCCGTAGTAAGCCTTAACTGTTCATTTACCCAATTCTGAGGCCCATTGGGCCCAAATTCAAGAAACCAAACGGACAGAGTCCGGCCATAAAATGGACTTTCCAACGGGGAGTTTTTGACTCACCCGACCTGTAAACACAATAAATACTCAATTGGGGAGCTCAGCTCACCCTCCACATACTCATCAACATAAAATAAATGGGAGCTCAGCTCCCTCATCCAATCCATCAAACATACATAACATATTTAAGTTTACAGGTCCAATCATGATAAAAATATTACAGACCAAATTCAAATAAATCTCGCTAACACATGAGAAAATTCTAGGAGTAATTAAAATTACACAAACATGGATAAACAACCTGCGAAGGATAAAAGCAGGTTAACCCAGAACAAAATATCCTCCTGTGGCCTGTAAAAATTTTTGAACAGGAGTGAGCGTTCGACTCAGAGAGTAAAATATCAATCTTAACTATAATCTCTATAACTATCTGAAACTAATGCAACATGTAGAGTGAAATGCAACATTAACATCATATTCACATCATAGCATCAAAAAGGTAATTTGAAACACTCACACACCTGTAACATCATTCATAGTATATGGAGTGATCCCTATCTGACTCTCTTAAATCAATCTGTGCCGTGAAGAACTCATTTCGGACTTCCACTTAAATACCAAATCGGGGTCCCAATGAAGAACTCAAGCCGTGTCTACCCGAAGGCCGGGTCCCTGAAGAACTCAAGCCGTGTCTACCCGTCCTATCCATAGTCCACACCACATCACACGCACGCCAACGCACGCTGACCGCTCCAAATTACCACAACACTCATGGCACATTATGATTATCAATGCAACATAATTCGTGCCTAGAGTTTAACTACATAAATATATGCATATAAGTGATGCATGGGCATCTGAACATATAATAATATCGAAATTACGATTAAAATTAATATTTTACTCACGGACTTGACGACAAATCACCGTGGTGGTGGCGGAGGAAGAAGGTCATCGGCTCACTTGACAATTACATTACATCTATTTAATAAATTTGACTCAATACAATTCAAGAAAAGACCAATTACGTCCTAAGTCGTGCCGAAAATCCGGTAGAGTCTCCCCTATACCTAGGACCTACCCAACTTTGCAAAGGGCTAAAAGCACTTCTATATTCACAATCCATATATCAACAGTTCAATCATATCACACCCCTCCTGGGCCCATCAAATCAATCATCCATCACAATACGAAAAATTTCAATTTAGTCCTTATTATTGATCATTTTTGCAAAAGCGCCCAAACAAGCTCTAAAAATTATAAAACTTTGCCCCACGGTCCTTAGCAATATTACTAAGCTATTGCAAAAAGAATCTAAATTTTCTAAGCTACCACGAATATTTTATGGATTTTTAATTCTATTTAAGCACTAGAAAATTACGTAAAAGCAAGGTTCGGGTTTACCTTTGCCGATTCCGACTTGAACGCTCGGGACGTCGACAATGGGGCTAGCCAAAACCTCGGTCAATTCGGAGACTTTTCCGTGCAGTGCATGCGGCGAAATTTGCGAACCGGTCAATCGTCGAATTTCGCGAAATGAGAATACCTACACGAAGCCCATAACACGGGGTTAGTACATAAATTTTTGAATTTTCTAAGCTCATTTAATGCTCGAAAATACACTGCGAATTTCCGTGGGACCCACCAAAAACGTTGTCGGAAAATTTTGAAATTAATATCCCATGAAGCCCTCGTCAGTGGAGCGTGCTGGTAGCCTCGGTTTTCGTGGGATTCACGGTTTCGAAATCTAGCCCAAAAGTCGAAATGGCGAAAATCTTCCCGAGCAAAAATCGGACAATCCGCTCGATGGATTTGGCGTTCTTGGTGTCTATGGAAAGCTCTCCGAGTAGATGATTTTGGACACAAGACCGGTCCAATCGGTGGCGGATCGGCGGTTGGCCGGAGCTGGAGCGGCAGCGGGAGAGAGGAGAGAAAGAAAGAGGAAAGAGAGAGAGCGCGGGAGAAGAAAAAGGAAAGGAGCCGGTTCGATTCGACCGGTCCGATCCGTCCGTTCGATTCGGCCGGTTCGATTCGAAATACAAAATTTTGAATTTTTACTCGCCTCGGGACCAAAACGAGGTCCAAAAATTAGAAAAATTCGAGAAAATTCAGAAAAATCGTAGACTCCAAATATATTTTTAGTTTTGCCACGTGGTCTTTAAATTAATTTTTAAAAATCATCAAAGTTTATATTTTGGAAAATCGAACCCGATTTTTAAAATCGAAAAATCTCAAAAATTCCTAAAATTTAAATAAAATTTAAATATCAAAAATACTCATAATTAATAAAATTTTGGGGTGTTACATTCTTCCCCTTACAGAAAATTCGTCCTCGAATTTTTACACAAGCGAGAATAAAGTACATGATTATACATTGAACAAATAAGAGTACTTACTACATGTCCGTTCGACTCCCGGTGCACTCTTCCACCGACTCCTCCACAAAACCTTAACCATAGGGATGCATTTAGATCTCACTGTCTCACTTGGTAGTCCACTATGGCTACAGTCGCTCCTCAAATGTCAAATTTTCCTTTAGTTCTATCACATCCATTGCGATGCATGAGAAGGATCGGGAATGTATTTCCTGAGCATGGAGATGTGAAACACGGGATGAACGTGAGAGAGGTTGGGTGGTAGCTCCAACCGGTAGGCAACTGCTCCAACTCTATCAGTAACCTCAAAGGTCAGATATCCGAGGTGCCAACTTGCCTTTCTTTCCAAACCTCATGACTCCCTTCATTGGAGAAACCTTGAGGAATACATAGTCGCCATCGCAAACTCCACATCCCTCCGTGCAGGGTGCATAACTCTTACATCTCTGTTTGTCTCGATCGTTCTCGATTAAAGGAACTACCTCTGAAGTGTACTGCACTAGGTCTACATCATGCACTTTCGCTTCCCCCATTTCTGTCCAACATAGAGGAGACCTACACTTTCTTCCATATAGTGCCTCATAGGGTGCCATCCCTATGCTGGAGTGATAACTGTTGTTGTAGGCAAACTCCACTAAAGCTAGCTGCTCATCCCATTGACCTCCAAAATCCAAGACACTCATGCGAAGCATGTCTTCCAGTGTTTGGATTGTCCTTTCGGACTGTCCGTCTGTTTGAGGGTGGAAAGCTGTACTGAAGTTCAATTGTGTGCCAAGTGCCTCCTGCAACTTTCTCCAAAATCGAGAAGTGAACTGGGGCCCTCTGTCAGATATTATGGAAGCCGGAACTCCATGCAATCTGACTATTTCTCGAATGTAGAGCGGGCATCTTGTGCCCTGAGTAGGTAATCTTCTGGTAAGAAGTGGTGATTTGGTCAAGCGGTCCACAATTACCCATATCGAATCATATCCTCGCGTGGTACGAGGCAACCTTGATCCACAAAATCCATAGTGATCATTTCCCACTTCCATTACGGGATAGGAGCTCTTGCAGCTTCACTGACGGTCTCCAGTGTTCAAACTTCACCTTCGACAAGTCAAGCACTTGGACACAAAGTCTGCTATGTCTCTCTTCATGCCATTCCACGGTAGCTATCTTTCACATCATGGTACATCTTGGTGGAACACAGGTGGAATCTTGTCTGATGTGTAGTGTGCCTCTTGCATGATTTCATTCTGAGATTGTCCACATCGGGCACACATATTCTAGAACCTTGCACTAGGGCGCCATCATTGGCAAATCCAAACTCACCACCATCACCTGTGTACTCTTTCTATGATCTTCATCAATTGTTGGTCTCTGTCTTTGGGAAACTCTAACTCTGTCCCTCAAGTCGGCCTCACCGAAAAGTGAGCTATGATACCCCTCATCCGGATCTAGGATTAAACCTTGATCCATCAACTCATGTACCTCTGAATCGGTGGTCTCTTCTCTCGAAATGTGCGCCAAAGCGCGGAAGATTTTCGCTCAAAGCATCTGCTACAACATTGGCCTTCCAGGTGGTACTGGATGGTGCAATCATAGTCTTTGAAGCTCCATCCATCTCCTCTGTCTCAAGTTTAAATCCCTCTGTTGGAAGATGAACTTCAAACTCTTGTGGTCGGTGTATATCTCGCACACTTCACCATACAGGTAGTGTCTCCAGATTTTTAGTGCAAAGACTACAGTCGCCATTTCCAAATCATGGGTGGGGTAGTTACGCTCATGCCTCTTCATGCCTTGAAGCATAAGCCACTACCTTTCCATTGCATCAAAACACACCCTAGGCCAACTCGAGGCGTCACAATACAGTGTATCCTTCACCACTCACAGGTAGTGTCAACACAGGGGCAGTAGTTAGACACTCCTTGAGCCTCTGGAAACTCACCTCACAGTCATCTGTCCAAATGAATGGAACATTCTTCCTGGTCAACTTAGTTAGGGAGCGCTATCACGGAGAAATCTTGCACAAATCGCTTTGTAGTAGCCACTAAACCCGAAAACTTAGCACCTCGATGGTATTTGTTGTAGGCCTAAGCCAATCGATTCTGACTTCAATTTTCTTGGGATCCACTTGAATACCGTCACTAGAAACCACGTGTCCCAAGAATGAGATGCTTTCTAGCCAAAATTCACATTTTGAAAATTTGGCGTATAGCTGGTGCTCCCTCAAGGTTTGCAACACCATCCTCAAGTGCCACAGGTGTTGTTCGTGGGTCAGAGTGTATAGCAGAATGTCATCTATGTTTACGATGAGTTAACGGTACAAAAATGACTTGATCACGCTGTTCTTGTAGTCCTTGAAGGCTGCTGGTGCTTTAGTGAGTCCAAAAGACATCACCAAGAACTCATAATGACCATATCTTGTCCTGAAAGCCGTTTTGGACACGTCCTCATTCCTGATTCTCAAGCGATGGTAGCTCGATCGCAGTCTATCTTGGAAAAGAATCTAGCTCTTTGGGTGATCAAACAAATCATCGATCAGGAAGTGGATACTTGTTCTTCACGGTGACCTTGTTCGGTATGCGTAGTCGATACACAACCTCAATGACCCATCCTTCTTTCTCACAAATAAAGCAGGCGCCCCAAGGTGAAGTGCTCGGACGTATAAAACCCTTGTCCAAAAGCTCCTGTAGTTGTTCCTTCAGCTCTTTCAATTCTGCTGGTGCCATCCTGTAAGGTGGCATCGATATGGGGTTTGTACCTGTCACAACATCAATGCAAAACTCTATTTCCCTTCCTGGTGGAAACCCTGGAAGCTCCTCAGGGAAGACATCCATGAATTCTCTGACAACAGGAACATTTTCCATGCTGACACCTTCTACAGATGTATCTCTCACCAATGCCAAATACCCTTGGCATCCCCGCCTCAACATTTTTCTAGCACTAATTGCTGACACCAAATTATACGGAGCCATGCTCCTGTCACCATCAAAGCTAAACTCTTCCACACCAGGTATGTGGAAATACACCTTTTTGTTCCTGCAGTCTAAGGTGGCAAAATGAGTTGCCAACCAATCCATCCCGAGATTACATCGAAATCCATTCTTGGTAGAGGAACCAAGTCTGTGGGAGGATCTTTCCATCCACTACTACTGGGCTACCCGGAAATACCATGTCTACTTCTATGTTGTCACTAAGTGGGGTAGCTACTGACAAAGGGCACTCTAAAGTTGTAGGGTTTCTACCTAACCTCATGGCAAACACAGGGGAGACAAATGAGTGCGTAGCACCCGGATCTATCAAAACACGAGCCTCATAAGAACAGACCAGAAGAATACCTGCCACAACTGCATTTGAAGCTTGAGCATCCTGGTGGGTCAGGGTGAAAACTCGAGCTTGTCCCCTACCGAGTGGCGAGAACCACGACATCGACTTCTACCTCTGATCGCCTCCAAATCCACGTCCCCCTTGTCCTCGGCCACCCTTTGGCGATCACTGCCATGTTGGAAGCACCGGATACAATTGTCGAGGAACATTTGCATGAACCTGTGACCCCATCGTGGCTCATCAAAGCAGGCGATCTCTAGCAAAGTGGCGGTTGGCCACACACAAGCATACTCTGACAGACTAGGTCTCCTAATTTCTTATCTCTCCGAATCTTCTATTATCACAAACTTATTACATTTGGGTCATCTACGTGTTGCGGTGATGGTATCCTCATCCTTATCTAGGGCAAGCTGTACTTTTAAGACTCACTTTTATGTACTCGTGTCTTACGAAATGGGCACACCATTTAAACCCATCTTGACAAAAATATAACATTTCTTGGAGTACGTATCCTCATGATAGATCTCACATGTCTACTAACTCTATTTCACATTTCTGTGTACTCCACGAAAATCAAGATACTAACTGAGGTAATCTTATATTTCCCGAGGTATAACGTAGAATCTAGAAACAAAGAATTACAGGAAAAGACGAAACAGAATCCTATACTCCGCATGTGACTCCTAGTAGACTCTTCCCAACACTTAGATAATTTTTCCCTATGAATCTGGAGCCTAAGCTCTGATACCACATTTGTCACGACCCAACCTATGGGCCGGACCAAGCACTAGGACACAGGCGACCTAAAGCCCCGAGGCCGTAGTAAGCCTTAACTGTTCATTTACCCAGTCGAGGCCCATTGGGCCCAAATTCAGAAACCAAGCGGATGATCAGAGCCATAAAATGGACTTTCCAACGGGAGTTTTGACTCACCCGACCTGTAAACACAATAAATACTCAATTGGGGAGCTCAGCTCACCCTCCACATACTCATCAACATAAAATAAATGGGAGCTCAGCTCCCTCATCCAATCCATCAAACATACATAACATATTTAAGTTTACAGGTCCAATCATGATAAAAATATTACAGACCAAATTCAAATAAATACTGCTAACACATGCGGAAATTCTAGGAGTAATTAAAATTACACAAACATGGATAAACAACATGCGAAGCATAAGCGAGTTAACCTGAACAAAATATCCTCCTGTGGCTGTAAAAATTTTTGAGCAGAGTGAGCGTTCGACTCAGAGTAAAATATCAATCTTAACTATAATCTCTATAACTATCTGAAACTAATGCAACCTGTAGAGTGAAATGCAACATTAAACATCATATTCACACATAGCATCAAAAAAGGTATTTTGAGCACTCACACACCCTGTAACATCATTCATAGTATATGGGCTGATCCCTATCTGACTCTCTTAAATCAATCGGTGCCGTGAAGAACTCATTTCGGACTTCCACTTAAATACCAAATCGGGGTCCCCGAAGAACTCAAGCCGTGTCTACCCAGAAGGACCTGGTCCCTGAAGAACTCAAGCGTGTCTACCGTCCTATCCATAGTCCACACCACATCACACGCATGCGCCAACGCTGCTTTGCTCCAAATTACCACAACAACACTCATGGCACATTGCGATTTATCAATGCAACATAATTCGTGCCTAGAGTTTAACTACATAAATATATGCATATAAGTGATGCATGGGCATGCTGAACATATAATAATATCGAAATTACAGTTAAAATTAATATTTTACTCACAGACTTGACGACAAATCACTGTGGTGGCTGGGCGGAGGAAGAAGGCTGTCCCGGCTCACCTGACAATTACATTACATCTATTTAATAAATTTGACTCAATACAATTCAAGAAAAAGACCAATTACGTCCTAAGTCGTGCCGAAAATCCGGCAGAGTCTCCCCTATACCTAGGACCTACCCAACCTGCAAAAGGGCTAAAAACGCACTTCTATATTCACAATCCATACATCAACAGTTCAATCATATCACACAGCCCCTCCTGGGCCCATCAAATCAATCATCCATCACAATGCGCAAAATTTCAATTTAGTCCTTATTATTGATCATTTTTGCAAAAACTGCCCAAACAAGCTCTAAAAATTATAAAACTTTGCCCCACGGTCCTTAGCAATATTACTAAGCTATTGCAAAAAGAATCGTAATTTTCTAAGCTACCACGAATATTTTATGGATTTTTAATCCTATTTAAGCACTAGAAAATTACGTAAAAACAAGGTTCGGGTTTACCTTTGCCGATTCCGACTTCGGGAACGCGCTCGGGACGTCTGACAATGGGGGGCTAGCCAAAACCTCGGTCCAATTCGGAGACTTTTCGTGCAGTGCATGCGGCGAAATTTGCAGACCCGGTCAACTGTCGAATTTCCGCGAAATGAGAATACCTACACGAAGCCCATAACACGGGGGTTAGTACATAAATTTTTCAGAATTTTCTAAGCTCATTTAATGCTCGAAAATACACTGCGAATTTCCGTGGGACCCACCGAAAAACGTTGTCGGAAAATTTTGAAATTAATATCCCGCGAAGCCCTCGTCGAGTGGAGCGTGCTGGTAGCCTCGGTTTTCTCGTGGGATTCACGGTTTTCGAGAAATCTAGCCCAAAAGTCGAAATGGGCGAAAATCTTCCCGAGCAAAAATCGGACAATCCGCTCGATGGATTTCGGCGTTCTTGGTGTCTATGGAAAGCTCTCACGAGTAGATGATTTTGGACACAAGCCCGGTCCAATCGGTGGCCGGATCGGCGGATGGAGCGGAAGCGGCAGCGCGAGAGAGGAGGAGAGAGAAAGAAAGAGGAAAGAGAGAGACGCGCGGGAGAAGAAAAAGGAAAGGGAGCCGGTTCGATTCGACCGGTCCGATCCGGTTCGGTTCGATTCGGCCGGTTCGATTCGAAATACAAAATTTTGAATTTTTACTCTGCCTCGGGACCGAAAACGAGGTCCAAAAATTCCGAAAAAATTCCAGAAAATTCAGAAAAATACGTAGACTCCAAATATATTTTTAGTTTTGCCACGTGGTCTTTAAATTAATTTTTAAAAATCATCAAAGTTTATATTTTCGGAAAATCGAACCCGATTTTTAAAATCCGAAAAATCTTAAAAAAATTCCTAAAATTTAAATAAAATTTAAATATAAAAAATACTCATAATTAATAAAATTTTGGGGTGTTACAGTAGATGAGAATACAATTTATATAACTGGCTTGCCTACTACTTCACTTTATCATGAAATGCACGCGCGCGCATTGTTAAGGTATTAGGAAGATCTGTGGGATTTAATCACTTGCAAAGACGCCTTTTTCTATCATGTTCTATTTAATGGTCCTTGGATGGTTGCTGACCACTACTTGATTGTTCGTCAATGGCGGCATAATTTTGATCCTGAGCATGCTGTGATTGACAAAGCTTTAGTATGGTATAATTATGTGTTTATAGGGAGAACAAGAGAGGCTTATTATGTGATGAAGTGTTTCCCGTGGAGATTCCATTTGTAATGTTCGAGTACTTGATTTTACTGATGGGAGAGACTATTAATTCCTTAATTAACAGATGTAAATAATCTTAATAATAATTTTATTAGGAAAAGAAAATCCTACTATTTAAACCGTGTGTAAAAAACAAAGCCGCTAGTTTCGAACGGAAACATCTGATCTGCTTCTTTGTGAATTACTTGTTAATTTCCTTTAAATCTTTATTATGTATATATATATATATATATGCATACGACTCTCTCAACATTCCCATCCAGCTAACAATATGGGAAGCACGTCCCGTACTCTAGAAATCACAGTCTTATCCTGTGAAGACTTGCGCATTGATCGAAGATTGGTGAAGAAGAACACCTATGTCATGGTTAGAACGGACCCTCTAAACTATCGTACTACAAAGATGGATACAGAAGGAGGAGCTTACCCTTCCTGGAACCAAAAGCTCACAATCGACATGCCATTGCATGAACGATTTATAACGTTAGAAGTTCACTGCAAGACGGCTTCCGGGGATAGAACTATTGGGACGTCCAGGATGCCGACGACAGATTTCATGGGAGGCTATTTGCCAGAGAATTATTTGAACTTCTTGAGTTACAGGTTAAGGGATGCTAAAGGTGAGAGAAACGGAATTGTTAACGTTTCAGTAAAGGTGAAAGTGCCGGAATATTATTTGTCTTCCATTAACAACAAGAAGGTGGTGCCAGAAAATAACTCTTTTTCTATGACGTCAAAGCCGGTGCCGGCGATCCCGATTGGCAGCGGCAAGAATTTTGGCATTGTGATTGGTATTCCCGTTTTGGGTGTCAATCAAGTCTAATCCTTTTTATTTTTTTCTTTTATTTTCATAGAATTAAAGCGATTTCGTATACAATCTTGAGAGGTTGGTGTTTCTGTTTAAGCATGGAATGGCTTTCTTGCGTCTTACTTTGGGAACAGAACTCTTCTATTTTGTTCGAATAATTTTTTTTTTTTATTGTTTAATTAAAACAAGAATTTCATTGGCTTGAGATGACAATTACGTGGGAAAATTAAGATTTGGATGGCGGGCTATTTTAAATTGCAATATTAAAAATAAAGAAAGATCAATTCTACAATGAAGTGGGCTTGACTTTTCAATGAAAAGAAATACAGTAATCGCCAAAATTGAAATAAGGTTGGCGATTTCAGAGATGAAAAGCCATGACAGTTCGAGGAATCCCCAGCGAAAAAAAAAAAGGAGAAATTATAATTGAAATTTTGTGATTATTGGGTTACACAATTTTTTAAAATATTTTATAAAATTTTACAAAAACATTCTTTTTTTTTTTAAGAAAAATGTAATTTTAAACAAACTTGTTGACATTAGTACAGTCACTATAGCTCCAAACGGCCCGGAGAAACGAGTGCCACAAATAAAGGGTGTGCTGGTGAAGTTTTGACTTGGAAAAAATGAATCCAGTTGAAATATTCAGAGTGAAATTAGATTAATTCACAAGTGTCCCAAAATAATTAATGAGAAGGCGAAGCGAAAACGGTTAGAGCCCATGCATGTGAGTTTGATCAATGAATCCACTCCACGCCACAGCATTTAGCTCCTTGATGTTGCCATTTAATGATTACATTGTTGAATGTAAGCTTCAAGCATTTGAAGTCTCATAACTAATTACTCTGTTGCTTCCTTGTGGCTGCTCTGAACATGCACGTGAGAACTTAGAAGCTACTTGTAGAACTCAAAAGAAGTTTGCGACTGTAAGCTATTTTGGCTTCGCCCATAAGGTGCTTACTCTGTCAATTATAAGGTTAATTATAGCCAAATGTGTTTCGACTTGCTGTGTTTTTTGTGGGATTTGTTTCAACGGACTAGGCCATTTCAAATTTTCAATGGCATAGTCTTAAAGATATCTTTTATAGAATATTAAACTTAGAAACCTGTTCAACTGGCGCCGGCCGTGCCGTGTAGTAGTAAAAATCAAGCCAATGGATTTTTTCAATTTATGAACAATTTTTTATTTTATGTTATGAAATTTTATAGAATATAATGTGTAATATATGAAGTTTTTAATAAGCACAAAAAATGACGATGCAAATTCAAAGGACCCAGCAAAATACATCCAAATTAATAAATCAAATCGAATTGAAATTTCTAATTCAATTTGGTTTGATCTAATACTTCTGTTTAATTTAATTCAATTAAATATTATTTAATTTTTTGATTCAGTTTGCACAATTGGGATAAATGTGCCCTTGTGATCGTCAGTGCATCACGTCATCCTAGATTCCTAGTTTAAGATGAGACAAGGTACAGCGGATCTCCAACTTTTTTGCACATACTTGTGTTAGAGTGAGTATTATTCAGTTCAAATCAAACAAACTGAATTGAATCACTTTAATTCTATAATTCAATTTAATTTTTAAGATAATTCAGTTCGATTCAATTTTATATTATAAAAATTTCGATTATTTCAGTTTGATTCAGTTTTAAAGAGAAAAAATCAGTTAAATCGAATCAAACCGAATAATTTTATTAATTTTTGAATTAATTTATTTTTATGAAAAATTTATGAATTATATGTAATTATATATATATAAATTGTTCAATTTCATTGATTAATGATTATTAAGTTCAAACTAAGATCAAAATCAGATCAAATAACTTAAAAATCAAGTCTAAATTAAAAAATAATAAAAAATCAAAACCGATCGATTTAAACTGAATCAAACTGAAATACAGCAATTTGATTCGATTTGATTTTTCATTCATTTCGATTTGATTCGATTTCTAAAATATATAATTCGATTTTCATGATTTGATTCGGTTCGGTTCGGTTCGGTTTGAATCGATTACTCACCCCAAGCTCATGCATTCATTTGATCAGGTGCAGCTGAGCTCTCATTTAGTAAGTCTGGGCTAATTTGCAAAGGAAACCCGTTACTAACAACTAATTCAATCTGTTTTGAGTAACAGTAAAAATATCATATACATTAGGCACACTGACCAAGAAAAGTTACAGATAGTTACACATTGAGATGATTTCTCTTGTTAATGGCACCAGCTAGATGCTGTCTCAAGCCAAAACGTCTCCACTGCTATCAAAGATGGTCACGTGCGCATGATAACACAGATAGGGAAGAAGCTCTATCCCGAATTCTTGTAGAAAACCTTGTTTCTACACTTCTTCACTACCAATTTGATTGCTTGCCTTTAGAATGTTGAACTTGCAAAGAGGGCAGATTGCGTTTATGTAAAGCCACTTATCTATGCATGTGCTGTGGAAATGGTGATGACAAGGAAGTTTACGTAGCTCAGTTCCATCTTCATATGCAGAAAGGCAAATGCAGCACTCCTGCAATGCGGCAATAATAAAAACATTAGAAATGAGTCGATGATAAAGAACAAATATAGGAGCTCCAACACTCCAACACGAAACAAGATATAATTTCAGGGTCCGCTCCATCCATCCTATTGTTAAATAATAGATTTAGCCATATGATTAGCATAGCATTTAGAAATGTGAAAAAATAAGGGGTTGAAAATTGATCCCATAACAACACACTTTTGCTAACAGAGATAAAAACATTGAAAAGAAAAGAAGCCCCATCTCCAGTTGAGGAATTTGTGCTGCTGAGCTGTTGTCTAAGACATGGATACCCTCTACAGCAATTAACTACTAATTACGAACCATTTTTTTTTTCAATTTGGTTTATAGGCCTAACAGACACCAACCCCACTCCATGGTCCAATCACAAAGCAGTTGCAATTTAAAAATTACACGTTTTTAGAAGTGATGAGACAAAACTTTCTGCTTCTGGAGTACTTACAGCATCCTCATGGGAGAGAAGACGTTCAGTGGGCATATCAATTTCACATTCAATCATCGTACCTCCAAAAGATGCTTGAATCTCACCACTAACTTTCTCAAAATCCCCCATCTTGTGGAACTTATACTTTGGCAATTGATCAATCTCTTCCTTTGTTGCTCCTTCCTGTTTTTCAGTTAAAGATGACAAGAAATCAGATGCACGATACTAAGAACATGGAGCAAAAATATTTAATAATGGCACTGTACAAATAGGTTGGCTGGTGTTTGATGGCCTAGAATATCAAAGGATCTCAAAAAAATAAAAAAACAAAATAAAAAATAAAAACCATCAAATCATTGTCACCATGCATTAAGTGAAATCTCATGGTTCATTGGCTAACCACATGCTAAGCTATATGCCAAGGGCTTTCCCTTTCCAAGAACTAGCTCTTGAGCTTCTAAATAACAGGTGAATGCCACATTTCTAAATGATATATATACATGACCACAATCAAACAAGGCAAATAGTTTACATTGGTTCAAGATGACAGCAATATTTCCTCAACATGAAGGCCATGAGATCTTTAACGGAATTTGATCTTAAAACTCATCCAAGAAAATTAAGAATGAATTATTTCTCAATTCAAAATTCAACAGTTCCAGACAAATTGAATGCTCAAAAAATAACTATCAATGGTCCCAAAGAAAGAAGCAAAGAGAAAGAGAGAACAGAATTTGTATTGCCTGCAAAGTAAGCAACAATGTCATTTAATCTGAGACAATTCATTCAGAAAACCTAAATCTTAAATCATCCAATCATAAGTTCTGAATTACGTGATTGCATCTTGCAGCCTTTTAGTTTAGTTTCGAAGAACGGTTTCATAGAGAGAGGAAAGGGTTCTAAACCTGCAGGATCTGAGCTTATGGGAGCTTTCATCAAAGCAGCAACAACATGAGGGCTGGAAAGTTCTTCATCGAAGGGTTGAGGTTTTTGAGCACAGTAAAGATTTATCACTTTCACTGCTTTCAGGGAGTAGTTGGACAGTTCACCAGTTGGGAGTTCATGAGTATGGAGCATCTAACCTAAGCATGTGAACTGGAGCTGGGGTTTGAAATTGTAAGTCTCTAAAGCTCCAACCTTTGTCCAATTCAATATCTTCGTGAAGAGAAAAAAAAACAATAATAAATGCAGATGCACCGGGTCTCCTATTCAAAAATTGGCTCATCAAGTATGAGTAGACTATGCTTGCAAAGACAAATTTCCTTAGTTCTAGACTTGATCATAAAGAAACAGTTATTGAACAATTTTTCCATCATAAAGTCAAATGTTCCTTCAGCGGAGAGTCAACTACTTCTTTTTTTCTATTTACTGTCAAGTGTCTACTATATGTTGCCACTTGAATTGGCTTATGCCTAAAGGACAGTTATAATAAAAGCTTAATTGCACACATGTCCATGAATGTGTTGTGCACACGTGGAAAAAAATCCGCTGCAATGAACTAAAAGGGGGACCTGAGAAAAATAAATTACCCGCTCTGTCATGGCATATAAGATTCCAATTATACATGGAAGGCAGCAGCAGATAGCAATACCAATGAGACAAGCAACAGCAACACAGATGAATACAAAGATCACATCAAAAGCAAGAAATGTAATACAAAGCCTACAAAACAAACCGGAAAATAAGTCAATACACAAAACACATCCTAATATAACCTAGACCACATTGAAGGAAAAATTTGTTGAAACAAACCAGTATAGCTGCGGTGAATCATGTGTCACATTTTGGCCACCAGCAGTAACCCAGTAGAATCCGACAATCCACCAGATAAATGAAAACATTGTATTTGCAGACTCCAGGTGCTTAGCAACGCTGCAAAGAAAAGTAAAGAATTCATATAAAAAAATAAAGTACAGGCTAGAAGGTTCATTCCTCAATCTTAACCAAGAGAAGCATCACGAAATTCACAGCATTTGAGCAACATCAAGTTTCCCACGACTTACAACAACACAGTCTTAAGTTAATAGAAATATCTAAATTCTTAGGGAATAAAGCTCAAAGCTTTCACCGCTCCCAACCCACAAAATCATAATAAAAGTCGAATGTCATTTGCACCCAAGAGAGAACAAAAGAAGAGAATATCAGGGACAATACAACATCTATCCAGTTAACCATCTTCTTTCAAAGAAAAACAAGAACGTGTTCTATTTCCCATCGAAACAAACTTATGCTTAAGCCAAAAAAATAAGAAAGCAAAACCGTACCGATTTTCATCATCATTGGCTCGCTGTTCAGCCCCATAGTCCACAGAATCTCCTCCATCACCCCCCGATCCCGAAGTGGAATCTCTACTCACTCTCAATCCCATATTCCTTCCACTAAGCCGTCTTCTGTACTCGAAGATCACACAGGCAATATGGAACACACACTGCAAACCGTACCCAATTATCCACAGCCTCAACGGCACCTCAGGCTCCTCTTTGACGCTCAACCCCAACACCACAGCAGCAATCACCACGAAGGCCAAATTCCACAACACATCTAACACAATAATCGGCCTGGAGTAGGCCCAGTCGCTCTGGCGCTCCTCGAGCTGCTGGGCCGCATTTTCGCGCACCCGGAAAGAGGGTTCCCGCAGCATCATGCGGCGGCTGCTGGCTCGACGGAGAAGCCGAGCAGCCGCACCACGGAGAGGCTGTGGTGGGCGGCGTAGGAGACGTCGGCTTCGGAGGAGGTGGTCGGCGATGGAGCGGGTGAGGAGCGGGGAGGTGTCGACAGAGTCAGACGTCGGAGACGATACCGAGGGATTTGTGGCGAGCATTTTAGAAGGAATACAAATTTTTTGAAGGGTTGGATTAGGTGCATACGATATGAGTTGGAATTTGGATGGGGAGATACAGATTTTCCTATCAGTAGAATTTAATTAGAAGCCATTGAATTTGAATTTTAGACTGTCTTAGCGGATACAACTCCAATCAATCAACAAACCCGTAACAGCAGTACCTATTATCTTGCTGACCTGGAATTGTTTCATTAAATTGCTTGCTGCTCGCGTCTTAAGATGGCCACGTGTCATACGACGCAACAGTTAAACTGACGTCCTGTCCTTACAATAAATTTTAACCTTTTTTTTTGTTGTTATATATGCTGTCTTTAAATTTAGTTTAAAGTACATTATTAGCGTAGTTTTTTTTTTTTTTTTGAAGTGTGATTTAAATTTTAATTGAGCAATGATTCGAGTTTAGATGAAAATAATTTTAATAATTATTAGATTAAAAATATTTATATTATATATATATATATATATATACAAATATTTAGAGTTAGAAAGCTCTATGAAAAAGGCAATTTTGTCCTCCGAAGCTTTTCTTTATGCGAGCCATGATTTCTTGGCGAAATAGAAAAATTTCTGTGTCTCCCTTCCAATTCCTCTTTTTGTGGGCTATAATTTTTTGCTTTTATGGAAATGATTTCTTTTTATTAGTCAGTGCAGCTGATTCAAGATTGGGACTAGCATGGAAGCAATCCATTGATGCAAGTGCAGGCGTGATAGATGTTGATTACAAGGGTCTAGTTGGAGTTGTATTATTTAATCATTTTGAATGCAGATTTGTTTTGAATTTGTTGTTTTGTTTATGAATAGAAACTTTTTATCAGATTAGTTCATGAATTGAATTCTTTCTAGATTGTCATTTTTGGCTTTGAAGTTAAGTAGTTTTGTGTATTACTGGTTTTGAATAATTTGAGAGAAAACCAGGTAAAGATATTATTGATTTCTTTTTTTAATAATATTAATGGAAGATTCAATTAAAAAAGTAATTATTATTATTGTAATTCTTATATTAGTGATTAATCTCTTTAAAATTTAAATTTTTATAGAGATTAAATGTTAATCTAGGACTAAGATATTTGTTTTATTAGATACTAAACTAACAAAATTTAACAAATGAAATAATAATATTGCTTCATTTAAACAATCAAACACTTTCTAAGTGAATATATTACCTACACATCAATTACCATAAATAAGAAGAATTTTTATGTTTAATAAAATTAATATTGTTGAGATTTTTTTTAATTACTATTTAAAATTCAAAGTCAATACCATCCTAAATTTAAGAACGAATGAGATTTACACATTTTTGTGCGTATCTGCCTTTAATTGATGCTAAATTTGACTCTAGAGATCACTCTCATTTTATTTAAAATATTAGCATTTCAGTTGCTTAAAGTCAAAGATGGATCAATGTCACCACTCAGATCAATTCTGGGGGGCAGAGGGAGTCGCACAGAGAGTGAGAGATACAATGCTAATCAAGGAACGAGGCATAAAACCGGCAATTTGAATTTTGTTATATCAGATGAAGGAACCAGGTAAGATGTACTAATACATCTCTATATGATCCATTAAATTGATATTCTCAACGAACGCCGTTACACTATATATGAAAAACACAATAACATAATTATATCAACCCATTTTACATTCACTCCCATACAACACACCACATTCAAACATAAATTAAATCTTGGAAGTTGGAACCTCATTGACAAGTATCCTCCCTCATTCACTGAATCCAAATCATAGTCTCTCTCTGACTAGCCGTTAATTTGCCAAAACTCTCCTATTTTCCATCTTAACCAACTATAACAGGATTGTACGATGGTTGTGCCTTAACTAATGCAGCAGGCAGGATGTGTTGCCTTGGGGTTTTGAGCATCCAAAAATTGAGTTGCATTTCCTACAGATCTGACCACTCCAGGTTCAACAATCTTCTTTTCTTGAATGCTCTGGAATTAGACGTTGGCGCAGTTCAGCAGACGCACCAGCCAACTCTGCAAGGGTGTTTGAAATGAGCAATATAAAGAGAAAATTATTGGTGAAAAAGATGCGTATTAATAGTATATTAACCTACCTTGAGCTGTAAAATTGAACAAAGGAGGTAGCGCTCGTCCATTAGGCAAACAGGCATTGGGGTTTCTCAAATCATCAAAGAAAGGGTGAGCACATGCCTCCAGCTGACAACCAGGAAATATAAACTAGGTTACCAAATTTCCCAAAATATGCAAATTTCAAATATAGATATAAATCCTATTAGGAATAAAACATTTACAACTAATGCAACACAAGCAGGGAAATTCAACAGAACAGCACATAAAAATGAAAATATTCAACAGTCCATGAAACTAACTGAATCTAAGGTAATATAATGTTCTTACAGCACTGCAACGTAGATTAGGTGAATACTGCAGCAGCCTTGATACAAGATCCACAGCTTCAGGGGGCATTCGCTTGTGAAATATCTGAACATTGTAATGTTAACAAGACATCTATCATCACAGATACTACGTGCCAATTTTTGTAATGATAAAAGGAGGAAGATCCTCGAAATTGTCAACAGACCTTGTGCCATGGGTGAGCTTTAATCTGAGGGAACTTAAATTCAGTGTAATTTGGATTCATACACTTAATTTCTTCTCTGGTTGGTGTTCCCAGAACCTGATTTCAGACAGCCCAACAAGGGGGAAAACTTAAAATTTTACCAAACATACAACCAAGTATAACTAGAACACAAGAAACTACTAGATCATACCTTAATAATTTCCACCAGCTGATCAACACCACTTTCCCCAGGAAACAGTGGCTGCAAAAGTAAGGTGAAATAAAGAAGGCAAAACCCATCAGACACAAGAAGTTGTCATGAATCCAATATCTTAAAGGGACAGATAAACAACAAATAATTTATAAGCCAAAAATGATTGAGAACTATAAGGTGGTGGACTATTCTACTCTCTACACCTCGTGAACAAGAGACGTGAATTACAAAGTTCCAACTAAGAGGATGATTAAAAAGAATTATCCATGATGAATGCTACAAAATATAGCACCTAATTCCATGCATACCAATCCTCAAAAAAAAAAAAAAAAAATTCCACGCATACCAGATGGCATTGAAAGGGAAAAGCAGAAATTTCATACAATTCCTGTAAGTTTTCAGTCAAAGTCCTTGCAAAGTGAACAATAAAGAATTCGATGGAGGAAGAAGAAGAAGAAGAAAGGAAAAGAGACCCACCTGACCAAGAAGAAGTTCAGCCAATACACAACCAGCAGACCACATATCAATTGCAGTTGTGTATGCTGTAGCCCCAAATATAAGCTCTGGTGCCCTATAATATCGTGAACAAATATAAGATATGTTGGGTTCACCTGGCACCTAAAGGCAGAATGGTAACTTGAATTAGTTTCTATAAATCAATTGCATACTTTAACTACAACTGGGAAAGAAAAATGAAAATAAACTTACCAGCTTCTTTGCACTTCCAAAATCACATATCTTTAGCTGGTGTGTATGGGGATTGACCTGCAGAAGGCATCACAACTTCAAGCCAATGATGTTTTGTGACAATATGTAAGTATCAAAATTCAATAAGCATGCTATTACTGCGAAAGGTATCAGAGACACTTCCATGAGATAAATCACATTAATCACAAGTAAAAGACATAAAGTGAGGAGATGACAAGGTGCTTTCACATCCTTTCCCCTTTAAATGGAAATCATTTTCAGGTCTAGTAGCATCCAGAGGCCTAAGAGACATATCGCTAGCCAGTTGCCGCCTATTTTCCTCCTTTTCACTTTCAGAGACAATCAGCTAAACTGAATCATTAAAATACCATTTTACCAACTGCAATCTCCCTCACAAGTCACAACAAATGAATAGCAACAATTGAAATAGTTAAAAAATTGGAAGTGTTAACTGGTAAAGAAATGTTTGTGCAAAAGCCAATTCTTAAAGGTATTAAAATAATGAGACGGACTATAAGTAAATCTTACCAGTAAATTTTGTGGCTTAATATCTCGATGACATACACCAACTACATGATGCAAGTAACTTAGGCCACGACAGATCTACAAAAACAAAAAGCAGAATACTTAATTTGCACAAAAACTACACCCATATCAGCAAAATCAATTCTAAAATACACATCATAAGAATCTCACAACCCACCAAAAACTGGACAAACCAAGCACTTTTACATAGTTTTACCTGGTAAGCATACAGTTGCACATATAAAATAGGCATGTGTTGGTGGTTCATCTTGCTATAGTGCCTAGATATTCGGTAGACAGTCTCAGGTATATACTCCAGGACAAGGTTAAGATATAGTTCTTCTTTCTCAGTAGTTGAAAAGAAGCAATGCTTCAGTTCAACAACATTAGGATGGTCAAGTAAGCGCATGACTTGAAGTTCTCTATTTTTGTATCTTCTATCCTGCAGCACCTTCTTTATTGCAACTGCTTCACCAGTTTCCAAACACTTAGCCTATAGCATGTCTATGAAATGTTAAATGCTGGGGGTAAAAGGCATCACAATACCAAAGATAGATCTGAATGTGAGCTGCGTGTGCTGATTAATTCCACATACCTGATAGACAACACCAAATGAACCTGTACCAACCACACGCTCTGCCATAAAGGAGATTGTCTGGGACAATAAACAACTAAACTTTTAGCAGGATTGTCTCCAAAATCCATACAGTATATAAACCAAAACATAGGCCTATGGTTGTGAAGTAAATATAGTATCACAAAGATCTTAAGGATTATAACCTTCAACCTTTACGGCATTCATGGTATATTATCATCAAAATTTGGACAAGAATGAAAATGATAAAGCCTGAAATATCAATGAATGACTCAACCAAAAACCTTATGTTTGTAGGCAAGGGCTCTAGAATAATCTTCCTATTATATCTCTAAAATGCTGATATTTAATTAATAATATGAGGGTACAATGATTCAAGCTCTGTACATTTTTATCAAAAAGACTCTAAAAACCATGTCAAATGAAGCTTAAGTTTGTGTGTGTGTAGAGAGAAGGGATGAGAGAGAGAGAGAGAGATGCAGAAGTTTACAATACCAAGTATTTGATTGAAGTGCACAATAAACCATGAAAAGGAAGCAACTCATTTGAAAAAGATGAAGATCTAATAAAAGCAAAGTATCTGGTGAGCAAGTGAAGTTCAAGAACAAAAAAATGCACAATTAGAAAATGCTAACATAGTAATTTAAGAACAAGGCAAGGAAAAGAATGCAATGTAACAGTCAATAAGGAAACACAACAAGAGTTAAACAGAATAATTAACTAACCTGTTTTGGTTGTCCATTCCGACCACCCACTGTTGTTGCAATTATATGACCAGTTTCTGTTCCATTACCACTCACAATGGAAGCTTCCATATCCTTCATAGTACACAATTAGACATGTAATAACCATTAAATATCAATTCAAACTATTTGCACAGTTCATCATTGCCACAACAAATCTAAAACTAAAATTAATCCTGCATATATCTCCCCAATCTTGTGGATGTTAAGGGGCTATTGCATCCAGACTTTAAAAATAAAAAAAAATAAAAAAAAACCTTTTCACCATGGTTGGTCCGTCTATCATCATGATTGTTCGCTTTGTCATCATGATTGGTCGATTTGTCATCCTTGATCCTCATTTCATTCATTTCTTTGGGAAGCTGATCATAGCCTGAATTTTCTCTTCTGGCCATTGAAGATGGTTTGGATGTGCTTGCAGCATTTTCCAGTGACGTAGAAGCCATATGCTGCTCCAGACATGTGGCACTTCTCTCATCTAAGCATAATTCCCCCTCAATTTTCTGCTCTGTTTCTTGATCAACCTTCACTCTCTTTGTCAAAGAGTCCCCACCCTAAAGGAGAAAGAGAGGGAAAAAAAAAAACACTTTTCTCAAAATGCAGTTCATCTGATGTTCTTTCACCATGTTACAATCTAAATACAAAATGGAGTCTGAAAAATCAGAAAGATAATAAAAACACTACATAAATAAGCACAAACATCTAGCCCATTTACTGACTCTGTAGGCTCAGGCATGCAATTCGAATATTTAAACATCCATCTGAAGTTATTACTTGGAATCTCCCCTCAGTTTAAGACCAATAATAATGAAGCAACAGCTGACTTATGCACTGATTCCATAAACCCGTAATGACAAGTATGTAACTTGAGTTGCAATGTCATTTACACTTCCTTCAGTAAGCAGAGCTACTGAATGATTTATAAGATTAAGTGCGATCCAGTTTTGGCACTTAGAAAACATGGCTGATTTATAAGATTAAATGCGATTTTCTTCTCGCACTTAATTATCCTCTTAAGTACATATCAATCATAAGATTTCATAGTCAACATCACATAATAATACAGCACCATACATGAATGAGTTATCCAACACTTTTCTCAATTCTGAAGGTAGCATCACTCTCTCTATCTCGCACCTCACACCTTCAGCCTTATTTTCTTAAAGAAATAAAATAAATGAAAAGATTATAAAGATACACGTTAACCATTCTCAAGAAAGAACCAATAATTGTGATTTGACCTATCAACAACCGCAACAACAATGCTATTTAAAAAAGGCAACCACTAATATATAGTTTTCCACATCAATTACCCAAATAAACTAATAATCAAAGAGAGATATTGCATCATTTTTAGAAAATTACAAGCATAATAAAACCCATGATAATAAAAGTACACGTTACACCTGAGCAACAATGTTGCATACCAAAATTGCTCAGCCAACCAATAAAAACTGTTTAATGGTTGAAAAAAAAGGCACTCAGAATGTGACAAGGCCTTAACAAATAACCACACAAATCAAAACCAATAGAAAAGGCTAAATCCAAGAAATATGAGGTATGCTCGTTGCCTCCCACAGCAAGCCGCATATTTTGAAAAACAAAGAAATAAAACCTTGATCCCTGATCAATCGAAAACTCGATATAATAAAATCAAATTGCCCAAAATCTTTTATACAATCCATTACAAATGAGAAATAACATCCGCATCAGAAGAACAAAATCAAGAGACGAATATAGATATCCAATAAAGCTTACGGTCATGAACATAATCGGCTCAAACAAATCATAAACGGAAAATAAAAAGTGATTAAATAAATAAATAAACTTAGCTCAACCGCGATTCGCTCAACCATAACACTATAAACATTCTACCTTCCATTTTTCCTTCATACCATTTCTCAGCTACCCAACAGACATTGCAAGAAAAATAAATAGAAAATAAAAAGGAAAAAAAATACAAAAAAAGCTTTGTACTTACAGGATCAGATGATATAGAAGTGCGACCAGAAGCAATGCTTTTTAATCGACGCATCACATTCATGGTTTCTGTCTCCGCCAAAACAAAATAGTAATCTCCCCTTCAATCCCCAAACCAACAAAAAATAAAAATAAAACTCAAAATTTCCCAAAAAAAATTGGAAAAAAAAAACCGCTAAGCAAGCAGAGAAGAAAGAACTGAACCTCCTTCTCTCTCCTCCGCGTTCAACAGAGAGAGAGAGAAGGAATTTTGAAAATAAAAAATAATTAAAAAAAATAAAGTAAACACGAGCTCGCTACAAAATCCCTCGGTTTTATGTTCTCTCTCTCTCTCTCTACAAAATTTCCTTTTTCCATTGGTGGATTGCAAGAAGATTTTTCCGTTGTCAAAGCTCGACCAAGCCTATCATTTTCTAAGCTTCAATTTTTTTTTTTTTTTAACTTCAGTCAAACGATGATTCCTCGCCGTCGATGGGTCATTAATTTGATCGGACGGTTACTGGTTGAAGTTATTTTAAGAGAAAGGGTTATGTTGTTACCGAAATGCCCATGAATTAATGATGGTATTTACAGGAAAGCGATTTGAACGCAAAGATAGATGCGAGCGGAATATTCGGGTGCTTTGGCGGTTAGATTAATTTGGGTTGAGTAGCGTGTGAACCGGTCGTTTGGTAGTTTGGTGAGCGGCTTGGTTATTGGTTAGAAAGCCACATCATTCAAATTGTTAAGAGTGGGCTGAAGCCGTGGTTGGATCAAGAGATGAGTAATGAGCCACGTCTATGAGGCTCAGCCCACTTCTAGGCCTTTATCATAACGTGGAAAGTTGGGAGGAGTTGATAAAAAGACAAACTAATGGACTTCACGCTGAGGTCTATTGCAATTGGGTAACCATGAAATAAACTCATCAATCCAAATCGCAGGGCAGGCTTTGGTTAGTCAATTTCGTAATTAATTACAATTATTTTAAATTATATTAAAATTAAATCCAACTGATTTTAATTATTTTAATCTGATTTTATATAAAAAAATAATTAAAAATTGAAACTGTGGTCCAATTTTAGTTCTGACTCGAAATCAAGCCACATCCAGGCTTAAGTCCAATTATTAGCACAATTTTCTTTGTTTACAATCATTAATTGTTCATTAAAATTAAAAAAAAAACAATAATAGACTTTTTATTAGAAAAAGAAAGTGAGGGAACTAGCGTGACATGTCTGTTATGTAATTTAATAATGAATATTAGACAAAAAAAAAAAAGACACTCTCACAGGTTAGTGTATGTGGATATTTGTACACCATGAAAATCCGAATATAAATTTATCATTTTCATATTAAAACATCAATCAATTCAAATTTAATTGATTAAATGTTTTTTGTTCTTTCCTTTTTTTAATTGCTAAAGGATAAACAAAGCCTACAAAAGCTAACTTTATACGTATTAATTCTCAATGAAAATGTTGAAAGCAATAAATTATCAGTTGGTGATGATGATATAATTTTTAAAATTATAAGAATTTTAATTTAAATTTTAATGAAAATTAAATTAAAATTTAAAATTAAAAAAAAAAAAAGCTAATACACATTATCTGGTGAGGCTATTTCATTATAATTAATAACTTATTAAATATTCAGAGTACAATATTTATAAGATCAAACTTATATAAGAATTAGTTTAATGACTATTTTTATCAGAGCCTTTATTGATTCTATCTGAGCCACACAGAGATTACACTAATTATTATCTAAATTTTTCAATAACTGTCTAAAAAAGATTTGATAAAAATCATTTCATGATAGTGATTTATCAACTAAAAAAAGTTACATGACCATTCTCGATGTATCCAAGTAATAGAACCCACATTTCATAGGTAAACAGATGACGTTGTCACGACAATTTTCAAAGAATCCAGAAGCACTTCACAATCTAGCTCACATGGCGCATGATCCTCTTCTTGGTTTAACTTGCTTCCAGAGCCCTCCCTCCTGGTGTTTTCTCATGTTTCATGGAGATTCATCGGATGTTATCTTTCATAGGAAATGATGGCTTGTTAGTTTGCTTCTTCCCCTCTTTGTTAAAAAAAAAAAAATAAAATTTCACATATTTATTATATATATTTAATTAAATTTATATAAATTTTAATATAAAATTAAATTTATATTAGAGGCATCCATATACAAGATTAAGAAAGCATGCAAATGCAATGCACATCAAAAATCAAATCGAGGATTTATTTTTCTTAATGGGCCAGCATGATATTTATTATGTGTCATTGATGGGTGATGAAAGGTTTGGTCTGACTAACTAGAGGCTTATCAACAATATTGTTTTTTTTCTCAAGTCAATGGTTGGGTCCCTGGAGGAAAAAAAGGTAAAGATCATTCAAGGACAAAGGTGTTCATTTGGCTTTTTTAACTTGTAAGCTACAAACTCCACATCAATTCATGGCATGATACACACCACATTATCTAACTTTCCCAATTCAACCAATATAATTTTCATTCATAGTTGAATACATAAATTGACCCTATAAATTTTATAAAAAAAAAATATGATACACATGATCTTTTATAAAAGTGAAATTTAAAATATATTTTAAATTTTAGTCAGTAAATTACTATATTAATATGATTAGAGTTCACATTTTTTAATAATATTTTAATTTTATTTTATAAAAATTAAAGTGTCCCATGAAATATTTTAAAAATTCAAAATATAACAAGATTTTTTTTTATAAAGTTAAAGTGTGTTCAGCGTTTATATATATTTTCTTTTTAATCCTTTAATATGAACATTATACACACAAAAACATAACAAACCACAAATTGGATCAGAAACTCTGAGATTTTTTTTTTTTTTATGGTTCAATTGACCATCTTGTGTGGGACAGAGCCCATACGTAGAAGTGGGGCAAGGAGTAATAATGGAAATGGGATTAGCAGTAGAGGATCTAAGACAAATGTGGATTAGGTATGAAAGCAGGAGTGGAACCCACCCACATGCAGATGATGGGTAAGGGGTACGGTAAGAGAAAGGAGACACAGTAGAGGGATGGGTCGGAGGAGGACTTTTTGGACTATGAACGGCAGAGGCCACAGTGTGGGGATGTGGGAATCGGGATTCTGAAGCAGAGGTTCCGAAAAAGCCCTTCCAAGGGACCACATCCTCAATTCCCTCTTAAGGATAGCCTTTCAGTTTCTTGACTTTATTACCTTCGTCCTCACCCACTTCTACTTCTCTCGACGCCATCTCCATGCACTTTCTATATTTATATTTTTTATTATTTCTCCGAATAATCTAATTGAATATACATTAAAAAAAAAAAACCATGCATTATCGCTGATAGTGAAGAGATTTCACACAAAAAAAAAAAACACCATGCATTATCGCCGATATTGAAGAGATTTCACACAAAGGAAATGGACAGCTTTCAGTCTATTGTCTATCAGCTAAAAACCTATAACGTAAACGCGTCAGGCTTTCATTGGGTTGTACACGTAGCCGGAAACAACGCCAAACCTTCAGCATTTAATGCTAGCAACGCTTTTCCACAACAGCTTCTGCTCACACATTTAATGCTCTGCGTGCCAAGGAAACGAGGCGGCCCTTCCTCACAGCACCACCTCTACCACAATATGCTTCTTTCTCACCTCCTCAAGCGCTTGAAGGCCAAAGTGCAAATGTTGCAACAATAAAATGGTTATTTTTGGTAAACAAACACTAGATTAATACAAAAACCCTGACATAATAAGTTAACAGCACCAACAACAAGAGACTTTTTTTTCCAGTCCAGGGAAAGAAAGATTATCATCAGTCAATCCAATAAAAAGAAAGAAAAGGGATTGGATTAATAGAAAGTCCCCTGTTTTTTTAAGTAATCGAGCCAATATTCAGGGGTCGACCTGAGTCAATACCCGAACCACCACCCTTGCGGCTTTGTGCTCTGCATGCAGCCGAGTCACCGACACATTCCGACCCATTTTTTAACACCATGCAAGGAGTCTCCACGCGCGGTTCGTTCTTGACTCAACACCCACAAACACACTTTCTAGTCTCACTCACTCACCAAAATCTCTTTTCTTCACACACTTGACCACCGCCACCCGCCACCAATCACACAATTAAGAGATAAAAATTGAGAGATTTAATAGTGTTGATGAATCATGATCATCAATCAGCTTTCACACTGAAGCGCTGCTTTGATCTTCTGGACAGTGCAAGAGATGAGATTGTTCACTGTCTCCACCGATTCTACAGTGAGCTTAGCCGTTGGGAGGCTATTCACCAAGATTTGGAATGCCACCGTCAGAAGGGACCCACTCACTCTGTGTTGGCCGGCAGCGCCACCACCGTTATTACTAGTTGGGCCATTAGGGTTAGCAAGTGACCCACGCGAGCCAGGACCGTCAGGGACAATAGCGAATCCCGATGGAAGGAGCGCTACGTAAGCAGAATCTCCACCGTTCATCACCACGTGCATGGCTGGAATGTCAACTGGAGCGTATACTACAAGCGACCCCGCGGCGTCTATGCATGTCTCCTGCAGGATCAGCATGCTGCTCTGGTTCGCGTTCATGGCCTGCACAATCACAAAATTACAAAAAAATAAATAAGTAAAAAAAATAATGACATTGAAGCAGCCCTAGATTTGTGCATAATTACAAAAAGTGCCATTACATTTCCAAAATCATTGTTGTCAGTAGGGTCGGGCGAGTCAAACTCTGTGAAACAGCTTTTTTGATATTAATTGAATCGAGAAAAAGTGAAAAAGATGAGAAAGGTGACAGGTGTTCTTATATTTTGACTTTTTTAAAGATTACAAAACAAACAACTGTGCCCTAAAATCTGCTTCTGCCTAATTATTCACTAGGCTAGATAGAGAAAATGAGGGAGGAGGGACTTACACTGGCACGTAGGAGGGAGACGCAGTTGCCGTGATCCTGGCCCTTCGCAATGTGGGCCATCTCCTGCATGGGCCCACCATTTGATAAGATGTCCCACTCGCTCCTCAGCCGTTCATCGCGCAGAAAATCAAAGAGTCTATGCGGAGAAACAGGTAGCCAAACTGAAGTAGCAGCGCTTAATACTATGCCCGGTGGCTCGCCGGGATCATCCACGCTCTTTCTGGTCATAACCCTAACATCTTCATCCACATTTCCTGCATTGAGCTTGTTCCATTTGTGGACTGTCGATGCACACACCCCAGCACAGAAGTTATCGGTCATTCTCTGAGCCAGTTTCAGCATGCTCCGTCTGCCACTTGCGGTAATAGCTGCATCAACACTTTCTTTGTCAAAAAAAAAAAAAAACTCTACTGCGTACTAAGTCAGCTTCATTAACGAATGTATTGAATTACTGGGGTTTTGGCATGTTAACCTGTGTGATCTCTGGTGGGTACAGCGGAGGACATGAGAATGGCCAGACACTCGCATTGGCGTTGAAGGGTGGCTACCCACCGCTGGGCGCCAAAGCCCATACCAGAACTTATTAAAGGACGGTATAGCCGGTGGATTTGAGTCTCATCATATTCTGCGTGCTCAACCCATGTAACCTGCAATTCAGTAGGTAGATTAGCCAAGTCAGAATGATGAGAAACAGATTAATTACTGATAGCTACGGATGAAAGAAAGATTTATTTTTGTATTATTTTAAGGCCAAAAACTAAGTTCCTACTTTCTGTCACCTAATGATTAGAAATTAAAATGATGATAGAATGATGAAATGCCGCTTCCATGGATTGGAAGAAAGCTGCAGCGAGTCAAACTCAGATCGTAATAAATAAATAAGCTTATATAAAAATGGGGAGTGAGAGATTCGTATTTTATTATTACGAACCTTCTTTGGGGTTATCCTCTTGCATTATTTTAAGACGTCAGTGTATAATGCAATATTAAAGAATACTAATTCTTTATAGAAAAATGGAGGCAAATCACGGAAAAGGCTCCAGGTTGGGCTCAGTGAAAGGATTGGCATCAAAAGATACACCGTAGAGGGTGACATCGAAATGTGTAGTGCCGTCTATAATCTAAATAAAAGATTTGAACACTCATGTGGAAACAAAATAGCCAGTCTTTGGAGTTTGACTATAAAGAAATAGCACTATCATAAGGCTGGAACCAGATAAAAATTACTAAAAATAATAATAAAGATAGCCAAGACAGCTTCAGAGATTGGAATAGAAACATCAAATATATTGTTTATTAGGATAATTAGGCATTTACTTGCAAAAGGATATGAAATCAATGAATTCAAGGCACCAAAATATGGGTAATGGAGGCTTCTATTGATAAAAATAATGTGGTATTCTCGATTTGCTCATGTACCTTGGCAATAATTAAATGATTTTAAGCAACCCTAGTTGTTGAAACTTGGAACTTAAACAATAATTTTGAGACCAGAGGGAGCATCCAGGTCAATATAATAAAGACCCTAGGAAGGCTTATATTCGCCGAGAGACTAAACAACTGGCTAGTGACAGTGTGGGGATTCAGTGAGTAATCACTAGACAAAACGAAAACTCTTAGATGGATGAGCCCCATGTTGACTTGGGAATGCAAATGTTCATGATTTATGACCTTTGTGTTCAATTAAATGCTCTCAACTAAACCTCCAACGTTGCAATTAACTCAACAAACTCATTACTAGCTGAAGAGGAAGAACACCCACCTGGAGAATTGCAATAAATGTGAAGGATACAGACTCAAACTGGTTTCAAGTTACGGACCTAAAAAATGTACACTAGTGATCATTACCTTGGAGTACCCATTAGGCATATCTTGAACGACACAACCAGAAGGAAGCATCCTGCAGTTGACGAATGTTGGTGCACCGGAAGTTTCCCGGATGGTGTCAATGGACACATCAACAACAGCCCACACACCCTCGGCGTGCTGCTTGCAAAAACGGAGGAAATTGACCTCACGAACGGGGACCAAAGGAGATAGCACTTGGAGCTCAGCATGCATCTGAAAGATATATATATATATAGAATGCAATTAGTTTTAAACAATGTTCCAATTATCAGTATCAGACACCAAAATAAGGCAACAAGTGGTTGGTGTAGCACTATAGTACTAGAACAGTGGCTTACCAACTGAAGTGAGCCATTTCTAGTTCCTCCCATTCCACTGGATATCACATCAGTGGTAGATGTCCTAGCAATCATACAAGGAAACATTTCTGCCCATCGATTCTAGGGAACAGAAGCAAACCAAAAATTAAATTCCCATGAAATAAAAAAAAATGAAGCAAATTTAATAAAAATTAAGTAGGATGGGAAAAAAGAAATCACAAACACTTCCTTTAAATGACTTCAATATTCTCAAAAGGATCAAGTGAATGAATAAGGGATTTAAACAGCTTACCGAGTCCATCAAAGTCTCTACAAGTGCCAAACTGTTGATGATTACCATGCCAGTCTCCCTGGAAGCCTCAGAAACAAATCCACTAGGTTTCATCCCAATGCAAGGAGTAAAAATTCTCATATACTCCTCATGGTTCAGTATTTCCCTACCACCCTCTAAGCTCCTTATCCAAAGAGGCTCATCAGTCTGCGCCATCTTAACCAACTCATCCATGGCAGACAACGCCAGCTCCAGGAACATAGATCTCTCAAATGATCGATCAACGCCCGTGACGCCAGCTGTTGGTGGTCTAGTTTGGTTCACTACAGGCAAAGCACCTGAAATCCCACCTCCAAAATCAGGCCCCAAAGGCAATGTTGTAGGCACAGTGCTTAAACCACCAAAACCATTGGTACCAACACCAAGCTCCAAGCTTGAATTTGGCATCGGAGGGCCAATAGAACTAGCCAATGAAGAAATGGGGCGACCCAAGAACTTGCCAGCAAGGGCACAAACACGATCTAGCTCATCTTTTAACCGGGCATTCTCAATCCTCAAATGCTGCTCTTCAAGCGAAATATCACCAATAATTGCAGGACCACCACAGTTGGAACAAATTGGGTTTCTCATAGCATCCCTGAGGGACATGTTCTCTGCCCGAAGTTTGTCGTTCTCTTGCCTGAGTAATGAGTTCTCGTGGCGTTCCAATTGGGTCTGGTGCAAAACCAACAGACATACTTCAACGTCAAGCCATGAATCTAAAGCGGAAGTAAAAGCCGAAAAGGGTAAACATCTGTGGTTGTTTGACATCGTTACCTTCATTTGAGTTCGGCGATTTTGAAACCAGAACTTGACTTGCCTGGTCTCCAAGCAAAGCCTTTTGCTAAGCTCCAATCTTTGCTTCTCGTCAGGGTGAGGACACTCTTTGAACAGACTGAAAAAATAAATAAATAAATAAATCATGGTAAGAAAAATCACTGAAATCCCGTGCAATAATTCAAAGGATAAAATCGTACGCTTCCAGTTCTTGAATTTGCTGTGGAGTGTGTCGGTGATATCTCTTCTTCCTTGGAGGATTGTCAGCTGCGTCTTGATCATCACCTGAAGCTCCATCCATATTATCACTCCCAGATCTGCTTTCATGTTCCTCTTCTCTGCTTCTCCTACCACCGCTTGGTTCGAAGTTTTCGGCCATTCTAGCAACGTCACCTTGACCATCTATATTGGGTTGCTGCTAAACAAAAAATAACAACAGAAAAAAAATACAAACCAAGAATCATCAAACTGGGTGCTCAGATGAGTGACTACCTAAAGAAACAAAGAGAGAGAGATTAAGAGGGAAGGGAGGCTGTACAAGAGCGAGAGATAGTCCAGGGGAGTTGAACATGGATTTGGTGAGAGAAGGGGAGATGAGGCGTGGCTGAGCTATTGCACCAGCGGGCATGTTGCTGCTGGTGTATGGTATATCTGCCACGATTCTTGCACCTCCAGCACCAGGACTACCGTTTTCAAGGAAACCCCCAAAGCTCATGAACTTGATTAAAGCCTGTTTTTTCCCCTATTGGGTTCCAGTATCCCCTCTAGATTTGCTTCCTATTCTCTACAAATTTACAAGCACTTATCTCACACGGCAATTGTCAAAAGATTTGCTCCATTTCTCAATCAGACCCATGAAATTAGCACCCGAAGAAGCCAACCCAAAATCTTAAATCAAGAAATAATAGTCTAAAACTCGAGAAACAGTATTTGAGAAGACAATATAGAAAACGCGAAAGAAAAGAAAAAGGAAAAGAAAGGTAGAGAGGTAGAGGAGACAGAAGGAAAATGTCCAAATGTCTCCAACTTCCTCTCAGCAGAAACCCTTTTTTTTTTTGGAGAGAAAGAAAGAGAAAGAAGGCAAGCAAAACCCTTTAAAGCTTAGCTCTTCGTTCTCTATCCCTCTCTCTCTAAAAGTTTATTACTCTACAGGTTTAAGAAGGAGCAGAAAAACAAAAAAGAAAAAAAAAGAAAGAAATGGAGAAAGAACAAAATCACAGAGGCGAGATGTTGAAAAAATAAATGAGGACTAGTTCTGTGAAAAAGTATTATAATATCTGGTTGGCTGCATGGTTGAAAGCGAGAACTGTACTAAGCTTGGAAAGAGTAGAAGCAGAGTATCAAGAAAAAATGAATAAAAAAAAAAAAAAGAAGAAGAAAACGAAAGATTTGCAGAGATAGAAGAAGAATCAGGAAAGGAAAAAGGGAAAAGCAAGAGAGAGAAGATGGAAAGAAAAAGGTGAAGACTGAAGAGAAGATAAAACGCAAATGTGTGGTGGCCTATTCGAAGCCTTACAAATACATAGCTCCAAAAAGGAAAAGGATCGGTTGACTCTGTTTTTATCTCAAAGTCTGTGAATTTAACAATGAAAAAAAATAATAATAATGAATGGGCTTTTTTGACTCTTTTCATTAGGAAAAAAAAAAAAAAAAATCACTTTTAACTCAGCTTTCCATATCCCCCCACTGCTTCAAAAACCTCTCTTTCTTCTCTCCTCTGACCTCTCTGCTATTCTCACACACACTGCCTATTTTTAGGGTTTTGCAGCAACTTTAAACAGAATCAGAATTACTTTCCTAAAGTTTTCATTTTTTTATGTTTTTGGCAATAAATACTTGCCTAATCTGGAAAATTAATATCTTTAATTGTAATTTTAATTTTGGTTGTAAGTTATACATTTACCATCTTAGGGTATGTACTGTACTTTATTATAACATGTATTCTGTTAGCATAAAGTTTAATTTCTTTAAAATTAATTAAAAAATTACTTTTGCATCTTTAAATTATGTAATAATTAATATTTATATTATTATATTTTAAAAAATTATATTAAAGCATCCTAAATTATGTTTAGAAACCTTTTAGAAGGAAAAAAAATAAAAGAAAAAAAATAAAAATAAAAATAAAAATTATATTCTTTCTCTTTATTTTGATTGAGAGCGAAAAATATTAGGAAAAAAATTATTTTATAAATAATAAATTTATAACTTTACCTCTAAATTTAAAAATAAAAATTATAAAATATAAGGTTATATTTATAATTTTAAATATTTTCTTTCTACTTTATTCTCTATTTTGTAAAAAAGTAAATAAGGGTAAAATATTTTTATTTTCTCTACAAATTATTTTCTATTCTTTATTTTCTACTCAATCAAAACAAAAACAATAAAAAATAAAATTATTTTCCCATTATATTTTCTCTCTCTTATTTTTCCACTCTTTGCAAACATAGTGTAAATATTAATTCAGTCATAAACTTTAAATTTTTATCCCATTTTAAGTGACATTTTAGAAAATTTTTTATTTCACCTTATTTGTCATTTTAAAAATTAATGAATTATTAAATATTTTTTTTAAATTTATCCTTATCTATTATTACTTTCAATGTATTTATCTTCTCTTATCACATTTCTATATTCTAAGGGTACTGTAAGAACATTTTAATTAATTATTAATATTTTTTATAAAAATAAAGTTATTTAATTATTTTTTCTAATTTTTATATAAAAATTAAAAAAAAAACTTGAAAATGGGTTGGAAGGAGTATTAATAATTAATAATCTCATAATTAAATTTTTAGATGAATGACTAATGGATAAATTAAATAAATGAAAAAAATTATGATAAAAAAAATTAATGACATTTCAATTTATTTTTTAAAATATAAAGATATCTAAATATTAATTATAACATAATACAGGGAAAAAAATCATTTATCCAATTAATTGTATTTGTATCATTAATCAATAGTTAATTAAAATAATCAACATTCCGTTTATTAGAGAAAAAAAAAAGAGGGGGAAAGAAATTACCAGAGGATTAATTAAGGTTAACAAGCTTTAGTTACCTAACAATGTAAACAGTAAGTAAAGTACGTAAGAGAAATTATTAAGCATACCGAATATATATATATATATATATATATATATATATATATATATATATATATATATATATATATATCATTTTTCATAATCATATGAATCTCACTTTTTATATGAAATTTTTTATTTTTTAATAATTTTTGTGTATCTAATAATTAATTTAGGTATTTTTAAACATGTTTAATGAACAGAATAATTAAGGAGTATTTTTGAAAAATAAAAAAATAAAAAATAAGGAGTATTTAAGTTGGAAGATCAATGTACTAATGTAGGCTTTAAGATAGTGGTATTTGAATTGAATTACCATTAGTAAATAGTAATGATGGGAAATGATTAAGAAATCAGACCATGAAACAGGTATTATTTAATACATTCAATTAATAGTAATATACCCCTTTATCAACTGCTGATTAGCGGTTTCCTCTGTCCCAATGGAGCAAGGGAGACTCTACATTTCTGTTTCTAGAGTTGGCATTGCACTGCCCGAATAAGGCTTATTTGTTTTGATGGTGAGTTTGGTGCTAATAGTTGAGGGTTTTCTTAAATTTACCAATGTTTTGCCTTGTTTGTGTTCTGTTTGTTGGTTTTCTTTGCATGCGAGGGTTCAAATTCTGGGTTGAAGGCTTGAGTTTTCTCTTGGAGATTTTAACACATAGTACCCTTGAATCTCTAGTTGCATGTGAGCTCTGGTGCTGCTAGTCCGCTGATGGTGTTTGGGTTCAGCACGGTTGATGAGTTATCTAAGAATATTTTAAAATAAAATTATTTATGTATTTTATTATCATTGATAGATGCACCAACTAAATTTTGTGGAATATATAGTATTTCAGAAGCATATAATAATTTGTTTAAGTAATTTATAGTGGGTGTGTGAGTAAGAAATGATCACCAATCTGACTACTTGTGAGGATTTATGATGATCATACTATCAAAATCACAAAAACCCAAAAGAAGAATAGGAAAAGAAGAATGATTCAGGTTTGGTTTGTTATTATTATTATTATTAATTTTGAATTAATTAAAATTAATTACATAAATTCTTTTTATTTATTTTCATTTAGAATTAATTTTATATTAATATTTAAAAATTATATATATATATATATATACACACACGATTTGCATAATAAATACGTCAAAAATGAAAATTTTATATTTGCTAAATTAATAGAGAATTTTAAACTTGCTAATTGTTAATTATAAATGAAGAGACCAATCAAATTATAAATTAGTAGCATTTAATAATATTAAGAATATTTAAAAAAAATTATTTATTTCAAAATAAATTAGCCAAAGCTTTATAATTAAGGTGAATATATATGTAAATACAGATTATAATAATCAATTTATTCGACGAACAACTAGAAGGACATGCATATATGTAGAACTGAAAAGAAACTTGAATGCCCATGCGTGTATACAGTGCAGACAATACCCAACAAATTGGGTGCTTGATGCACTTGTATCATAATTCAAAACTGTAAGTCCACTTGAATTAGTGATCTTCCATAAATGCATTGCCTGTTCTTGGTCTACTTCCATCATCTTTAACGAAAAGAAACTAGAAAACTATGGCCATTTATGGAGAAAAATGGAATAGCCAGCTAGATAGCTGTGTAACGATACTAGTAAATAAGGGGAAATTTTATCATAAATGTAAAGAAACGGTGCTTCCTATTTTCTGCACAGAAACACGAACTCTATCTCTGCATCTGCCATGGACTTTTATGAGAAGTTTATTATCCTAGATGTGTTTCAGAAATTTCGAAAATACCAAGAAGATGGTATGTAGATGTGTAAACAAAGACCAAATCTGTCATGATAAAAACAGGCATTCCTAGGGTTGAAAATGGGTGCTAAAGACAAGTCCAAAGTGTGAAGCAGATGGAGAGATTGAGTGGAGGTGGGTAAGGGGTTATGTTCCATGTATAGGACCACAACCCACGTGACCTTTCACTCTCATTAGGTTGTAATCTGAACAAGAACCCGTAATTCCTTTAATTTTGCTGCCCATGCATGCCAAGGCTTAATTAATTCCATTACTCCAGGTAGAGGTAGAGAGATGGAGCCATTTTTATCATTATCTGCACTATTTCAACAGGTAGAAATTGGCCCACCACCACCTTTTCTTTTGCTGTTGCATTTATGCCATTCTTGCCAATTTTTTCCAGCCCATCCCACCTTCCTCCTCCGTTTACATTTAAAGTTTCACCGCCAGCCCGGCCGCTCGCCTCTCTTTCCTCCTTAGGACCTATCATCTTCAAGACTGCTTCAATAATTTACTTCCTGACTCTCTCCCATCTGTACTGTACAATTTGTTGACAAACAAATGATCAATGAACCATGATATATATATATATATAGATAATGAAGTAGCTGGTTCTTATGAGTCTCTCTAGGCTCTTCAAATTGTCCCTCTCAGTTGGCGGGTCCAGTTTGAGGATTTGGTTTCGTCATGTGTGATCGAGGAGTGGAATATCAGGCTGACAAAATTACAAGACTTCGTTCATTTGCCAACCTTCTCGTCGTCTGCGATATTTGATGATAAAGCCATACAGTTTAGATTGACGTGGCTAAGCTTGACCAGCCATTCCCTCTTATTTTTATGGTTTAACAATAATGCATGTTTAAGATATTATTACCACTCATTAATCCAATAATTATCTATTGACTATTGGTGGTTATAAACTTTTTATTATTAAAAATTATTGGAAAAGATTAGATGTAACAGTTACTAGGGTAGGGCCCTTGTTGTTGTATGGAGTTGCACATGAAAAATCCCTTGCTCTACCCGCGCTTACAACGCGAGTTTTGTTGGGTGGGAAAACTGAGATGTTGTTTTTGACTTCTTTGTTAAAATATTTCGGAGAAAGAGAACTTATTGTTAAAAAGAATATTAATTAAAAGTCATTAAGTATTAATTTAAAAATTAATTGTCTCTGTGTGCTCTAATTAAGGTTTACGAGGGAGTTGAGTGTATTAATCCTTCTAAATCTATATTAAATGTAGAGTATGCGTGTACGAGTTCTGATAAAATCACCATAATTTTAACAGTAATTTATCTTTATCGTTATCCATAGCATCAATTCATTATTTTATCTATTGATAAAAAAAGTAATAAAATTTAAAAAATGTTAAATAATTTTTTCAAATTATTATTTTTTTTATTATATCTAAGATTAAAAGTAAATTAGAATAAAAAAATTCTAAACACGTTCTGAGGCTTGGTTTGGTTTTGGTTGAAATAGAAGTACTCACATTATGACCTAACGCCCAGTACCCATGGCCATTCCCATTTAATGGCAGTTGATGTCCAACATCGACAAGAGCATCAAATTTTATATTTTTATAGTAATTAATTAGGAATATCAATTATAATTGTCATGTATTGCTGGTCAAGGGGATGCTGTTGAAACAACAAAAGATTTTACTTATCAGATGGCCACATCTCCAATACCGACAGGAAAATTTGTCGAAAGACAGATGCCTTTTTCTGTTCAAACAATGTGTGAACTGAACTACAAGGCCTTTCATTTCAACAGTTGAACCGTCCTCGTCTGGTAAATGCGTTCATGCAGAACTGGGTACCGTTCACAGGCGCTCCTCTTTCTATTTTAAGCACCATTTTTGTTAATTTTGCAATTGCATACATCTATTCTGTATTAACTCCGCTAATGATTACAGATTTACAACTTCCAAGGTGTTTGTTTCTCAGATGAAAACCACAACCACAACAGACAAGCCAAGCTGATGGTCATAAATCACAATCTGAAATTAACATTGCTGCGAGTATACCTATTCTAAGCATAAAGAAGTATTTCCATCTTTATACTTCCATCTTTTGATATAAATAAACCAGAAGAAAGGCAAGAAGGAATCTGCATCCATTTTATGCATGCAGATTATATATCAGCATGATATAAGAATTAACAAGGTGGGAAAAATGCTACATTACAAAGAACAAATGTCAGTGAGATGCTGCAGGAAGCTTCCAAAAGCTTTTGATTGCAACCAGAATCTTTTCTCTCCCTTGTGATCCCGGTTCTTTCTCATGTATAGTAGCTGTCCATCTTACAGCATGAGCTATGTGAGCCACTTTGTCAATAACTTCAGGAGTATCACGAATCATAACAGTTCCTTCTGGTCGTAACATTCGATCCATCTCCACTATCAAATCCACAAGGCTACACCTGCAGTAAAATTAGTGATGAATGAACATGTCCACTTTACCATAACTTTTTTTGCTGGAAAAGAACATACATTTATGCAGTTGAAATACTATATAGATGTGGGCCTTAAAAACAGAACCCCTCTTACCACTCCCCCCTCCCAAGAGAAAAGGGCCTTTACGAAATTTTAGGGGCCAGTGAAACTAATCTTGTAACAGCAAGGTCAAAGGTGTATATTGCGCCCCACTTCTGAGGGGAATTAGTATTTACTCTTACAAATAAACCTAGACCAAATGGATAAAGATAATTCACTTGTCAGATTTCCAGGCTCAAACCAAAACTCTATCAAACAGTTATCAAAGTTATTCTCAAAGGGAATTCTAAAATCCTATCAAACTTGTAGCATCAATAATGAAAACATACTTTACACACCCTAAGTAATCACAAACCAGCAGTCTTATTTCGCCATTTTGGTTTATTTTCCCATCTCTGTTATGAAATGGAGATTATACATGCATGTATGTTGGAAATAATTCTTCTGCCACAATGAGGAAAATTTTATTCTAGAAATCACCTTTTGCACAACTCAATTTCTAGTAAATAATGCAGGTCAATCAGCTAAATGAAGCATACATATATGATACATAAGTTAACAATGCAGGTTATGGCAGATTATACTGCTGAAGATAACAAGGTTTTTCTTTCCCTAAATGTCTCTTATTGCAAAGGAATTGTCTTCAGCAGTGATTAAGGAAAGAATATGAAAAGCAAACCAAGGCTGGTTTCAGTAGCAAGAATTTCAATCAATTATCAAATGCCTGAGAGACAAACACAATAAAAAATAAAAAAAATAAAAAACTAAGGGGATATTTGGTACAAGGTTAATAAGGGGTAATTTTTATCCTTTTAATTTTTAATTGATCATTAATATTATTTAGATACTTAAAAAGACTAAATTAACTTTCATCTTATTAATATTTATGCCTTCTTAAGGGTTAAATATTAACCTTGAGAGGCCTAGTTTAATAATTACCCTTTTTAAAGGTCAAAACTTATAAGGGTAACATTTAACCTTAATTTTTTAACCTTCTACCAAACACACCCTAAATCTTAAAAAAAAATGAACTTCTTTCTCCATATAATTAAAACAGAAGTAATAAACATAATAACAATAAAACAAAAGAAACCATGAAGCATGTAGATTCATATTACCTGTTCTTGCTTGAAACTGGACTTTTTATAAGTGATTCAATGCCAGCTACATGGATGAGATCATATGTACGAGGATATGTTGAGAAAGGCTCACACCTATGGCCACCAATGATAAATCTAATCAACAGCGTTGCCCATGAAGCCACCATAATTAAAATCAATAAGATTTGGTGCATTAAATAACTAGGTATAATTGCAAGGAAAAATTCACTTTGTTTAACAGATTCTATAGGCAGATAACTACATATCTTATTGACCAGACTAATTAAAACAAAGGAGATATGAACTTTAAGACATCGATAAATGAGCACATTGAAACACTTGGATACAGGTTAATAATTATTGACCAATTCTTATTTGTGGTGCATAATTTTGGGGAGTATAGATAGTAGTAATGATCATTTTGATAGAAAGAAGGTTCCAGTTTAACCAATTAAAAGGATAGCACAGATTAGGAAGATGCTGCATGAGTAGCCTAGGCAACAGCTCAGATAATAAACCTTTTTAACTAACTGACAAAGTGCAACCCCAATCTCTTGGTTATCAGCACTTGTTAAATTGGAAAGTTAACAAACATGAAATCATTAATAATATGAACATATAAGTTCCTGTTCAATGCAATTTTTTTCAAAATAAAAGCAATAATAACTCACCAATCATGGTAGACTCCAATAAGGCCTCGGTCAAAAATTACACCAAGCGTAGAAAGCTTGCCAGCAGGAACAACATTCATTACCCATACAGGATCAGATGCAAGTGCTGCAGCAAAACCCCCAAAAAATGCATTCATGTCCATGACATTGCGTATGGCTTGAGTTCCTAGTTTCACATTCAACGAGTTCCTGTAGTATGCCAACCTCCTCACCCAACGTCGTGTGTCAGCTTCAAACAAATCAATCCCATTTTTCAAGAGCATGGTTCTTGAAGGAGCTTTTGTTACCCTATCTGGCCACTTAGGAATTGTCCCAACAGCATATTCCGCATTGACAGAAGATGTCCTACTCACACATTTCTCTAATTTGAAGTACCTGTAATACAGATGAACTTAGCTTTAAAATTCATGCTGGTCTCTTAGAACATAATGCATATTGAACATTATATAAACCAAGTTCATTTTAGGGCAATATGGCTAACAATGTATCTTCATCCAAATTTGTAAAAATCTTTATAAACAAGCCTTTGAAACTGAGGATGCAATGATGCAATATTACCAGGCATAACTTGGGTCATCTGTTTCATCGCATAGTTCAAGCCCAAATTCATTTTCGTTGGGCAGGCATGAATCTCCAGCAGGTTTTTTCCAGACAACGGTGTTTCCATCCACAGCAATCAGCTCATAACATAATGCTCTTGCCACACCTTGGAGATCTGCCCATTCCTTATCTTGTTTAGCCCACTGAACGGGGGGACCAGAGATGACTAGATATCCTCCAGGGCGAAGTAATCGATCCACTTCCATGAAATAAGTTGCATCTGCAAAGAGAGATTTCAAAGTAAGAGCTAGTAGCAAGAGGTAGCAGAAGAGAACAAACAAAAGGGATACAGGAAAGAGAACTAACTATAGGCTGTAAACGGGATCAAACATCGAGAGCAGTGGACCAAGTCAAATGAGAAAGCAGGAAATGGGAGTCTGCGAGTGCCAAGCATGGCAACAAATGCTGGAATTCCTCTTTCGAGTGCAAATTGTATTTGTGCTTTGTGTGAATCTCTAGGAGCAAATGAGAGGGTCAAAATTCCTTCCCTTTGCATATATCCTCCAAAACTAGCAACCTGCAAAAGAATGAGATTGTGAAAATTTCTATGCACAATACATTTCAGAGATAAAAAGCAATAAAGAAACAGAATTCCTACCCCACATCCCACGTCAAGGGCAGTTCTCAAAACTCCACCACTTATAGGGATATACTGTCCAAGTTTTTCAATGTATGGTATGGCTCCCTCTGGAAACATTGTACCACCACCAGGGAAGACGAAGTACTCGCCTTCCTCTTTCATCCATCCCTGATGACCCTTCCTGTCCGCAATTTTGTTGTATGGCATGTTGGCATGCCATATCTGCATATTGAGTAATGAAACCATGTCAAGGGCATGTTGGCATGTTATATCGACAGAAGTGGACATTATAGTTAATATCCCAGAAACCTAGCCAGGAGCTCGCTAAGATGATCAGTAGGCCAAGTACAGATCGTCGCAGGAAGGAGTAAGGGCAAATATGAAATTGGTTTTAAGATCCCGAGCATAATCTCGTAAATAGGTAGCAGGCTAGTAATTTCTCGTTCTCTGCTAGTTGAAGATCAAAAACTCTCTTTTTTTTTTTTTTTTCTGTGTGTTCCTCAACAACGAAATATCGAATTAAACACAAAGCCGTACCTTATGCAAACTCTGGGGCCACTGAACCGGAATCTTGTATCCATTCGGGGGTGGGATCAAGCAGAAAGGGGTCTCAACTAGAAGCGGACAGTGACGCTCTCGATAGAAATTCATTTCTCTACTGAGCTGGCGATTGCGCCTGGGATCCTCACAAGGCATATGATCAACAGAGTCAGCAGAGCACGCCTCAATTGGCTGAGGATGGTGGCCGGCCTCAATAAGCTCGACAAGGCGGAGGCGCTGACGCGGATCCGACGTGGAGAGGAGGAGAGCCTGGCGACCAGAGGCGGCGAGAGAGTCACCGAGAGGAGTGAATACGAGAAGGAAGAAAAGAAAGACTAAGGCGAAGAATGCAGCAGATACGAGGTCGAGTAGTTTCCATTGTCTAGGGTTTCGCTTTGATACGGGGAGATTAAGGTGCCCCATTGGATGCTAATGGTTTTGGATCTGATCAAAAAATCATTTGAAATGAAGCATTAGTTAGAAGCAAATGGGAAATCTTAAAGTGACGAAGTTAGAAGCTTGGACGGAGACGGAGATTATAGAAGTGGGAATTTCAGTTGAAGATCATGGGACTTGGTAGGAAGACGAGCGTTGCTCGGTCGCAAGTGAGGAAGATAGCAGTAGTAGAGAACTAGATGCACGCATCAGTGATGGATTTGAGGGTGAATGTATGGAATTGTGGCAAAGCGAGGAACGGCTGTCTCAGTGGATAGGGGATCAAGACAGGCAAATAAAATATTCCAATTACATCATATCAACAAGCTTGTTTTCTTCTTTAATCCGCTTTCTATTCTCAGCAGCAGATACCATTAACTAAAACTCTGTGTTAATTGCCAAAAACATACTAGCATTTAGTTTTGATCACATTATTCAAACTATTCAAGACCAGATTTAATGGTAAATTCAATTTATCTAAGTCTATTTTAATTTCAATTTAATCCAATTCAATTCATGTGAGACGTCACCCTTTTTCCAAAAAGAACAATTCAATCAGAAACGAATCAGCAAATAAAACCGCTGGTTCCGCGCTGAGATTCTGATTTCGGCCCAGAAGAATTAAGAAGGGCCCATAACCAGCCCCTATACAAGATTAAGGTGACCTAAACCGGGCCCTGTCCTGTTCTAGTTAAAGCAGATAAACCGCCACCATTTCCCCATTTCCCCCCCCCTCTTTATTTCACTGCCCTCTCTTCGAGAGAACTGTAGACAGATATAACACAATTTTCAAGCTCATGCAAAAGGCTATACAAGAAGGAAAGTGAAAAAAAAAATATTAATAACCAACTTGTTAAATAAATCCAAGTATATACAAAACTAAAACATCGGCATTTGCTGTATTCCCATCCTGCAATCTTCAAAATGCAATACATGGACAACTTAGGAAACCTTAACAAGAAATGTTGGCCGTGCTTCATCATCCCAATTGAATTAAAAGTTCAAGCTTCAAAAAGATGAATTCTCGTCTTGGACAGCTCAAGAAACCTAATTGAACAAACTGGGCCATGCTTCATTGTCCACAGCTCCCAGCTGAATTAAAAATTCAAAGTTTCCTAGAAGCCCTAAGATTATATTCATGCTTGATGAGATTTGCCCTCAGCAGCATTGCTCGTACATCTCGATCAAATTCACTTCCAGTTTGTAGAACTCGTTGAAAAGTGGCATTCCTTTGATCTGCATGTCGCGCATAAAGAATTTTGTTGTGCGAATCAATCCGTGCCTGCATAGGTTTGATAGTTTGATAAATAAAACATTGGCATATTAGTGATTAGACCGATACAATATTATCAGCATACAATTCTTCACAGTAGAAAACAATCCCTCATCATGCAGGCCAGGAAAGCCCCGCCACCAAATACACTGGGACAACTTTTTACAGTCAACATTGAACTTTCAACATTTTTCACAAATAAATAACCAATTTATTCATAGCAAAAGAAGATAAAGAAACAGCAGTGGGAACAAAACCTGTATTTGATTGTCAGTAATCAAGGCTTCAAGTTCTTTCTCTAGCCCTGCAACACTTGTTTTGAAAGCATTGGCCATCATGTTCAAATCAACAGAAACAAATGGGTGTGTATATTGAATGAGTGCTTTGTTACGGATTTGATCGTATAATGTCTCAACATGATCATGCAAATGAATGTCAAGCAATAGGTTTGCTTTGAGATTTCCCAGGTAATCCAGACACGAAGCATAATGGCTGTAACAGAAAACAATGAGGAGAAACTTGTCACAAATCAGGGCTTCAATGCTTCAGCACAATAGTTTTCAGAAGCTTATGATTAAACGTACCTAATTAAACTTGTCTTAAAATTAAAATAAGAAGACTAGGGAATGGTGAGGAGATCAACAAATTAAAACCAAAGGGATGAATAACAACAGACAAGACAGTTTTGAAAGCAGCCTCAGTGCATCTGGACTGTTGGAAGTAAAAAAGAAGATAAGGTTTATTTTCTTCAACTTGAGAGAGAGAGAGAGAGAGAGAGAAAAGAAGAATGTCAAACAGATAGTTTAACCCAAAATGATTCAATTTCCTTATGATAATACAGGTTGGAAGGTGTGAACTGTGAAGCCAGTGATGATCAATCCATCACTGGTGGCTTTCTCAAAGAAAAATTGAGCAAATCTAAAAAATTTTCCCAGCATTCAACATCCAACATCTGCTAACTTCTAACCCAATATAAACTTCTACAAGTCAATTAAATTTAATTCAACCTTGATAACAATATTGTTGGAGTTAATTATGAGTCATTTTCCTCTATAAAACTCTATTTAGAGTAAGATAAAATTTGGCAAGTTTTTAATACATCACATAATGCCTCTCCTCTGCTATATATCACAAGATTAAAGCATATCATAGCAAATTACCAATAAAGATATAACCTGTAACACCAAAAAGATTTACCTTGAGTAGAAATCATGAATAAGCTCTCTCACTTCAGGTACCAACTCCAAGAAATTGCGGAAGTTGAGATTGTCTATAACTTTGTTCTGCCAATTAAAAATATTAAATCAAAAGTTACATCTAGTTTCCATTAGATGTCATAAAAACAGAGATGACGACAAAGATAAGAATAAAGTACCTTCAGCTCTGTCCGCTCAAAACTTGCAAGTGCACAAAGTCCTCCATATGTTGCAACATCTTGAGGTGCAATAACTTCAGTGTAAGAATTTCCCAATTCAGGAGCCACTTCCAGGAACTGTAAACACAAAATAACAATATGACAATCTATGAGTCATGTTAGATAGAGAGATTCATGCTGAGAGTACAGAAAATTGGAACACTATGCAAAAAGCCAATTGCAAGCTCAGGGAGGAGAATAGAATAATTAAATTGAAAAATAATTATGTGTAAGGCAATCTTGCTGCTTACCAACAAAGGTCCATACTCCATTGTACACTTATCTCAATCATAATAGTTATCCATTTTTTTGTAAGAAATTCACAAATTATAAATCATGGGATGCTAAATAATTGTAATAGAGTAATGTTGAGCTCACACGAGTTCAGCACAAAGCAAAGATTACAAAAATCAGCAATGCACGTGCTAAAGAATTGAAAGTGCATAAGCTGACAAACCTTCCGAGCAGCAAGCTTGTACTTCTTGGCCTCCAAATGAGCTAATCCAGCAGCACAACGTAGTTTTGCTATTGTAATAGGGTCAAGAGCCTCAGGTGTTTGCTCTGCTTTGCTGACATAGCTTGTGACATGAGTAAATTGGCCCATCTCGATGCTAACAAGAATTGCACTCATGCACATATGAATAATGTGCTTTGATGTAGTACAATAATCACGGGTACGAACATAACTTTTAAAAGCATCCCCAAGAGCACCATGAGCATAATAGAAATCTCCAAAATCGTTGTATCCCATTCTTATGCTTTCCTTGATCAAATTTGTCTGCATAAAAAGCAAATAAACATAAAATTTGTAACCAGATCAGAGATGGTTAGATGGGATAAAAAGGAGAATTTGTAACACAAGTTGATCTCATAACACAATCTGAAAAAACATCAACAGGTGAATAAAAAATCTTACAAAGAACATGTATTACTTCTGTAACTAATGGCATCCAAGAAGAGCGTTTAATGAATTAAGTAACGAAGCAAATGCTAGAAAAATGCATTACATATGTGACATAGAGTAAATGAAGAGCACAGCATATGGTCATAAAAACCCAACAGCTCAAATAGGGATCTCACTAATGATAAGAGATTGAATTGAACAACCCAAAAGAAAATTCTAAAGAAAACAGCATTATTACTGGCAAAACACATCTCCATTCAGAAACAAAGAAGCTTTAACCATATTAAAAAAAAAATTCACCACGTGATGCAAAAGTCTACCTAAAGATATTCTTCAATTTTACCATAGCACAACATAATCTAAATAATCGTGTTACTTTTACCAACGCTCAGACCACTCCACTAAACAGCTATAGAATACAAATTCAAGCTCAAACTATAACTGGTACCAATAACAAAAGAACGAAAGAAAAATCAAACATATGCAAGAAAATCACCGGAATGCCCAAGGACACGCCTAAATTGGTTATCAGCACGTAAGGGCTTTCTTTGGAATAAATCATTGGCAAGGAAATAAGTGAATTGAATTGTCACATAATCATACTTATTTTTATTTCTTTAAAATTAAAATTTTCAAGTTAAAAATAAATGAATTCTTCCATTCCAAAGATGAGAATGGATAAAAAAAAATAACAATAATTGAATCCAAAAAGCTGAAAAGTCGCTGCTTGAAAGTTATAACTCAAAATCATTCATGTATCGTAGGAAAAAATAAACCAAGCAATCAACAGACATTTATGAGACGCCCAGGCAAACCCTAGTTCCAAGAACACATCCCCACCAGCAGGTATTACTTAGGGCATTACCCTGTAGGCATTAAGTTCGTTCTCGAGCCTCTCCTTCCTCTGCTCGGCTCTACGATCGACCGTCTCGCACCATGCGCTATCCATGGCGTAATTAGGCCCAAGTCTCCCATCAATTTTCTGCACAACTTCACGAAACAGCTGCGTGTTCTCTCCCTTCTTGATCTCGTCATATGCCATTCGTAACGCCTCCAACTGCATCGGAGGATTGTCGCAGTGGTCGGATATGAACAGAAGGCGCGTGATTTTGGTCCTCCCGGTGTACAAACCCGCATATGCTTCGATGTCGAGCTGCTCGCCACTAATAATCGGCCTATTACGGCTAGGACCGTCGCCGCCGTTCGCATAAATCTCGTCGTCGGCTTCCATGTCAATGACTGAGAATTTGGGGATAGGGCTTTGTGTTGTAGTCTGCTTAGTGCTTAGTGATCTTTTGCTTTCCCTGCCATCTGACCGTACACGCTAGCTAAATTTGTTTCGGAGAGTCATCGACGCCGTTTTGCACTATCTCATAAGCATCGAGATAAGTTGTTTTCTGAAAAAATAATTTAGTGTGATTCCATTAATAAATTTTTATATATCACTCAAGTTGATTATCAATATAAATTTTATTTTATTAACAATATTTAAATAATAATTGTTCATTTTATACCTAAATTATATACAATATTTTTATGATAATTTTTTAAAGTTAAATATTAAAAAAAATAAAAATAAACAATATATTTTACTAACTTCTTAAACTTTTATACTATATTTTTTAATTTCATACAAAAAAATAATTTTATGGTAATATTTTAAATAAGGGAGTTTATCATAATAATTCTTTTAACACTATTTTACAAAAAAAGAATTATACAAAAAAAATTATTTTTATGTCATCTAAAATAATTTATTTTGACAATATATAATTCATCTAAATTTATAATTTATTAAAATTTTCAAAAAAATATATTTAAATTAAAGTTTTATTTATTAAATTGTAACAATAAATTATATTTATATAAATAAAAATATTAATTTAAAAAGAATAGTAAAAAATAAACTTTTAATATAACTTTTTAAAATTAATTTAAAATTTTGATTTATAATTAAAATTTTTTTAAATAGTTTTAAAAAATTAAATTTAAATGATTATATACTTTATATTTAAATAATTATAAGCTTTCTTATATATTTAAATACTTATAATTATTAAAAAAAATAAGCGCCTTGTAAAAAATATAATTATTTAAGCGTGCAATAAATAATTATTTAAATGTAAAATTTTATTTTATATATTATTTTATAAATAAAATAAAATATAAAATACTAAATTATTTCAATTTGGGTAATCTATTAAAGGAATTAAAATAAAAGGACCATATCATTACTCATAATATATATATATATATATATATATATATATATATATATATATATATATATATATATATATATATATATATATATATATATATATATATATAAAAGTACAGATCTATGGTATTTAAAATACTTCAGAACTAATTTACAATGTACCCTTCGTTTTACTGTTATTCTTAATAAAATATCTTTAATTTTTAAAATATATATAAACCACTATCAATAGAAATAATTATTTTATTTTAAAAAATAATTTTTTACTGTTTAATTGATTTTTTTAATTCATCAAAAAGCGATGCTTAATTGATTTTAAAAAACAATAACTTAATATAGGCTATAATAATAGCACATAGAATAATTTTAAAAAAAATACATAAAATATTATAATGATAAATTATATATATATATATATTAACCATTAATTTGTATGTTTTAAAATATATTAAATATATAATTTAAAAATTTTCAATTCATAAAGTATAAATGCATATGTTTAAAATTTTAAAAGCAAGAGCATAACAAGCATGTCACAGCATAATTTAATGGGTCGGGTTGACACTATAACCTGAATCAACATAAAGCTTATGAGATCAATAGTAAATTTTACTATTCCCAAACCTATAATCAAGATCAAATTTAAAGCTCAATATACATAATAGAATAAGAAAAAAAAATATCATAAATCAATTTGGGCCAACTTAACCTGATAACTATAAAAAATCTATGACTAGCAAAGTTTAGCTCAATCTTGATATCTAACATGCAAAAATTATTTTATTTTCATTAATTGATACATTACATATGCACTGGTGTTACAATTAAACAAATACATAAATATGTAAATAAATAAATACAAATAAAACTATTAATTAAGAAGTACCATGACTTACGGAGAAAAAAACAAGTCAGATTCGAAAATAAACTTATTTCTCTTGCAATATTAAAAATAAATGTTTGAACAGAAATGAACGTTCAACTCATATAGTTTTGCACAATAAAATAATTTGGAGCTAGCACACACTTTTATGTATCAAATCAATAAACAAATATGAGAGTTGATCCCTATATAACTTTTTTAGTTCATGTAACACCCCAAAAATTTTAAATTTATTATTTTATGAGTAATATTGGTATTTTAGTTTTTATTTAAATTTTAAGAAATTATTTGAGATTTTTCGGATTTTAAAAATCGAATTTGATTTTTCGAAAATATAAACTTTGATGATTTTTAAAAATTAATTTAAAGACCACGTAGCAAAACTAAAAATATATTTGGAATCTACGAATTTTTCTGAGTTTTCTGGAATTTTTTTGAAAATTTTGGACCTCGTTTTCGGTACCGAGGCAGAGTAAAAATTCAAAATTTCCTGAATCGGCCCGATCGAATCGAACCGGACCGGATCGGACCGGTCGAATCGGACCGGCCTTTTCTTTTTCTTCCTTCTTCCTCCCGCGCGCGTCCGACCTCCTCCCCTTCTCTCTCTCTTTTCTCTCTCCTCCCTCCTCCCCTTGCCGCGCCGCCACCTCCCCTGCCTCCCCACCTCGCCGGCGTGCCGCCTCAGCCCTCCCACACGGCAGGCCGCCTCCTGGAACGCCGGAAAACGGCTCCAGAAAACGGCCACCAATCGGACAGGGTCTTGTGTCTAAAATCATCTACTCGTCGAGAGCTTTCCATAGACACCAAGAACACCGAAATCCATAGAGCGCTTTGTCCAATTTTTGCCCGGAAAGTTTTAGCCAATTTTGACTTTCGGGCTAGATTTCTCGCAAACCGTAAATCCCATGAGAAAACCGAGAGTACCAGAGCGCTCCACTCGTCGAGAGCTTCGCAGCGACATAAATTTCGAATTTTTCCGACACCGTTTTTCGGTGGGTCCCACGAAACTTCGCAGTGTTTTTCCGAGCATTAAATGAGCTTAGAAAATTCTGAAAAATTTATGTACTAACCCCCGTGTTGTGGGCTTCGTGTAGGTATCCTCAATTCGCCGAAATTCGATAGTTGACCGGTGCGCAAATTTGGGCGAGATGCAGTTCTGGGAAAAGTCTCCGAATTGGACCGAGGTTTTGGCTACCCCCCCCATTGTCAGACATCCTGAGCGCGTTCCCAAAGTCGGAATCGGCAAAGGTAAACCCGAACCTTACTTTTTCGTAATTTTCTAGTGCTTAAATAGGATTAAAAATCCATAAAATATTCGTGGTAGCTCAGAAAATTATGATTCTATAATTATAGTAATTATTATCTTTTATATTAAGTATTTAATTTTATTTTCTATTTAAGTATTTTTATTATTATTGTTTTTATCTCAATTTTTATTATTAAATATATATATACACACAAAAATTTTTTCCTAATACTATCACATTGGATTATAAAGTTATGGATAGTGATCATTTATTTATAGAATATAATTTATTTAATTTCATTAACTTGTTTTAATTTTTTTATTAATTATTTATTTAATTGCTTTACATTATGATTAAGTTATTATTTCTCTAATTATATATATAAAAGTTACAAATTATCTAATGATTTTCCTCTTAATAAGTAACTATTATTATTAGAGAAGTTATAATATATTTACATCCATATAACTATATATATATATTACTATCTTTATGCTTTATTAATATTATTTTTAAGATACCATTAATATTACTAAATAAAGATAATATTTTAATATATTATATTTTTAACATATTAAGAGAATATAAAATTTTTTGACATTTTAAAAAAATGAAATGATTATATGATTTATCCAGTCTCAAATTATTTAATATATGTAATTAATATTTTTATTATTTTTTATTACGAAATTGAGATTAAAAATTTAATCTACATAAAAGTAACAAAAAATAAAAGATATAGCAATTAATAAATAAATTAAAATATTATTTTATTTTCATATAATAATTTAAAAAATATATATTAAAATTATTTATCTATTAAAACTATTAACAAAATACTTTTGCATAGGTAATTCCACAGTAGTAATATAAAGGGAAAAAAGAATGCAAGCCCTATTTGTTTCACATACTTTTGAGGGTGCAGGAGTTATGAGGTTAAATACATATAAAAATTAATTTAATAATTTTTAAATTAATTATTATTATAAAATTAATATAAAATTAACTAAAATGTACAAATAATTCAAATGTAATTGCTATAAACTTAGTTTCATATAAAATGAAACTATTATTTTTTAAATTAAATATTTATATCGCTTTAAAAGAATTAAATATTTATATTAAAATTTATATATTTATTATTTTAATTAAGTGTGTATTTTAATTGATTTTGTATAAATTTTGAAGTAAATATTTTATTTAAGAATTAGTAGAATTATTTTTATATAAAATCAAATTAACTTATTAATATACATGAATATCATAATAAATATTTAATTTACTAACTGTTAGATTTGTTTTATATAAATTCTAATATAATTTTATTTATTTTTACGAAATCTAAAAGAGTTTAAAGAAAATTTTATATTATTTAATTTAAAAGATTAAATATTATTAAAAATATATGCTTTGTAAATAAAAATCATTTTTGACATAAGCATGTGTGTGATTATGGACAATAAATACGTAAAGGCTTACAGCTCAATTTTAATATTATATTTTAATTTTTTTTAATTAATTTAAAAGTTTTAACAATTTAATTCAAAAATTAAAAATATTGAAAATTAAATTATTTAATTTTTAATTTTAAATTAAAAAATTTATACTAAAATTAAAAAAATTAAATTTTTTATTTTTATTTAAATTAGAAAAAATTATTCATAAATTTTAATTTTGGTACTTAATTGAGGTTAAATTTAGACAATGCAAAATTAAAAACGACGACAAAGTTGAAAAAAAGGCGCGCAAAGTGTTGTTCTGTCTTCATTCTCTCTCTCAAAATATCTGCTGGAATGGCTAGACCAACCCAAGATCAGCAGGCAATTTCATAAGAATCACTGCCGCGAATTTCCTTTTACTCTCTCTTTTTTCTTCAGGTTCGTAGTTGAAGGATATTTTTGTGCTTTTCTTTTTCTTTCTTTCATTGATGATGTCTCAGTTTAATGGGAGAAGGTTATCACTCAATGGCATTTCTCTTTGCTGATGTGAAGAAGAAGCGAAATTAACAACATCATGACCAATGCACATCCTGGAAGAAGGTCTATGACTGCACAAACTATTGGGTAAGTAGAAATGAAATTTTCATCTAGATCTACCCTTGGGTAAAATTTTTTCTATGATAGCATGATATGGGTAGTCATGATTTGGGTAAATTTTTTTAATATGGGTTTTAGGGTAAGAGAAGATATTTATAATGATATGAGTTATGGGTTTTTTTACATGAATAATACTAGGATATGTCTTTTTTTCTTTCAATTTTTTGCAGAGAAGCAATTGTTGTTATTATTTTGAGTGAGTTGATTCACATTAAAACTTTTCAACAAAATATAAATAAAATAATATTGAATCAAACATACCCATCGAAAAAAGCTATAACAAATAAATTACCTTAACTGAATCGGGAGAAAACATTGAACTTGATAGTAATTTGTGAGGTAATGACAAATTTGTAAGAAAAACAAAGACCAAACTCACAATCCTTCAAGGGAATAACAAGCAAACTGACAAATCGATAAACCAAGAGTGAACTGACGAATTGAGGGAACAACAAAAGAGAGAGAATAAAGATGAGAAAAATCGCATTCAAGCGAACAGTGACAAAAGAACCTACGTCCTATGCGTCAGGTAAAATCATTGGTCGACAATGAAGAATGAGTCATGAAAAGAAATAATCGATGGATTTCAAGTGATGATTTGCGATGAAGAATGAGCCTGATGATGAAGAAATTGAAGGGACACAACCTGCTGTATCAAAGAGAGAGAAAATGTAGATAAATGAGTGAGAGAGTGAAGTAATACAAGTTGGAGGAGAGACAAAAAGGGATAAGTGATTCTTAATCTTACCTGGACATGCTAAATTATCTTTTTACCTTCAAACCGGTTATTGTAGATTGTATAAGGTTTAAAGTGACATTTACTGTAGTTTATAAGGTTTTAAGTGAAATTTTAAAATTCATGTACCGTAGTGTTACCAACTCTAATATTCATGTACCATGGATGAAATTTATCCTTCTAATTTCAACAACATCTATGAATTATTCCTGTGTAACTTGTTTCAATCCACTCTTTGATTTAGGGGTGTGCAAATGGTCGGTTCGGTTCCGAACCGAACCGAACCGATAAAACCAAAAATCAAAAATAAAAAATTTTAAAAATCATACTAAATCGATTAATAAGAGAAAATGGTTCGGTTTTAAATCGATCAAACTGAAATTTATAAATTGAGCATTTGATTTCCAATTGGGTTCGGTTTGGTTTTCTTTGATTTCCTTGATATATATATATTAATAATTTCGGTTTGGTTCGATTTTTTTGATTTTTTATGAAAAAATCGAACCGAACCGATTAACCTAAATTATCAAAATAATAAATCAAACCGAACCGATTGAGTTTTAAAATCAAACTGATTGAACCGAATTGACTCAGTTCGGTTCGATTTTTCGATTTAAACCGAAAACTGCTCTCCCCTACTTTGATTTGCTACTGTTGTTTTGTTATTTTCAGGAGCTGAGAACACGGTGCTAATTTGTTTTTTAGGGCTTTTTCTTGTTTCCTTTTTTTTTTTAACTATCGATTGTTTCTATTTAGTTCTGATATTGTGTACAAGCTGAAATTTGCATAATATAGTTCTAATTAATGGGTTAATTTTGTATTTTTTTTTTGTCATCAAGGAAATGAAAGAATTGTAACAACTAACAATTGAATGTAATTTTAAGGACTTAATTGGACTAGGTCCAACCAATGGGGTTTGTCTTCATGAAATCACTGCTACTATTACAGATTCTTTTATGGAGCATTTAGTTGATCTGTCCCAAGCCTGACTTGCATATAATTTGGTTAATGTAAGGTGGCCTGTAGTGAGTGTATCGTATTTAACTCTTTTGTGCAATTTAATTTTGTGGCAAGAAAATCACGCTTTGCTCAGGGCCTCAGGCCAAAGGCAAGATAAGTTTTTTGCGTTAGTCATTTATACGCGTCTTTCTATACCTCTAACTTCTCTGTGGTTTATTTTGTTTGGTAACCCGGAATATGAAGGCAATCTTGATGAGGCTGTTTATATTTTCAAACAATCTTGTCATTTTTCTCAGTTTCTTGTGCAACTTAGTGTGAAATATACTGCCCTTTTTATGGGTATCTGTGATATTATTATTGTAACATTGTGCTTTCTTGTGCAGTTTAAGTCCAGCATCTGCTGTTTCTCCTCAATATAATTTTGTGGATACAAGCAATCAGACAAGCCAGTTCACGTGGGATTTTACCACTTCTGTCTACTGCTAGAAGTTTCAAGTCTTCATTACTATTTGATCCCAAATATAGGAGAAATCTTTTGAACCAACTGGGTGCTTCTGTTTTCACAAATCATGAGCCATTACATTCACATGTCACAGAATCGACAGTAGTTATGAGCAGCCTTATCATTATGGAGAACGGCCTGCATTTGGGGATGAAAATCAAACTTCATGAACTGATGGTCATCAATTTGATGGAAATGTCTCAAGGGATAAAGGAGCACAGTTGCCTGGTAATAAATATAGAAGAACAAATTATTCAATTTGCTATTGAGGCTTAAAAACAGGAGGTAAATAGGGTCCTCCAAATCAGCTGTACCAAAGTTAGTGTCATTTCCTTGGCCTATGTCTTGGGTTTTCTTTTTTAATACTTCCCACCCATGTTGGTGCAGGACGATTCAGACACTCTGCAAAGGCAGCTTCCTCCAGAAGAGGATGAACTTGTTCATGCGATATCATTGTCCTTGAAGGTTGTGCTTTTATTTCAAAATTCTGTTTTCTTATCTTAGCTATCATTGGTTCCTTTTAACATGAACTGTGTGCAGACAGCAGAACATGAAAGGGAAATAGCAGAGGACCAAAAACATTTGGTAATTCACAATTCATCTGAAGAGCTGAGAAAACTAATGATGGCAGATGGCACGTGTGTGCAAACATTTCTAGTTGCACTTACAAAGACCTCAGTCTAACAATTGGTAACCAAAAATGTGGTTGTTCAAACAATGTCACTGCAGTTGATATTCATAACTTGGAAATTGCAGGCATTGTTTTCTCTTTACATGCATAAGAAACACTATCGTTAGATATTTTTCTAGAAAGTTCTATTAAGTTTAAAGTTAAAACACATCCCTTTAGGTTAGCCTTTGTTCAGCTATTATGCCACTTTATTTTGATGATAAGACCTAAAACATAATACATATATAAGATATTATAGGAGTTTCTGATTTTCCCTATGAAACTAAAGATTTAAAAAAAGAAAAAAAATCTTTATGAGGGTCTTATATTTTTCCTTTTGAAATTAAAGCCAGGAAGCTCATCTTTTCAAGTGGGAGCTGAGGATTTGCAAAAATGATCATTGGTGAATGAAAGTCCTTAGAACAACTTTTAGTTGGCTCATGGTCAAAAATTAAGATTGGAGGAGCATTTCTTCCAAGGAGTTTGATGAAGCAATTCTTCTTGAGGTGGCACTTTTTGGTGAAACTCCTAAAGGTACTTCATCCCAATGTACACCTCATCCACACACTGCTCCAGATAAAAGTAAATGCCTCCATCCACAGCAAGTACCTCATCAACCATCACACTCACTTATGGCATGGCAGTTACTATAAGAACATCAGGTATTAACTTTCTTTTAGCAATTTCATTTTAGTAGAAGTACTGTCTCTAACACAATTGGTCAAATATACTTGCTGCAGGATGATGACTATATTGCATCCCTTTTAGCCGATGGAGAAAAAGAGACAAGTGCCTTCAACGGACCTGAAACTTCTTACTTGAAGGAAGGTGAATCTCAAAAGAAGACAATTGATGGAAGAAGACAATTGATGGAGAGTTAAGGAGTGTAGCTATTGAGTTCTGGCATTGCCAAGTATTTGGTTTAGTATTTATAAGTTTTTGACATTTATTTATCTTGGATTCCACTTCTTCAAATGTTACTGTACAATTTAATCTGAATCAGTGTTGATATGATATCTCTTTTGTAGTTAAGACATTGTTTGTTATCATAATCATAATTCTTAATAATTTCATTAGTCCTTATTATGACACCCCTCACTCATCTACAGTATAGTAGAGCAAGGTATGCTACATTCGGTGCCGAAACACCCTATCTTATCTTGTCTTATACCGTATTAATTTAAATTCCATTTATTTATATTATTTCACGTGTGGGAATTTTTTTTTCTTTTTTTATCATATTTTATTTTTTTAGAGACACAGATAGAGTCTCCTCTGTTTTATTAGTGCATGGCGGGTTCAACTGTTTACCTGTTAAAAACAATTTCATATCATATGTTATACTTTCCATCTCATTTTTTCTATATGCCATGTCATATAATTTCATTATTAATAAAATTTTCAAGAAAGTAAATTTCATTTCGTTCATATAAAATTTACAAACAATAATGTACAATTTATATATAATCCAAAAATTTAATTACATATCTCAAAATGATTTACAACATTTATTTATATACAATGATCAAAATGCAATATCTAATATATACATGAGTCCTACCAAAATAACTGATGAGGTGATAACCTTCACTATAGTAGATCTGATCAAAATCCTGTCTAGGCTCTACTACTACTGCTGTTGTTGATCTCTCGTACCTACGTGAGGAAACAATCAATCGTGCTAAGCATTTCTGCTTAGTGGTGCGATAATAGAAATAAAAATAACTAATAATTGAAATAATTATTCCATATAAAATTTCCTAAAATTTTGAATTAATTATATATTTGTGAAACTTTGAGAGCAAATAATTTATCGGGATCTTTTTATTCATATATTTCATATTCAGTCTTATTAAATCCATACTAGTGATCTTTTCATGTACTTATTTAAATTTAAGACTTATTACTTTTATTTGTGCCCAAGTAACTTATAACAAACTATAAAGACTGGATACACAGGAGTATACTAGTTAAACATCTGTATGTCTAACATGTATACATCTGTCATGTTAGGTACAAGGCCAACGGGCAGACATAAAGCCAAAAATAAAATTAGGCACAATGGCCAACGGGCAAGCATGAAGCCTGAAGAACAACCATATCAGACATATGTTATCTATCAATGATCATTCCTGTGGGCAGTACTGCAATTTGTAATCCCTAATTCGTATATCAATCGATCCATACTATATACATAAGTTTAGGTATACTTTGGGCAAATTAGTATTTTTAAGTACTTATAGTTTTATTATTTCATATTATGTACTAATTGTATTTCATAGTATTTTCATGTCACTTGTAATGGGTAACATAAGTCTCACATGCATATTCATGTTATTTTTATGTTTAACAAGTCATTTTGATTAATTTCATATCATATGCTAAGTCATTTTATGAACCTTTCTCAAGGTCTAGGTTTGGTGTCTTTACTTCACCTAGTAAATTGTTCAAGATGTGGCCACTGTTTGGCCACACTTCCTTCATGGAAGTTGTTCCTCTATGTCTTATCTTTGTTTTCCTTTTTAATTTGTGTCATTTAGAGTTTTAGAACTCAAGTTATGGTCAGATTACCATAACTGGTTCCTTAACTCACTCTAGTTCCAGAACCAGAAAGATTCTGGAGTCAATCTTTTCCTAATTATTTGGACATATTACAGCCACTTTTAGGCCTAATATTCTTCATAAAGTTGTTACTCTATATCTTAGGATCACTCAGATTTAAGATTTATAATTTTTCAAGTTTTATATAATTAATTATGGCACCACTTTTGGGTATAATATTCTTCATAAAAGTTGTTACTCTATGTCTTAGGATCACTCAGATTTAAGATTTATAATTTTTCAAGTTTTGTAGAATTAATTATGGCAAACTAACTTGCCTGGACTAGGTACCCTATGCCTTCAGGATTCCAGGTTCAGGTCAGTGGCTTTGTCTCCCATTTTAGGATTCTTACATTCAAAATCTAAGGAAGTTTCCTAAATCAAAGTTGGAGCCCTATCTCTTATGTTTTCAGAATAGTTTGGCTCATTCCAATTAAAGTTGTCTACTAAAAGTTATGGTGTAAAAACTATTTTGGAGTCAAGTGGTTATTTGGTTCATTTCAGGTTTTGGTATGCTGATTTGTCCTAGCTAATTGGCCTAGTTCTACAAGGTTCTGGGTTTTGGTCAAAATACCAAAGTTGTAGTTCTAGGTCTTGTAGAGATTTTGGCTTTAGTTTCACTGCATTTACAATTTTATGGACCAAGTTATGACATTTTTGCCAAAACTGGTCGGATAGGTTTGAGTCCAGAATTTTTGGTCAGTTTGGTTCTGGACAGAATTAGTGACCTAACTTATGCTAGCAATTTGGTTGGGTTAGGGTTAGAATTGGGTTCTGTGATCTTCATAAAAAATGTGCTCCTATGTATAAACTTTCTAATGGTTTAAAAATCAGGTCATTTTGACCTTCCTGGAGTAAGTTATGGCCATTTAAACATTTACTGTTTATTTTGTCATTTTCCTAGGTCCAAATTAGGGTTGTCTGGATTCAAGTAGTTTTTAAGTCAAGTTAGGGACAATTTTCGGGCATGGTTTCTTCATGAAAAATGGGTCACATTGACTCTAGTTTCATTTTCAATTGGCTTCATACCAATTGGAGCAACACAATTCAAGTTATGGCTCAATATACACACTGGACTCATAAGTCCCACAACTTGCATGAAAATGTACACTCCCAATTTCAATTCCTCCAATCTCCCAAACTTCAATTGACATTCATAGCACTTCTAATAAGCAACAATTAATCTCAACAGTGCTAATTTCAAGCCATAACACAAAAGTCCCAAAATTAGGTCAAAACCCTACTCAACATCACAATTTCATGCAACTTAATGCAACTCAACTTCTAATACCTATAAGTGCATCAATCAACACCACTAAACCAATTTATATCAATTAAAAACATCAAAGTCTACTTTCATTATGGTGCCAAAATTCAACTTCCTCATAAACTTATCAATTTCTTTTGATTTCATGTAATTTCTACTCATCTCAACATCAATTCAATGTTTAGTGAAGGAAGGAAGAAGAATTAGGCACTAACCTTAATGACCAATTCTTAAACTTGCTAAAAACCTCAATTTCTCTTCTCTCCTTGGCAGCCACAATCTTCCTTATGGTGTGGGGTGAGTTTTTAATGAAGACACTTATGAAAATTATTGTGAGAAAGGGGGAGAAATTAAGCTCAAGCAAGCAAAAATGGAGGAGAGGGAAAGCTCAAGTGGTTCGGCCATGAGAGTGAAGAGGAAGAAGAAGACTTCTTTAGGTAATTTTGTCTCTTTTTACATCTCTTCTTATCCCTTTATAATTCTTTGTTCAAATTTTATTGGTTAAAAATTTTAAATGATGTCATTATGACATCATGCTTAGGTAATAATTTTCTTTCTTTTCTTTTCTTTTCTATTCCCATTTCTATTGCATAAATTCATAATTTAATTCATTTTATGTGTTAACTCTCTCTCATTTTAATTGATATTTAGGTCAAAATTCATCACTGAGGGTGAAATAACCAAAATGCCCTCCGTAATGCTTATCGGGTTAAAATTTCCTTTACCGATTAGCTAATTTTCTTGAATTTTCTTTGACATTTTTAATATTATTTAAACCTCATAGAACCTTCAATTTAATCTTAAATATTTATTTCACAGGGTTCCTCGCAGGTCTGGGGTCAGCAACTGTCTTTGCAATCGCTTCCCAGTGTGGTCACCCATCGCCGTGACCCCAGCTCGTTTAACTTATTGGCATTTCATTTCTTTTATTTTCCCTTAATTTTTCTTAATCTTTATTCAATTAATTTATGACTCCTCACTTTAGTTTAAGTGTAGTTCCAGACATCCTGACTGTTCGAATAGACATTAGTTGTCAGAACAGTAGAATGTACGGACTACCTAAAGTGAGGGCGTTATAATTCTTTCCCTTTAAATAAAAATTTCGCCCTCGAAATTTACTCGGTTTAAATAGTCGAGGAACTGCTATCTCCTTATTTTTCCACTTTTTCGTGTTATAATTCTTCACCTTTTCCTTAGTCTGTTTTACTAGGTCTGACTTTATAATCTTATTCTCAACTAGTTCTATACCTATCTTCTTTCATCTCATATACAGGGTCTATTAATACATATTCAAAAGTACTATAAATAAAAATTGTACCTCTGCTAACATCTGCTGGATCTTGCTCCTCCCAAGCCATAGCGCACACACGAGGCACTACTCTGACTTCAGGTCGCTTAACAGTCTTTGTGGCAGGTCTCTATGACGTACCAACTGTGATACCCCTTACCCGTCTATAGTGTAGCCGAGCAAGATATGCCACGCAATGTATCGGAACACCCTATTTTAATTCAATTATTTTTTTATTCTTTCTAATTTTTTTTTTCATAGTTATGAAGAACAATTTATGAAATATAATTCATTTAAGTCATTTATTGAAATTATAATTTATTTGAGGTTTCGAAAATTTTATAGAAAATCCGGCAAAGTACCGGCTAAAAATGGAGAAAACATTTCTTCGGAACCTATGAAAAACACTTCCAATAATTATTTCCAATCATTCTCAAACTCCAATAACCATCAACATGGTCTCAACATTAGCAATCATTTCAAGTTCTCAACATTTATCCACAATTTCATTCAAATTCAAAATCAACTAAAATTTCATGAAGATATTCTCAAATTATATTAATTAACAAAATTCTTCAAATATGTACATCAACATATGATTACATAAATTTACTAATTTACATGAGTTTCTCACTTTAGTTTAAATATTTTTCTGGACGTTCTAACTGTCCGGATTGACACTGGTCACCGGAACAGTAGAATGTACGGAGTTGCTACAGGAAAGTTGTTACACCAACTATCTCTGGTCTCATACGTCGTCTACCCCTCTGGGCCGTGGGGGTAGATCTCTCGGTCGGTGGTAGAGCAGTGGGTGCACCCCTTTATGGGCAATCTCTCAAAAAGTGATATGTAGATCCACATCTAAAGCATCCTTCAGTCAATAGTTGGCACTCTCCTCGGTGCCTCCTACCATAGTGGGTATACTCTAGCACTAGGGTTGATCCCCTAGTTACTGTGCTAGGAGAACTAGCCATAGATACCCTAGACTGGCCTCTATGGCCTTGTGTCTGGCCCTTGGACTTCTTACTACCAGTAGCTAGTGCACTAGACTGGCCAGGTCCAGGACCCCTCTTACGCTGTCTATCCTTTTGAGACTGCTCATTATTTCTGACTCTCTCCACATTTAGAGCTACAACCACTAACTGAGAGAAGTCGGTAAGCCCATGTGTCGTCACCAGAAGTCTGATATTATCATTCAATCCATCCTCAAACCTACGGCACCGATCTGCCTCTATAGGCATCATCTTCCATGTATATCTACTTAACCTCACAAACTTCCTCTCGTACTCAGAGACCGTGAGCTGTCTCTATCTCAATGTCAGAAACTCTCTCCTTCTAGCCTCTAAGTACATATGACTAATATACTTCTTTCTTAACTCAGTCAGAAAGAAATCCCAAGTAATCTGTGCAGGTTGCACTACTCTAGACACTGTCACCCACTACTAGAAGGCATCCTCCTGTAGTAATGACAGAGCACATTCCAACTGCTGCTCTGACGTGCAGTGTAGTTGCTGCAATACTCTCTCAGTCCGCTCTAGTTGATGCTCAGTAGTGGCTGGGTCATCTTCTGTCATACCCTTGAAGTCGATGGCCCCATACTTTCTTAACTTCTCTAATGGAGACCGTTGTATAGGCTGTGGCTGTGGCTACAGCTGTGGAATGGCTCCGGTAAACTGACAGAGCATCTGAGTCATCTGTTCTAAAAATGCCTGCTGCACTCTACCCACAGCACCATGTAATGACTCCTCTCTGCTGTCTCGCCCCTGACTGCGAACAGGTGCATGACTACCAATCTCTTCCTCCTCAGGTCTGTAAGACCCTTCCTTGAAAGGATCGGACTCCATCAATCCTATAAAACAAATAAAGAACAGATCTGCATTAGTGTCACCTCGACTCCTATATAAAGGCTCATGCATGTTATGCACACTATATCTTTCTATCTATCTAGGTCTAAGACCGCTTAAACCTTTGCTCTGATACCACTAAAAATGACACCCCTCACCCGTCTGCAGTGTAGTCCAGCAAGGTGTACTACATTCGGTGCCAGAGCACCCTATTTTATATTGTCGTATACCGTATTAATTTAAATTTCATTTATTTATATTATTTCATGTGTGAGAATTTTTTTTTCTTTTTTATCATATTTTATTTTTGTGGAGACCCAGACACAGTCTCTTCTGTTTTATTAGTGCATGGTGGGTTCAACTGTTTACCTGTTAAAAATAATTTTATATCATACGTTATACTATCCATTTCATTCTTTTTATATGCCATGTTATATCATTTTATCATTCATAAAATTTTCAAGAAAGTAAATTTTATTTCATTCATATAAAATTTACATACAATAATGTACAATTTATATACAATCCAAAAATTTAATTACATATCTCAAAATGATTTACAACATTTACTTATGTACAATGATCAAAATGCAACATCTAATATATACATGAGCTCTAACAAAATAACTGATGAGGTGACAACCTACACTGTAGCAGATCTGATCAAAATCCTGTCTAGGCTCTACTGCTACTGCTTCTGCTGCTGGTGCTGATCTCCCTTACCTATGCGAGGAAATAATCCATTGTGCTAAACATTTCTGCTTAGTGGTGCAATAATTGAAATAAAAATAACTAATAATTAAAATAATTATTTCATATAAAATTTCATAAATTTTTGAATTAATTACATATTTGTGAAACTTTGGGAGCAAATAATTTATCGGGATCTTTTTATTCATATATTTCATATTCAGACTTATTAAATTCATAATGGTGATCTCTTCATGTGCTTTTTTAAAATTAAGGCTTATTACTCTTATCTGTGCCCAAGTAACCTATAGCAAACTATAAAGACTAGATATACAAGATTATACTAGTTAAACATCCGTATGTCTAACATGTATACATTTGTCATGTCAGGCACAAGGCCAGCGAGTAAGCATAAAGCCAAAAATAAAATCAGGCACAATGGCCAACGGGCAGGCATGAAGCTTGAAGAACAACCATATCAGACATATGTTGTTTATCAATAATCATTCCTGTGGGCAGTACTGCAATCTGTAATCTCTAATTCGTATACCAATCGATCCATGCTATAAACATAGATCTAGGTATACTTTGGGCAAATTAGTATTTTTAAGTACTTATAGTTTCATTATTTCATATTATGTACTAATTGTATTTCATAGCATTTTCATGTCACTTATAATGGGAAACATAAGTCCCACATGCATATTCATGTTATTTTTATGTTTAACAAGTCATTTTGATTAATTTCATATTATATGCTAAGTCATTTTATGAACCTTTCTCAAGGTCCAGGTTTGGTGTCTTTACTTCACCTAGCAAATTATTCAAGATGTGGCCACTGTTTGGCCACACTTCCTCCATAGAAGTTGTTCCTCTATGTCTCTATGTCTTATATTTGTTTTACTTTTTGATTTGTGTCATTTGGAGTTTTAGAACTCAAGTTATGGTCAAATTACCATAACTTGTTCCTTAACTCACTCTAGTTCCAGAACCAGAAAGATTCTAGAGTTAATATTTTCCTGATTATTTGGACATGTTACAGGCTCTTTTAGGCCTAATGTTCTTCATAAAAGTTATTGCTTTATGTCTTAGAATCACTGAGATTTAAGATTTATAATTTTTCAAGTTTTTTAGAATTAATTATGGCAAACTAACTGGCCTGAACTTAGGTACCCTATGCCTTCAGGATTCCAGGTTCAGGTCAGTGACTTTGTCTACTATTTTAGGGTTCTTACATTCAAAATCTGAGGAAGGTTCCCAAATCAAAGTTAGAGCCCTATCTCTTTGGTTTCCAGAACAGTTTAGCTCATCCCAATTAGAGTTTTCTACTAAAAGTTATGGTATAAAAACTATTTTGTAGTCAAGTGGTTATTTGGTTCATTTCAGGTTTTGGTATGATGATTTTTCCTAGCTAATTGTATTTCATAGCATTTTCATGTCACTTGTAATGGGAAACATAAGTCTCACATGCATATTCATGTTATTTCTATGTTTAACAAGTCATTTTAATTAATTTCATATCATATGCTAAGTCATTTTATGAATCTTTCTCAAGGTCTAGGTTTGGTGTCTTTACTTCATGTAGCAAATTGTTCAAGGTGTGGCCACTGTTTGGCCACACTTCCTTCATGGAAGTTGTTTCTTTATGTCTTATATTTGTTTTCCTTTTTGATTTGTGTCATTTTGAGATTTAGAACTCAAGTTATGGTCAAATTACCATAACTGGTTCCTTAACTCACTTTAGTTCCAGAACCAGATAGATTTTGTAGTCAATATTTTCCTAATTATTTAGACATGTTACAGGCTCTTTTAGGCCCAATGTTCTTCATAGAAGTTATTACTCTATGTCTTAGGATCACTCAGATTTAAGATTTACAATTTTTCAAGTTTTTTAGAATTAATTATGGCAAACTAACTGGCCTGGACTCAAGTACCCTATGCCTTCAGGATTCTAAGTTCAGGTCTGTGGCTTTGTCTCCCATTTTAGGGTTCTTACACTCAAAATCTGAGGAAGGTTCCTAAATCAAAGTTGGAGCCCTATCTCTTAGGTTTCCAGAACAGTTTGGCTCATCCCACTTAGAGTTTTCTACTTAAAGTTATGGTATAAAAACTGTTTTAGAGTCAAGTGGTTATTTGGTTCATTTCAGGTTTTGGTATGCTGATTTTTCCTAGCTAATTGGCCTAGTTCCATTAGGTTCTGGGTTTTGGTCAAAATACCAAAATTGTAGTTCTAGATCTTGTAGAGATTTTGGCTTTGATTTCACTAGATTTGCAGTTTTTTGGGCCAAGTTATGGCATTTTTGCCAAAACTGGTAGGATAGGTTCAAGTCCAGAATTTCTGGTCAGTTTGGTTTTGGACAAAATTGGTGACCTAATTTGTGCTAGCAATTTGGTTAGGTTAGGGTCAGAACAGAGTTCTATGATCTCCATGAAAAATGTGCTTCTATGTTTAAACTTTTCAATGGTTCAAAAATCAGGTCATTCTGACATTCTTAGAGTAAGTTATGGCCACTGTTCATTTGGTCATTTTCTTAAGTTCATATTAGGGTTATTCGGATTCAAGCAGTTTTTAGGTCAAGTTAGGGACAATTTTTGGGCATAGTTTCTTCATGAAAAATGGGGCACATTAACCATAATTTCATCTCCAATTAGCCTTATACCAATTGGAGCAACACAATTCAAGTTATAGCTCAATATACACACTGGACTCATAAGTCCCACAACCTGCATGAAAATGTATACTCCCAATTTCAATTCCTCCAATCTGTCAAACTTCAATCAACATTCATAGCACTTCTAATAAGCAACAATTAATCTCAACAATGCCAATTTCAAGCCATAACACAAAAATCCCAAAATTTTATCAAAATCCTAACTCAACATCACAATTTCATGCAACTTAATGCAACTCAACTTTTAATACCCATAAGTTCATCAATCAACACCACTAAACCAATTTATATCAATTAAAAACATCAAAGTCCACTTTTCATTATGGCTGCTGAAATTCAACTTCCTCATAAAATTATCAATTTCTTTTGATTTCATGCAATTTCTACTCATCTCAACATCAATTCAATGTTTAGTGAATGAAGGAAGAATGATTAGGCACTAACCCTAATGACCAATTCTTGAACTTCCTAAAAACCTCAATTTTTCTTCTCTCCTTGGCAGCCACAATCTTACTTATAGTGTGGGGTGAGTCTTTAATGAAGACACTTATGAAAATTATGGTGAGAAAAGGGGGAGAAATTGAGCTCAAGCAAGCAAAAATGGAGGAGGGGGAAAACTCAAGTGGTTCGGCCATGGGAGTGAAAAGGAAGAAGACTTCTTTAGATAATTTTGTCTCTTTTTATATCTCTTCTTATCCCTTTATAATTGTTTGTTCAAATTTTATTGGTTAAATATTGTAAATGATGTCATTATGACATCATGCTTAGGTAATAATTTTCTTTCTTTTCTATTCCCATTTCTATTGCATAAGTTCATAATTTAATTTATTTTATGTGTTTGACTCTCTCTCATTTTAATTGAGATTTAGGTCAAAATTCATCACTTAGGGTGAAATGACCAAAATGCCTTCCGTTATGCCTATCGGGTAAAAATTTCTTTTATCGATTAGCTAATTTTCTTGAATTTTCTTTGACATTTTTAATATCATTTAAACCTCATAGAACCTTCTATTTAATCTAAAATATTTATTTCACAGGGTTCCTCGCGGGTTTGGAGTCGGCAACTGTCTTTGTAGTTGCTTCCCAGTACGGTTACCCATTGCCGTGACCCCGGCTCGTTTAACCTATTAGGATTTTATTTCTTTTATTTTCCCTCAATTTTTCTTAATCTTTATTCAATCAATTTATGACTCTCACTTTACTTTGAGTGTTCCAGACATCCTGGCTGTCCGAACAAATATTAGTCATTGGAACAGGAGAACGTACGGACTACCTAAAGTGATGGCGTTACACTTATATCTTAATAAGTGTAAAAAGCCAACCCTTTTTTATGATCTATGGAAATGAATAGAGAATGAAATAATCTATTTTCTTAAACATCCTTGATTGATTATGGTCCTTCCAATTGAATGGTAAAATTTTATGCCTGGCTGGTGTTGATTGTGTATGCATTAAAATAACACTCATGTAAATCTCACTAATGGCAGGAATCTGAGATATTGCTGGCTGCAAAAGATGCTTTACTTCCTCAGGAGCCAGCAGTTGATGACACAAATGCATTGACTCTTCTTGTTCGTACGCCAGGTGGCAGCTGCCATGGCCGTCGCTTTCTCAAGTCTGACAAGCTTCAAATAATCTTTTTTCACAAATGTTTAGCAAGTTAACATATTTTCTCTCTTAGCCAAATTGATTTTCTTTGCCTTTTCCCCCGTGGTGTCTTTTTGATTTTGTCGACCTTGGTAGAACAGTGAAGCCTGGAACTTACAGGGTGGTGAGTGTTACCTGATTTCTTGACTACTTGTCCTTTGATTGAGACCTTGAACAATTAGTTAGTTATAAGAATCAGTTAATGATTTATACATTCTTACTTTTTGCTTCATTTCATTCTTGAACAGGTGAGGTGATATCCTAGACAACCTTTTGTGCTGGCGACTGCTCATTAAGTTTAAACGAACTTGGTCTGACCAATAAACAAGAAGCCTTGTTTCTGGAGTTGATATAGCTTTCTCAAACTGTTGAAACACACAATCCCAAATGTTAAATTGCTTTTGTTTAGTGTCTGTCTCAATGGTTGGAGCAACAGTAAATTTTATTAGGCTTAAACCAAACTGATGGCAATGACACAATAGAAAACCAAAACATGAAATCTCTTTGAATGATTTAATGTGTTGGACATAATCAGGCTATTTGAAGATTCACGTGACAGTTAATGGTATCTACTTGTTCACATCATTGATCATTGATTGGTAAGCTGATGTTGGGGCAGTTTTTTTTTACTGAGTATATTATTGATTCCAAGCCAAGTCAACCCTTTGAATGAGATGAAATCTTTCATTGGATCCCATGAAATTCACGTTACAGTTAATGATATCTAATTGTTCATATTATTGAGCACTGATTGGTAAGCTGATTTTGGGGCAGTTTTTGTTTGTTGAGTAATATTATTGATTCCAAACCAAGTCAACCCCTTGAATTAGAAGATATCTTTCCATGGATCCCCCTAAAATTGAACTCTGAATTATGTGATTGTGTCGGCAGATGGACAGCAAAAACATAAAGGTATTGGACAATGTCGATTTTATATAATGCTCGACTGCTCATAATTATTCATATACGAATGCCAGTTTTTAATAGAAAGACTTTACAACAAAATTGAGAATCAACAATAGTCGAACAGGGCAGTTTCATCATACAGGCGTTTTGATGCTATTTATCTGAGAAGAATAGAAGATTCAGGACCCACTGAAAGGCGAACTTCTGTGCTTGTATAGGACCTTCATTGATGTGTAAAATCCTTACGTATATGAACCTCTAACCCCCCAAAAAAATTCTTATCAAGAATTATAAATATTGAAAAACAATGAAACTGAGATAGTCCATCGCTATGAAGCTGTTTTAGATTCTTGTTGATTTTGGTTAGGGTCTGGCGCTGTCCAATACTGCTTAACTGCAAAAAGAACCTTCTCCCTCGCATGAGCACTCCTTTCATTTTCTGCAATTATGACATCCCATTGCATCCCATTTACGATGCTCTTGACTTTTAGCAAGATATCTACATCATCTCGAATTATTACACTACCTTCTGGCCTTAAAATCCTATCCATTTCCAACAGAATATCTTCCATTTCACATCTGCAATGCAAGGTTTTAGTCATTTGGTCATAAAATGGCAGATAACATAGCAATACAACTAAGATATGCAGAAGACAAGAAACTCCCACAAGACCTAATTAAACCCCACATAAGTCTAGATTTATTTACACAAACTTATGGCTCGAAAATTATGCAATTAGCATTACCTGTCCTTATAAAGGCTGAAAACTGAATCAGCATGAATCAAGTCATAAGTCCTTGGATAAGTTGACATGGCTTCACACCTACAAATTAAGAGAGATCAATAAGGTTTAGCAACAACCTGGACATGATTGAGTAGTTAATACATGGCGATTTTAGTTAAACTGCGATTTTTTTTTATTTAACTTTCATTAAAATTTAAATTCGAGACCTCACAGCTCTGAGTATAACTTTAAAACCAATGAACTAAGACTAACAAGATTATGATTAATTTGATAAATGTTGTGTATGAGTATAACTAGAGTGCTATTTGGGATATAGTCAAAATGCTTGACTGGTTGTATTGAATAATTTCTCCATACTGTGAGGGAGATTAAAAGCATACCAATTTTGATAGGTTCCAATCAACCCACGTTCATAGATGACCCCTAAAGTATTGACATCCGCTTCCACTGGGACAACGTTCATAACCCACACAGGATCATCCACTAGTGCAGCTGCAAAACCTCCCAAGTAAGCATTCATATCAAGCATGTTACGATACCGCCCCAGCTCTGCTAGCTGATGGTCAACTTCCTTGTAATGTGCTACTCTTTTCTCCCATATCTCTGTATTTTCAGTGAAAATTTCTGGAGTAATTCCATTCACACTTCCACTGCTAATCCTTGGAGGGATTGCGGTCAATCTCTCCGGCCATTTTGCTAGTTGCCCACCTGCTATCTCTCTTATGTCCGATACCTCTGGCAGTGGAGTTAAACAGGTCTCCATTTTGGTGTACCTAAAAGAATAAAAGTTAGCAGCTTTCAACTAACCAGTGAAAACAAAATAATTTATTATTATTATTATTATATTTTTTCTTGTTTCAGCAACCATGTGAAGTATGAAGCAAAAAAAGGAAATGGAAGTAAGAAAAAAATACCAACTCAAGCAAGGGATTAGGTGGTTGGAAAGGTAAACCCAACCAGGAAAGAATTCAATTGGCCAGTTAGGCATTTCCTTTATTATTCAATTGGTTTTGGTATCACAGCTAAAGTATTACTCAAAGGAAGAAGAATTTGCTTTTCTTTTATTTAAGATATCAGAAAAGTAAATCCTGAAAAGCAAAGTTGATCTGCTGAAGCAATTGTGCTCAAAAACACACAACAAAATGCTGGCTTTAAATTGTGCCAAAATCATTCATGGAAAAAGACATATGCCTACCTCAATCCAAATACTAAATCAATTATTTCAAAGGCAGGGGATGACAGTAACCCAAAACCAGAAATTGTCAATTCAAATTGGAGAAATTCAGAAACACGTTACCATGCCTTGTCAGGATCTTGTGACTGGCAAAAGAGAGGCTGCTTGTACACCTTCCGTTTGGCTATACAATGGATGTGATTGGTGGGTTTTTGCCAAATAGAAAGGTCATCCTTTTGCATCAATTTTTTCCAGCATAAACTTTTGGCTACTTTCTCAATCGAAGACTCCTCTGCTTTAAGATCTTCAGGCGATCTACTCCAGCCTTTCCAATGTTTTTCCCAGTTAACCGGTGGCCCAGAGAGAACCCAGTACCCACCTGGACGAAGAACTCGATCAACTTCAATTAAGTACTGTCCATCTGCTCAAGAAAAAGATTAAAAGTTAAATCCTTTATAAATTAAAAAAAAAAATTAAAGTATTGCATATGAATTCTGCAAAGAGTGTTTGTTTCTCAGGAAAATGAAAGAAAGAGAGGAAGGAAAAAAAAAATGCTGTTATTCAATATCATTCCCTGCATCAGGAAGCAAGTGGTTGGAGAAATACCATATCGGCCCCAAGGAATGAGGCAACGAGAGCAATGAGCCATGTCAAAAGCTCTTGAAGGGTAAGGTAGCCTAATCGAAGCGAAAACTCCAATCAAAGCAGGAACTCCACGTTCCAGAGCAAATTGGACCTGAGCTTCATGGGTGTCTCTCGGAGCAAATGACATTGTCACAATATTCCTTGAAAGAAGGTAAGCTCCAAAGCTTGCAACCTACAAGAATTAAGCTTAATATTTTGGTCATTAATGGATTAATTATCAACTTTTCTCATCAGAGGCATATTAACATTGGTTTTTGAAGATTCCTTTGATTACTTCTAATTCAATAATCACATTTCAAATATTTATAACTTAAAATTGACTTCATGAAAAAGAAAACAATGATATGAGTTGCTTGCATGCTGTTATAATAATTTCAACATCTAATAATCACATGATCATGAGAGTTTGTTAAGTTTGTTCAAATAGTAGAAATCAATAATTTTACTTTTAGCTTAAGATAAACACAATAATGATTATATATATAAATCATAACTAACATAAAAATTAAGAAAAGGTTATATCAGATCCCAAGAAAAGTGACTTGGAAATTAAGAAACAGATGGAGATAGGTACTTACCAAAGTGTAATTATTATTATTGTTATTATTATTAATATTAATTTCAAATAAGCAACAAAAATTATATGATCTTTCTAATTTATTAAAAAATATATATATATTATCTTTCCTTTTATTTTTGTTTATGGTAGTAAACAATATAATAAAACAGAAATAAATTAATTTTTATAATTCAGTCCAGCCCACTTGCCTTCTTTGAAGAAACAAAATTCAAAGCACCAAATGGTTGCCTTGTTTAGACAACTCCGGCTATAACCCAGCCGGTTCAAGGGATGAACCAGGCCGTTTTAGCCATGAAAGGCAAAAGAAAGAATTATTAGAAGGAAAAACTCTACGTACCCCGCAACCAGTATCAATGGCGGTCCTTATTGACCCATCTTTTAGATTGATCAACTTGCCAATATCGTCAATATACGCATCAGCCCCGCGAGGAAACATTGTTCCGCCACCAGGGAACCTGAACCGGTCCCCCTCGAACCGAACCCAGTTCTGATTCTTCTTCTCCACCGTCAATTCCTTATGAGGAACATTAGCATACCAAGCAAATTCTCTACTCATCGGCCATCTAAACGGCACCCTGTAGCCAAACGGAGCAGGCACACGACACCTTAAAAGCTCGTTCTTTTCTGGGCAGTGTCTCTCTCTGTATATCAATCTGCCCCTGTCAAATTTCAGGGAACGATGAACGTCCTCGCATGGGGTGTACTCAGAGTATTTGGGGTCGCATGGAGGGAGGTAAGATACACGCGCCCACGTGAGCGGAGGGTCAGGGGCGTAGTGGTGAGGTAAGAAGTCGAGGGTGGCGTTACGAATTGGTGGAGCGCAGGAGAATATGGAGGTGGAGGAAGATGGATTGACGAGAGGGATATTGCCACGGGAATTTTGGTAGAAACCTATGAAGTAAAAGACAGTGCATAGGATTGTGGTGAGTGTAAGTCTATAGAGGTTGGCTTTCTTTGTTTTTAAAGTGAGAAACGATGTCGGAATTGCCATTGAAACTGAAAAGAAAGCTTCCAGAGAGAGAGAGAGAGAGAGGGGGGTTCATTGTTGTCTGTATCATGTGAGAATATATAAGAGAGAAGGAAAGGGTGACGAGTGAACTTTTCAAGGTTCATTAAGGGTAGGTTATTTTCAAGGTCAAGAAACGCATATCAGCATATGGGGAAGGTGACTGTCGCCGTTGGGCCACGCGCGTACGTTCTCCCCCCTCGTCAAATGATTTAAGTCAGCACGCATACCTGTCTGAACTTAGAAAAATGCTTGAAATTCTTACCAAATTTAATAATAACAATAATAATTAAAATTATATAAAAAAAAAATGAAAACCACTCTTTTGGCTTTGTGCTCTGCACTGTCGATAGCTTAAAATGAACTTAAAGGGAAGCATTAACTTAAATACTAAACATTCTATAAATAAAAAAAAAAGGAGAGGGAAATAATACCACCACTAAAATTTGCATGTAAGATGAATATGAATTTCAGTCTCCAATTTTTAATTTTTTTTTTATAAATTGCAATTGGGATTGCATATGATGAATTATGTTATCATTGTTGATTAAATGGTTAGGTGGAGAAATCCCACTGTTTCCCTTTTTTATGTTAAAAAAAAGAAAGTGTAGAAATTTGGGCGTGGACTGGGGGGAGCCTAGAATTGATGCGATACGTGGTGCAGGGTGAAGTGCTGGCTGTGAGATGGGAGTATTTATCAATGAAGTGCACCTGTACGGGATGATGCACCGCTTTCTAAGCTGATTCTATTAAAGGGGAGGGGCGAGAAAGCAAACACCACGACCACGCGCTAGTGACACAGTGCAGTTCAAGTGAGGAGACGTTAAAATGGTCTTTTGAGCCATTAGAAATTTGGTTGGTTCAATTCAGCCCTATCTTCAGGAGAATCAATTGTCACGTTCTGACGCTACCATACAATTTTTCAAGTTTATACTCTCTGATTTCGAGTTGTTAAATTTATGTGAGCTTTTTTTTATATTAATAATATATTTTTAGTAAAAATATATTATTATTTTATTACTAAAAATTAAAAATTATTGTTTTATTTTTTTTTTAAATTAGGTATATTTGAATTTCGAAAGAAAATTGTTAATTAATTGATATAAAAAGTTAAAAATAAAGTTATTTAAACATGGACCAAAACTTGGCGGCTTTCCTCCCTAATATATATGGTCGAACTGGCAAAGTTTGGGCTTGTCCCAATCTTATGGGCTAACGGGCCTCGGACTGCACATCTTAAGGGAGGGTGCCAACGTTAATGAATAAACTTGAGAAGCTTCCTTCTCTGGTACAAGCCGAATAAAATAGGGAAATATGAGATGGCAAGAATTTCGATTCTCATTCGGTTCGGTTTGATGAAATTTAACAATTTCTTTTAAATAAAAAAAAAATTAAAGTTTAGTTTAATATCAAACATGATGAATCCTAATTCAATTTAAATTAATATGAGCTTAATTATTTCTGATTCAATTTTAATTTTAAATTGGGTAAATTCAGTTTTGATTTCAAATTCAACTGTAATCAAAATTAGGCCATACTGATCACTGATCCAGCCAATAATGGCAATTAACTTTGTCTTTCACATGTATATGAATATGATACAATGAAACTTTCCTTGGCTCAAAGGTATTAAGATTTTTATTTTTTTTAAGGGAATATGCACACACACAGGTTCGAAAATAAAATCAATCCACGAACAAACACACACAGCAACTCTTAAGTAAAATCATAGTAATTTTATTAATTTACCCTAATTTATATAGATTATGCACATATTCACAATTAATATGAAATTTTAAAGGAACTTCTTTAATATAGCACTATTTATATCTCTATAATTTATTTTGTGGCTTAATTTATACCAGATAAACTGTGTCACGTTCTAAAGGGTCAAAGAAGATTGGCTTTGATTTTTTTCCCCTTATCTGCCTGACGGAAGATAATATCTATGTGCTAGCTTCAAACATACTTTTGAAGCTTAATTTGAACTGAAAAATTAATAAAAAAAAAAATGATAAGCTATTGCGTTTTTTGATGAACTTGGTATTTCATTGAGCTGGAGATTGAAGGCCACGACAAGAAATAGTAGGGGATATGGATCAAATGGAAGGATCTGAGAAGAAGAATCCTTTTAACTTTATCAGGCTGCTGTCTGCTGATCATTATCATATTGAATGACGCTGATCTGAAATTGGCTGTCGTTTTCTTGTTTGACAGGGTATCACGTATTCGTCTGTGTAACTATTGTTGTTTTAGATTGTTGATTCCATTAAAATATATTTCGAAAATACCCAGCTTAGGCTAACTCTATCTCGTAATGCAAGCAGTTTTGCTTGCCTACCTTTGATGTTGGGCACTTGGAATTGTGGAAATCGACAAATTGAATTGAATGATTCTATAAAGAGAGTTGGACTGTAGACAAACATGGTTCTGAGAACCACGTGTTACCCACAAAGGCACTCCTTTTATTCAAATCTCTCTTAACTTTTTTCAACAATATAATCAAACAATGTATGTATTATGTTTAAAAATATGATAAATCATGTCTATCACTTTATAAATGTAGTCTTCTACCTCTTCCCTTCCATCAGATTCCGACTTCCTCTCCACAAGTTCAGTTTCTGATTTCCAGGCTTAAGAAGCCAAACCTTTCTGCAAATTCAGGGTTTTGGGTTTAAGGGGTTTGATCTTTTCATGGGTGCCAATGAATCTCGTTCTTCGTCTGACACAAATGGTGAGGGTCCTTCATCCATGCCCAGACTCGGTGACATACCAGAGAGCTGCATGGCGTCGATTCTAATGCACTTGGACCCGCTTGAGATCTGCAAATTGGCTCGATTGAACCGGGCCTTTCACGCTGCTTCTTCCGCTGATTTTATTTGGGAATTGAAGTTGCCTTCAAATTATCGGTTTATATTGGACAAAGTGTTTGATGGTAACAAAACTATGGCAGATTTAGGGAAGAAAGATCTTTATTCCAAGCTATGCAAGCCTAGCCCATTTGATGGTGGCACAAAAGTACATATTTCTCTCCCCCTCTATGTTTGTCTATGAATATGTACGTGGATGCTTTCGCATTAATTACTCACAGAAAAGAGATTTTGGCTATGAACAGGAAATGTGGCTGGATAAGGATACTGGTGGAGTTTGCTTATCCATTTCTTCCGAGGCTCTAACTATTACTGGGATTGATGACCGGAGATACTGGAACCACATTTTTACGTATGAATCAAGGTGAGATCTTAACTTTGTATATGCTTAAGATTGATTTGGTAGATCAATCAATACAGAATTTGCAAGTCTATAAAGATTAAGGTCTCTTTCTCTGTTTCGTGTTCGTGATATTAATATGATCGTTGCATGGACATTGGAAAGGGAAAGGGCGGTTGAACTTTTACATTATAGAATGGATTATGCTTCTGAGTAATGCCAAATTTAGTACTTTTATGTTTCTTCCAATTGTAAATTTCAAGTAAACATTGATACGATATTCTTTACTTTTTGGATATATGTAGATTTCAGAAAGTTGCATATCTTCAGCAGATTTGGTGGCTTGAAGTAGATGGAGAGTTTGAGTTTCAATTTCCAGCGGGAACATATAGCCTATTCTTCAGACTGCAGCTTGGCAAGTCCACAAAGAGAATGGGTCGCAGGGTTTGTAACACGGAGCACATCCATGGTTGGGATGTAAAACCTGTGAGGTTTGAGCTAACAACTTCGGATGGTCAACATGTTGTGTCCCAATGCCTCCTGGACAATCCTGGGAACTGGGTTCACTACCATGTGGGAGATTTTGTAGTGAAGCATCCGAATGAATTGACCAACATCAAATTTTCATTGACACAGATTGACTGCACTCACACTAAAGGAGGGCTCTGTTTAGATGCTGTTTTTATATACCCCAGTAGCTTTGGCAATGAGATATGCAGACCGTTCAGGTCGTGACCAACCCATTTTGCATACTTTTTTTTTTCCTTTTTTGAGCATTGAACATCACAGTAAACAACTGTGCACATGTAAAAAAGTGAGATGATTCAAATAAAGATACTTCATATATAAAACCATCAACGGCTGGACAGCAAGGTGAATTTGCTACGCAGACCATGTAGTTGTTATGATTGGAACGAAGGTGATGAATTATAGGAAGATATGCCTCTCTGAGCCTACTTGAATAAATTTTAACTTCCCTTGTCTATGTTTTTCAGCTGAATAGAATTGAAGTATGGGAACACTTTTTTCTGATCAAGTGTACATGGAACACAACAACATAATGACAGGGCGGGGAGGTTGGATTTGCTGTCGCAACAAACCAACATATAGGAGTTTTTCATATGAAGTCATTGGACAAAAATGGGACAAACTATGCCATCATGTGTAAAAGGAATGTGGTTTGCAATTTTGATATTAATCTGGCCCAGCTTTCTAGTGACTCGACTTTAATCTTCAATAGATTTAGGCCTTGGTAAAGACATTGCATCCAGTAACGGCTTCTCATGCACCATCCCTTCTTATATTTATTTGCAGGTATATCGGTGGAGACTCGAGTATTATATGATATATTATTTTATATATTTATTTATCTTGTAAAGCTTATTCACAATAAAGTCTAGCACATCACCTTTCACCCCTCAACTATGCAAGTCAGCTGATATAAATAATAGTCTAGTAAAGTACCAGAAACCATCACTTGCAACTGAAATTCGAACTAGAAATGACACCAATATATTATTACCATTGCAAATAAGCAGAATGAACCATAACGCTAAGTTGGCATTAAATAGTGAGAAACCTTTATGGCGTGGCAAATTGCTCAAAAGTTACACCAACAGGGATTTTATATCACAAGTTCAAATAATTATTTTAACTGACATGACTTCCTGAACAGAACAGAATTGTATCTTCATGCGGTCTTGGCTTTTGGTTGTGATGGAAGTAACTGCATAACAGAAGAAATCCATCAATAAACAAACTATAGAAATCTTTAAAGTCCAACGCATGTAGATATATATATATATATATACCTGATAGCAAGAAATTAAAGAGCTAACAAATCCAAAAGCTCCTGTTACACGAGGGGTAACTTTCTTCGGTGCCAATTGAAGTAGCCCAACTGCAACTACAATATCCATGGCTGCCTTAACCAAGGCCAGTGATCTTTCATTTGATTTTTGAAGTTTAGCCCGGTATTGTTCATTCTGCATTAAATGAACAATTGTAAAGTAATAAGAATGGGATGCTACATAGGAGCAACAGTCATGGTCAGCCTAAAGTGACATCAGTCACATAATATACATACTTGATATTTATCACTGTTCTTGAGCTCCTTCTCTAGCTTCTTCACTGATGCAGAAAGCCTTCCAATCTCTCCAATCTGACGTAAAAAGAATAAAGCACAGCATTAAAACCATGTGCAGCTGGTCAAAGGCCCCCTTTTTTATATCCTGTTTCTTCTTTCTTCACTTCCATGTCTCTTTCCCCCGCCCCCCCCCCCCCCCCTTTTCTCTATCTCTCTCTCTCTCTCTCTCTTTCTCTCTCTCCCCTTCCTTCTTTTCCTATTTTTAACTTTCTTTATGAGAGGGTGTGGCATACTGGCATGTGGGGAGGGTCAAAATCAATCTTGCAAGGGAAAAAATAAAAATAATAACAAGGAGAAGATAAAGAAGTTACAAACCTCCACCAAAGTGGTACAGACTGAGGATCCCATCCAACAGTAAAGAGATATCCGGCCAATTAGCTCAGCTCGTTCTTTGTTCTATTAAAATGGGGAAAAAAAAATCTGTCACAGAATCCATCAATGAATATACAAAAACTGGATAGGAAAAGCATTTTCATACCTTATAGATGCCGGTTCTACCAAGCCAGACAATTTGATCGAGAAATAAGAAAGTTGACAACAATGCATTTTTTGACTGAAACAAGCAGCAATTGATAAAGTCACAAAGAAGAATGAGAACAAGATGAAATTTTATTTACGAAAATAAATATTAACTGTCCATCCATACCTTTCCCAACAAAATAAGAGGAAGGGGAGTTCCTTGAGGGACAAGGCTAATAAGAGCATGCAGATCATTGACAAACTGCAATTCAACAAAATTAAGCAGCATAAATCATGCTAGAGGGCAAACGTAAGAGAAATGATACAGTATTGGATTCCACATCCACTAGCAGAATGAAAAATCTATTGGTTTCCCTGACAACATGAAAGACAAGAAGAAATACTGCAAAATTTGTTCCATTGGCTCACAGCTCATTGATTCCAACCATTCTTACCCGGAAACAAACAAATAATCAATTTAGAGCACTTCCAACCTTCACCAAGTGTGTTATGCTTTTGTTTTTCCAAAAGGAAAGACAAGAAACAAGTTTCTTAAAAAATAAACCACAACAGGCACCTGGCTGACCAACAGCACCAAATGAAATGCAACTTAACTTAATTTAACACTTAATGATTAACAATTCTCTATATAAAGTGAATCCTGACCTTAAGAAGTCGGAAAACTTTCCGGGCCAAGCTGGTTGATTTGTCCACATTCTGGGCTGTACCAGGCTGTCCATTACTCAAGAATTTTGAACCATATTGAATTGCCCTGCAGATCTTGTCTCTGGCTTCTGCCTTGTTCAGATACAAAACTAATAAACCAAGTTCTGCTCTAGTTGCATCCAGTGAACTCATTTTTTATCCTGAAAACAACTGTTATAGTCAACATAGCAGTTATTGATTAACCCATGAAGCATCAGAGAATAACAATAAAATAAGGAAAAACAATGCTTGAATATCAAAGATAGACAAATTGGTCAACCAAACTAAAATTTTCTGCTTTAAGAAAGAAATTGTGGGGCCTTCTCTCCCCTTGGTTTCTGGAGGGGGAGAGGTGGAATACTCCAAACAGAATTTCTCCCCTGAGCATTTGTATGAAACTAAAACAAGTGAAATCATAAAAATTTTCGAATTTAACATGAATAATGCAAAAGTTATTATAGTTGTTCCACTAGGCCTCTTTGCCATGATAGTTGACCTTAATCGTTTAGGCTTATTCAATTCATTCGTGAGCGACTGAGGTTAATCCCCATAAGAACTGAAATTTTCTATTTTGCTTTTAGGAAGTTGTGGCCAGGACGCACTCCTAATCCTCAAAACAACACAAGTTCCCGGCATTGTTACTATGCGAAACCAAACAAAATATGCTCAACTAAAACAGATAACCAGTAGAAAATCAGCAGATATATGAAACACTAAAAATTTTCTGAAACTGCAAACAAAATGGCAAAATTTTACAAAAAATTAAGGATTGAGTATTGGGCTGCTAAGAAAGGCTGAAGAGATAACAGTCAAAAGAGATTCAAAATCGTGATGTATCTCATTGACCTGATAAAAGCAAATCATTCCACCCAGCTGAGCCTATATCTAACGCTCATTTAAGTTTGCCAAATTTACTTTTTAACCATATAAAATCCTCTGGTTTTCCTCTTCGTTTAGCCAGCAAGAAAAAAGAGAATACCACCACCATTAAAAAAAAAAGCAGGAATCAGACAACGAAATTCTAATCATGAAAATTCATATCCACAATCCACTATAAGCAAGAAAAACTAGAAAGATTACGAGATTATAAAAGAAATAAACAAAAAATTACTAAAAAAGAACAAACTTGGAAAACCCAATTAGCTGCAAGATTAATCACGTACTCCAATTCCACGAGAACAAAACATAAGAAACGTCAGAAAACATCAAATAAACACCAACATATATACCTCAAAGAGATTAGATCAGCAATCAAAAAGGTTAGGGATTGAAAATTGAATACACGAACAGAGAGAGAGAAAGAGAGTATAAAAGTACCGAATGGAGTCCCCAATGGATTTAGCCTCGAAAACCACAATTGGCCTTTTTCTTCGCTTTCTCTCTCCGTATAAAAAAAATCTACAACACCAGAGTTAGCAATCAGAGTCTGTTTTTGCTTCCCTGTAGAGCTAATAACGATAGGCCCCTAATAAGGGCTCGTTTGGCTCTCTCTTTCTTTCAACTCTAAAACAACAGAACAAACTCACACTTAGGTTTCGTGTAGCACTCCATTGTTGACCGTTGCTCATCTCTACTGTTGATCTCCACCGTCGGTTTAGATTTGTAATATCAAATCTAATGGCTGTGGCTACGGGTGGGTAACGTTGTTACGTGAGAGTGTGTGTATGTAATAATAATAAAAGTATGAGAAATTATATGATGCCGTATAATTCTACGCGTCTATTTATCATTATTATTAAAAAAATATTATCTTAAATATATCAGTTAAATATTATTAAAAAATAATTATTTTTATATTAAATAGTAATATTTTCAACGACAACTAAAATATTTAGCTAAAAGAGAGTTTCAATTGGTTAAGGGGAATGTTAAATGCATCGGAGTAAGACTAAAGAGTGAACACCTCTCTGCTCATTCATTTGATGGGTGAATGGAAGGATGTCATGGTGGTGGGGCAGCCACCATAGTGTTGTAACCAACAATATCTTCAACCATGTCATGTTTAGTGCAAGCCTACCCAGACTTGCTTAAAGTTTCTCCAATATGCTTTTCCAAACATAAAGGAAATTTGGCAGTACTCTCTGTTTCTATAGGATTAGGCTGTCAATATTGAATTCAATTTGCATAAAAAAGGGCAAGGAAAGGATAATTCATTGCACAATTCAAGAAAGATACAACTATTGCCATTGTCACAAGCCCCCAGTTGCTGAACTTGTTAAATTCAATAAAATTTCAATTCAGGTTAAGAAACTTAGTCATTTGAAAATAAAACCATAAGCAGAAGGACTGAAGCTATAAGATGTCCCTGCCCTGTCCCCATAGCCTTGAGGGCTGGAGATGTCAACGTCTTTAAGATGGTCAATATACAAGTCCTAGGATTGAATCTCAAGCAAGAACATCATCATTGAAAGGGATTGACATCTATAGTTTGAATCTTTTGCCAGAGTCTGATTCGGAATCAAGTTTTTTTCTTTTAAAAAAGAGAAAATTAAAAAAAAAAAAAAAAACTTCTCAATTTTATGTGTATGAACGTGCTTATTTTGTATCTTCAAGACTAGACCTCAAGACTCTCACTCAGTAATCCCCTTAAGTCAATGAATTGATTCACCTGTGCAGGCATGACCTATACATAAAAAATATATATATAATATAGAATATATATTACAACAACTTGCAACCCAAAATCTTTGTTGCAGTTAATAACGTGCCCTAGATTACTTCCTTAGTCTACTTTTATCTGTTATTAGTACATAAGCAGGCCAGTGAAAAACTAAGTTCTATAAGCAAACTATCCTTATTGGTGTATTAAGCAACTTGGAGAACAAAGAATAGGGAACATATCAGAAAACTATAATTCTTAAGAGTCTGATTTTTCTGCAGCCTCAGGCTTTCTTTTTGGCATGCTTTTAACTCGTCGCCAATAAAGACAAAGTAATAACAGAACATCAAAAAATTACAGGGAGCAGGATATGAATATGAAAAATGGTACTAATGAAAGCTAAGATTGAATTGAACATACATAATGAAAGGCTACCCTATGTTAGAAGCTGAGGACATGTCTGTCTTACCTTCAGTAGTAATGCCTGAGAAACAAAACAATCCATAAGACCAGAAATATGGTTACAGTAGAAAAGGAGAGCTTTGGGGAATCTTATACATTTATATAAATATAAGATCGATTGCATAGATTATTAGCACACTTTTGGTGCTCCAGTTCATCATTGATTACTGTTTCATGCAGACAATGAAACAGAGATTACATATGATAAAATTAAAACTTTATCATACACAAAAGAAGGGGTACAAATTTTCATCTATTTTCTGCTGAACAAACTTCTTAATTTCCCTCTTTCTAATCGCTCGAGCAGCTTCTTAGCCCCTGGGATGTCCATCTCAGTGAGCTTCTTGAGGTAACCAATTGCACCGTAGGAAATCATAAGCTTTTTACATTTCTTGCTTGAAGAAAGAGATGCTAGGCAGGACACAGCGTACTTCTTTGCAGTGTTTTGTGGACTTGGGTCAAGCAATTGCACCAGATTTGGCACACTTTTATCAATCTTTTTAACTTCTCTGCAATTCTGTGAAAGGTTTACCAAACTTGCAATTGCTTGTGCAGAAACCTCCCTAACACTGTTTGATTTAGCCTCGAGCAATTTGATGAACAGAGGAATGCATCCAGCTTCGCCCACCAATTTTTTCATCTCCGTTGAGCTGCAAACCCGACAAATTGCAGATGCAGCGGCTTGTTGTGCACCCAACGATCCAGATTTAAGGACATGAACCAAGCGAGGGAGGAAACCAAGAGAAACCAACATTTCCACAGACACTGAGGTTACCAAATTCCTTAATGCTGCAACTGCAGATTCTTGGGGCAATGGACCATCTAGATATGCCAATAGCCTTCGGATTCCACCTTCTGAAATGACAATTCTCCTTAGATTGTTATTGCTGGCAGTGAGATTTTGCAAGCATTCTGCCGCATATTCTTTAGATCCTAGTAGAATTCCACAATCAAGGAGATTGATCATGACTTTCACAATCCCTTCTTCAGCTAGATTTTGTCTAACCTCTGGTACAACTGATATGTTCTTCAAAGTACAAGCAGCTGCAGCCTGTGATACTGAATCGCCAGTTCTACAAATTTCAATCAATGGTCGAACTCCACCATGTCCAACAATTGACCTAGCTGTTTCTGTTGTCATTGACAATCTCTGGAGCGAGATCGTAGCCTTCTCTCTGCCCACTGTGCTACCGGACTCGACAAGCCTTATTAGAGGCGCCAAAACACCTTCAGAAACAAGCCAATTCTCACAAATCCCAGATTCTGCAAGCGAACAGATTACAGTAACAGTCTTTTCCCGAATACGAGGAGAGGTTGCTGTTAATAGCTGGACCAGAGCAGCAATATTACTCCGGCCCAGAACAGCCAAAACGGTCTTGTCATCCTCTTTCATGACCTCAGCAAGGCTGTCAAGAGCTTTGTGCTTTGCTTCCAAGTGCCCGATCTGAAGCCGAGCAAGCAATTCCCTTATATTGCTATGAACGGCAGCCTCAGGTTCTGTTGATGAACCGGCCACAGCAGAAGGCAAAGTAACTTCACCAAGCACCCCAGTCTTAATCAGAAGCCCACAATCTCGCAAATTCAAATCCAATTTCCCGGATAAAGAATCAAGATCACTCTGCATCCTAAGTTTACCCTCGTATTTCTCACTGTTACATAAATCTGACAATTCAATTGCTTCTTTCAATGTCTTTGACACAGCCTGCAATTGCTCCTTGCAAAGTGCATTCTTGGAGAAGCAAGGGTGGCTCGATAAGTCCGATAAATGCGAGGGGATCTGCTCCAACTTGGAAATTATCATCTTCCATCTACCTGGGAACCCCTTCACAGCTTTGGCCTTATCAAGTGCCAAGGGAACAAGCTCTTGCGCATGTGATAACCAGTCTTCGACTGACTGAATATCTTGTATTACTTCTTTTCCTTTATCTTCCACCATGATTTCTATATGGTAAGGATCAGATTGGTCAAGAGAGATACACCAACTGAATTACAGAGAAAACCAACTCTCAATTGATAACCCAGCCAAGAAGAAAAGAGAAAGAAATGATACTTTCATAGAAAATTCGAAGGCAGTGGAGCAGTTGCAATCATCAGGCATAAATTATAAACAAAGGGCACCGGTTTTAAAATAAAACAGAAACAAAAACAAATAGGCCAACATCAATAGCTTCTAGAATCTTGCATGATCACACAAATCTTGTTTCATTGAGAACAAGAACCGACCAACAAAATCAAAGGTCCTATATAAAGATGCCCACAGGACTACATGAGTCATATCCATAGCTTTTTCAAGTGATAATTAAATGATAACCAAAATTAAATCTACTTTGATGACAATACTAAACAACTTTCAGATAAAAAATAACAAAATCGCGGATCAAATCATGGTTAACAAAGGAAGTTATTTTTAACTCAGCTGTTCAATTAACAAAACCGTCGGCCAAATGATTTTCTTTCAAATACCCAAAATACCCTTTTGAATATCACCACAGGTATTTGGCGGATTGTCAAGGATATCGTGGGAAGTGAAAAAAAAAAAAATTCTGCAACTTTACTCTTCAACCATATCTTCTGGAATTTTGTAAGACTATCCTGATTTATATCCAACGGTCAAGAAATTTGGGGAGAAAGCAGGATTCTGAGCCGTATTACCACTTTTATCCCCATAAATATTAACTAGAGCTGGTGAGAGAGATAAAGATTGAGACTTTCCTTTGAAGAGACGACACAAGTCTCTATCAACAGTTGTATACATATCGAGTGTATTTAAATTTATCAAAGATGAAATCAATGGACCAAACCCACTCAATGTCGTAAGACAAATCAAAGCACTATGCAAAATACCTCAAATTGCTTTGACTTCCCTTAACATTCAAAGCTATTCACCATTTAAAACAGACCCAGATGGAGGCCTCTGTCTTTCTCTATCTCCCTCTACAGTATCTTGTGTTTCTATAAGAAAAGAAAAAATACAACACGAAGAAAATGAGACCCCAAAAAAAAAAACAGGGATTAAACACCATAAAATCAGATATGAAGATTAGAGAGAACGAATGAAGGCCAAATACAAGAGCAAAGGTAGAAAAGAACAAAAAAAAAAAAACAAAGTTTCTTCTTTTATGAGTGGGGATCATAAAAAGCAAGCAAAATCCACGTCAAGAGCCAACCTTTAAGCCTCAGGAACTAGAATTTGTCCTTCTCTCCAGAAAGCAATCCACATAGCTTGATCTTCAAACCTCTCGAACTCCTTTCACTCTCTCTCTCTCTCTCTCTCTCGTAACAAGAAGATGCTTGAAGGAATCAGCAACCCACTACAGCTTTGTCTTCAGTCTCTCTCTACGCTGGATGCAGCAGCAATCAGCCTCAGTTTGATCTTCAAATTGTTTCCCAAAAACCCTTATAAAAATTCAGAAGTGCACAGGAGCTGCTGTTTTTGCAGCCCAACAGAGAAGCAGAACAAAACGGTCGAAAACACTTTTAAAAAATACCAAATAAATAAGACAGGAGAGGCCCCAACTCGCTGAAGTTTGAAAAACCCAAGTAAACTATTCGAGCTTTAACACTACCAGACAGAGAGAGCATAGCGTAGTCCCATTCAAAAATCAAACCTTCTTCAAATCTGAGGGTAAAAATCTTTCTCTCTCCTCTTCCAGGCTAGAAGGATATGTGTCAGAGCTCCCTGTCTGCTTAGATTCTCTAAGATGTAAAAGAAAACGCATTATTATACTCCGCCGTGTTTCCAGATAGAGAAAGAGAGGATTAAATATCGAACATGATTAGGGTCGTACAGAGGATTCGACCGTTGAGATCTGGTGAAATTTGAATGTGCTCTCCGAACCTTTACGTTACCGATGAGCTCAGGTGGCGAGCTGGTTCCACGTGTGAGATGGGGACGGGTTACAATTTACAATTTTTTTTTTTTAAGTTGAGTTGTGGCAAGTGTGTGGCTCCTCGTGGAGTTATGGACTTGGGCTGGGCCATTGAGGGTTGAAGGTCAAAAAAGTAATTTTAATTTTTTATGAGAAAAAATAATTTTCATTTATAAATTTTAATATTTGAGTTAGTATTTAAATTATATAATGATTAGAAATAAAAATCTCCATCATAGCATTAATGATAGATGAAGTTTTTTTTTTTTTTTTTTTAAATGCATGAATTTGTATGTCAAATTTGCCCTTCCCTTCTTCCATTGTACAAAAGGGCACCGACAAGTGGCATCTCTTTTGGGAAATGTAGTCATTGAAGACGTGCGATGTTATCTATTAAAATCTATACATAAAATGTCAACTTAAGAATAAAATTAGGGTAAAAAGTGTTATATTCCAAAGTTTACAGAATCCGATTCACCATATCAAGCTATCATGATTTTTTGCATTAAGACATTTCCGTGATGGGCCCATGAGCCCAGACGATATTATACGATAAACTTATTTAATATTTATCTACTTGATCTAAATAAAAATTAATTATATTATGATCATAGTATACAAAATAACTTTCTTAAATAAAAAATTTTACTATAATATAAATGTCAAAATATATTATAAATGAACAAAATTTTTAATTTAATAACTTTACAAAATATCTCTTTCAGATTATGTTATTATTTTTTTATTAATTAAAAAAATTATTTTCTACTCTAAAAGTATATGATTCCTTTCTCATAAATCATGATGCTCACTATTCTTAATTTATGCATGTTATAATTTTCGATTAATAAAAGAAAATCCACGTCAGCAAGCAATCGAAATTGAAATATATCATACCCAGCAAGTTCATCGGTTTGTAAATTGTTAATAATTTATTCAATCATTGTTAAATTTAATAATAATTAAGCTTGGACATGTAATTATTAAAATAAATTAAGCATAATGATGATGCATTTACGAATCTTCTGCCAAATATCAGTCCCACCAACATGAATCATGTGATGCAATAACAGAGGGATATTGCGAACAGAAAAAAAATTTGCGAAATATATTATTCCACACATCAATTTTATTAAAATAGTTTTATAGTATTTAAAATTTTTAAAATATTTCATGATGTGATTTAATTTCTGTAATATAAAATTAAAATATTTTTAAAATTTTTAAATTAAAAAGTGTAAATTTTAATTACGATTATAACATAATGATTTATTAACTAATATCACAAAGATATATTAATTTTAATTTACAATAATTGAAATACATCATAAAATAAGTAAAAAATTTCAGGTGTTACGATAATTTTTTTTTTTATACAATTCAAAGATAAATTTATGTATTCTATTGAAAAAGAATTAAAGTTTTTAAGTGAGTACGTTTTTAGCCAATCTGTATCCTATTAATTGTTGAATAATTTTGTTTAAAACAGCTAGAAAGAAAAAAAAAAAAAAAACAAAGTGGAAACTCATATATATTTATTATTATTTTATTTTAATTAGCTAATAATAATTTTTAATTTAATATATTTATCAAAAAAATATTTTATTGAATGGCCTGCTTATTTATTTTCATATATATATATATATTATTTTTAAAATTAAATATATATCTACAATCCGAATAACCCAATTCAATAATAACTCTTATATCATTCTATACTTAATAGAACTCTTCAAATATATATACTATAATCATCTCTTTCTGCTGAATTTTGCTCTCAAGCCTGTTGGTGTTGTGTCCGCAAGTGCACGGGTCACAGTAGTATAGTTTTAAAAAAATGATATCGATCCCACAGGAAATTGTGCTTAAATTGAAAATAAAAGTATAAACTAATTAGAATGACAAAATTTAAAAATATTAAAAATGAAATTTGAAATTAAAATTTATATTTGAGAAATTTAAACTAAATCAAACAATTAACTAGATTAATTAAACTAGATTACCAAAATTTAATTTGAAATTTCTATTTATGAAATTTGGAGGAGTTAGATCTAAATTCAATGAAAATTAAAGTGATTCTAGAGATTGGGTTTTTCATATTGTTTGCATGTGATTTTATCCCTAATTTAGCTAAACATATGAGAATTTGCAATTTTAAGGGAAATCAATTCTTAAATTTTTGAAACCTTTTTTAAGCATTTCAAAGTTGATTTTCATTAAATCAAACCCTGTTTTCACGGTATTTCAAACCTAACAAAAACCCAATTAAAGCTCTAATTGATTTTTGGAAAGTTCCCCTTAATCCTCTTAGCTTATTTCTAACACCAAGAAAATAAAGTTTATTGCAAGATTATCTATCCCTAATATTCACTTTTCAGTCCATCTATTAAGGATTAAAGCTTAACTTAATGAGGGCCCATTCATCAAGCAAGGCAACAAGCTCACAAGCAATAAATCAAAATGTAACAAACTTCATTTAAATGGCTAAATCAGTTCAAAACCACAACACAAAACAATATTTACAAACCCATCTCTAGAATCTCTAATAACTACTCACAAATCATAGTTTAAAGACAAACCCAAGTGTATAAATAAAGAAATAATGGAAATCTAAGTTAAGGAATAGAAAAACCCAGAAATATGCTGCTGAATCTACTGCTGGAGAGTGCAGAAAATGGGTTCTGCAGCTGCTGGAAAAATGGAACCCGTCTCCCTCTCTTTCTCTCCTTCTTTCTTGCCAAAAATGCCTCCCTTTCTCCTTATGGAAAGAAAATGATAAAGGAGACTTTATATGGGTTAGGGGTCTGCCCTATAATGGGTAAAAAGGTGGAAGATTCCAGAGAAAGTGAGGTATAAAATCAGAGTAACTGAAATGCCACGTCAACCATTTCCAGTAAAAAAGACATAAGCTGAATCGGTTGTGTCGTGGGTTGTGTAACAATCTGCCTGAATATCTGATGATCGATATAACCTGCGACATAAGCTAAATTGGTTGTGCTGCAGGTTGTGTAACTCTCGGCCTTTTTTTTACTCAACTTCAAAAATTTTTGCAATTCAACTTTAATCTCCTCCAAATGGCTACTCTGATCAAAATACACCAAATTTCTCTAAATTTAACATACAAAACAAATAAATACCAAAAATTAAACTAAGAAATGTGAAAATTATAAAATTGACTGAATGTATGTTAATATCTATAATAATAGCTATGAACAAGGGTAAATTATGTGCAAAAATTACACCTAAATGATGATCTAAAATGCATGCATCACCTGTTTATCACCTCCTTTTTCTACCAAATACTCTCAACAAGTATTTTCATCATCGTTTATTTATTGTTATATATGTATATATATAAATATATAAAATTTATGATTTATAATCTGATACGCGCAGAGAATTCACAAATTCTTATTTTTCTATTCATCACCTTGAATTCTATTTTCAAGGTAAAAATTCTCTTTCTTTATTCAATAATGGATGAATTTGATTTTATTTTCTTTCCTTGATCTGTTACAACTACTATAAAAATTTATTTTTTTTCTTTGATCATTAGTATTGAATTGGATTGATCATAATTAATGTTAGACAATAATTGATTGTTATATATATATATATATATAAAGTTATTTTGTTTTATTATTATTTGATATTTTTCTTTTATATTTTGGGTGTGTAGGAGACTCGAATATTCAATCTGTCAGTTGAAATTATCTCTCTTTTATTGAAAATAACCATTGTCTTTGAGATTCCAGGTGAGTGGTAATTATAGTAAATAGCACTGTTTTAATCCCTTTTAAAATTTCTTAGCATTAAAATTGTTATTAAATAAAATTTTAAATCAATATTTTAACAATTATTTTACATGTGATTTTATAGAGTTTTATTTTATTATTGAATTTTATTTCGATTTTGATTAAATAATTGATTTTATTAATTATCTTTACATTAGAGCCATTAGGATTTCAGAAATAGGCCTTTAATGTCTTTTATATTGATTGATATCTAATTGTGGAATTTATAGATATGTTACGCAGAATTGATTTGATCTTGTTGACTCTAAGAAAATGTTGAAACAAACTATTAAAATTACACTGTCAGTTATTGTTCATTATCTGAAATCTTTGGGTTGATTTTGATTGATTTTTGGAAATTGATTTTCTGTTTTGAATTTGTACATGTACCTAGTATCTGTATCTGCTATCTGGCCCCACCGTGTGGATTATCATGGTATTAGATTGCATTGTTGAGTCACGCATCATTGCAATTTATGGTTTGTATTAATATCATATGCATTGATATCTATTTAGAAGGAGGAAGGTATCTAATATATGGTAGCGTGCTTACCATCTGGCATTTGGTGATGTGAGGTATTATCACCCTGGTGTACTGTACCATAAAATTTTATTGAATGAATTTCTTTTATATATATGTTTTTATGCAATTATTTTATTAATGATTTTGATAGCATGGGCATGATTTTATTGAATAGAAAATTTATTGTGAAATTAATCAAGCATCTGTCTGTTCCTATTCTGTTGTGTGCTATAATTATCATTCACTGAGTATTAGCTCAAACCACGTTTTTCTTTGTCTGTTATCTGTTTCAGATTAATAGAATTCTGCAGTTGATCCAAATATTCAGTCCATTTTTTGAAGAGGGAAAATCTTTAATTTGTTCTCATAGTATGCCCGAATTCATATTTTCTCGGGCTAATAATTAGTTTAATTTATTGAACAGTTTAAGTTTTTATTTGAAATCTGTAGAGATTATGCAGTTTGCTTATGGGATATTTACGATGTTTATTCAGTATTTTATTTATTTGGATTTTGTCTATTTTTTTTATTAATAAGTGACAATATATTTATTCAAAATATTATAATAAAACTTGTATGATTTAAAAATATTTAAATTATGCACCAGTCACGGCTCAAAATTATTTTGGATCGTGACAGCAACCATGGCAAGCTTTTGTGTATATTGTGAATAGATAAAGTAGAAACAGACCATCTCGTGGCTTAGCCATTATTGTGATCTTATTATATATTCCAAACTCCCATCTCTCTCTAACTGTACATGCTTAAAACAACTTCATGCTTATGGCTATATGTCTATACCATGCGCGCAGGATTCAAGGCATTACCATGCATTCAATTATCACCGCGAAATGGAGATCCACATAAGGATGGAGAGCCGCAAAAGGATGGAGATCCCCGGAAAGATGGACATGGAAACCCACTAAAAGTCGGAGGAACCACTACAGAAGAGGAAACCTTGAATCTTTTACTCCTTGAACCTTCACCGCTACAGGCACTGATCTCCGGGCTATCTATCCAACCCATCATTTGGTCTTTAAGCCCTTGATCACCAATACTAATAACATCCCCAATATCAGATCCATCTGAATCGAGCCCTTGTTGCCTGAACCCAATCCATTCGTTGCTACAATCTGAAACGCTGGAGGTTTCCCATGAAGAGGGCTCATGCTCATCTGTTACGTGGGGAACAATGATGCTTGGTTGCACCACTTTCTCAATGTTCTTGATATCCACTGGCTTTTGGTATTGTTGGCTTCTAAAGTGGAAAATACTAGCAAAAGTGAAGTGGTCGCTCACTCTATTGTTGGACTTGCTTTCTATTGTTCTAGCCATGATGCTTTGCAGGTTCTTGCTTAATTTAGCCTTCAATGAAGAGAAGCTAAGACTGTGCATCCCATCAGATTCTGACACGAGCCCACCATTAGTAGGATTCGAACCGGACTGGGCAGTGTTGGAGTTGGGATTATTGTTAACCGAAGTGAAGTTGGTTCGGGCATTTTCTCCGCGAAGGGCACGAGCAGCCTCATCATAGGCCCTAGCTGCCTCTTCAGGCGTATCATACGTTCCAAGCCATAGCCTTACACGTTGCGAAGAATCTTTAATTTCCGATACCCATCTTCCTGATGGCCTTTGCCTGACTCCAACAAATCTGCGAACGGCTGCAGCTGCTTTGGTGGATTGTCCCACATAGGTAGTTTTAGTAGTGGCAGCTGCAGAATTCTTGTGTGTTTCAACCCCTCCCATTTAACTAGTTGCAAGATTTACTATTAAAGAGATTAACTTGATCTGCAATTAGAGTTTTGATTGAATTTGGAGAACAGTTTTATGTTTGCATGTGGAAACCACATCGGGGGAAATAGGGTGTAGGTCTAGCAGTATATATAAGGCGACTTCAACAAGTGATGACGATGAATGTTGGTACTTGGTAGATACCCATCTCAATTATTACGTTTGTTTTTTTCCCTGTTAGGTTTTATCTTCAATTTGAGTGCATGCAGATGCAGGATCATTGATCAACTTGAATATTTACCTAAAGCTTGGCTTAATTACAATTAATGTGTGATTAACTCATGAGCCACGGCTTAATATGATGGGAAGATACAGAGGGAAGCAGACAGAAAAAAGGCGGACGAGTTTGTCAGCTTGTAAATGAAGAGCGGATTTGGAACGTTGCATCCTCTTTTTAAAATCTTGCGACTAGGAATTTAAACTTGGATTTTATGGATTGAACTTGGAGATGCAAATGATTTATTCATTTGTGGGCTCCTTATCGCCGTGGCGTGTCTCTTCCGCTGGTTTTATTTCCCTCGCCAAGCTCTACTTTAAAAAAAATAAGTTCACTTCAAACAAATTAATCAAATATAAAAGTTGATTATTTTTTTTTATCTTTTGATCTTCGATGATATCAACTAATTAAACTTTAATGACTGACTCATTATCTTGATTACATCATTAACTCCCACTGAGTGGTGTCTATATGTACATGTAGTTGAATCAATCTTCAACTCCAAGATTCGTCAGAGGTTGTTTTGACGTGTTAAATTGGCATTTGTTTAAAAAAATGAGATAATTTAATGAAAATATCACTATTGTTTAATTTATTCATTGGCCTTTCCACATCAACTTAGTTCCAAACCTCCAATCATATAATTTTCTCCAATGGGTAATGATGTATTAGAACTCATGCTGATAATTAATTTAACTACTTAATTATTTTTTTTTTGTGGATTAGACAAAAGGTTTTGGTGATTGTGATAATTAATTTAAACATGCTTACAATAAAAATCAGGGAGAGTCTACATATAATACTCATACACAATGCTTAGTTCTTTTTAACCATTTACAAACAATGACATTGAATATATGCTATATCTAGTGAATGATTTGAGGTAAATATGTGTATATCATATTATCGGAAATATCAGTTAGATGCGATAAATGATTTAAAAAAAAAAATCAATTGAATTAATTTTTGTAAAATTCTACATCCCAAACAAACAAGGGATTTATGATTTTGATTGAATTCAGTCATGTTTCCATTCATTGGAGGTTTTTGCTTAGATGCAGTTTGCTGAACTCCAACTCCAACGTGCAAGTAGGATGTCTGCTTGCGCTCCGATGGGGCCCTTAGAACAGGGAAAGCACATCCATGGCCGTCTCCTAAAGATAATCATGGCATATGACTATCATCGAGACGTTGAAGTTGGGAGAAAATACATTAATTTGGCTATGCAAATATTCGGATTTCGGAAACACAAACTCTATAGGCGTGGCAGTGACACAGCATATCAAATTGAATTTGAAGGTATCTAACTTCATATACAACAGGAACATCAGGTGAAGAATTCATGGCTTCTGGATTATTAAATAACCCCTTGGTATTCGACCAGCGACAAATCTAGTATGAGACCAATGGCCAATGGCACACTTGCACTCTGCTCCCACAAAATCCTTTTGAATCATATGGCTGAAAATCATCCTTCACTTGATCATTTTAAAGGTTTGGCCCACATTCAAAATTTGACAAGCTCAGCTAAATATTTGGAGAAGTTCAATAGAAAATCTATCATGAGTTTGCGATGACAACTTTTCAGGATTATGATGGTTCTGTCACAATGAGCAGGATTCAGTCTCAGTACCATGCTACAGAGAGATTCAAGGAATTTTATGTACAGATTTACGCAAAATCTCAAGCTGTATATACTTACTCTAACAAGGAAATTCAATGCCCCAAAAGTGTCAGAAGTTGGCTTGAAGCACATGTAAGATAGCTTCCAGGAATCAAAATGAATATATTGCTGTCTTAACTACACGGATTTCTTTGCTTTATCAATGCCTTGTTTGTGGCTCTTCTGGAGCAAGTTCTGGGTTTCCAGAAACGGTGTCGAGGTGCCCTGGGTGACTAGCATTCCCCACTGAACGCTCAGAACCAGGTAGTAGCCATTGCCGAGAATGTTCAGTTGAAGTCTCAGGACTATCCACAGATCGCAGCATACCCATTGTTGCTTGTCTCATACGCTTTGTTACCAAAGAGTCTTGTACTGGAAACCGACAAACAGGACATGTAGATTGTTTTCTTAGCCATACATCTATGCAAGATAGATGAAAGTTGTGACCACATATGGGCATGATCCGCAATACTTCCTTTTCTTGGTATTCTCCTAAACATATTGAGCACCTGTTTAAAGTTCAAATACTCAGTCTCATCCACGTTCAAGAAAGAAAGTATCCATCAACATATTGAAGTTAAAAGCATCAGGATTTCCCTTACTCTCTTCATATATTGGAATAAAAGCAATAAAGCTAACAGAACAACCAATAATGACAACAGCATACATAAGTTTTAAACTTCACCCGACAGGGAAGACAGAAAAATACAAAGTAGATGTGCTTGACTGAACCTCAGTCGAATCAAAAGCAGGGGTATGAAGAAAAACGCAGGTGAATACAAGAAATAATTCCAAAGTTTTGTTGGTGGCTGCAGAGTCCCAAATCAGCAGCTCAGGGTTCAAATTTGTCATTTGAAAAAATCAATTTCAAGCCCTTACCTAAAGGATCTGCAGCCTGGTTAAACACATATTTTTACCAAGTTTGGAGCTTCTACGAATATGAAAGGAAATTAACACAGACACACACCTGTTTGGCTAATAAAAAATTCTGGGTCTCCTTCAATAAGGGGGAAAAAAGAGTACATATGCCTAAGCAATATTGCAGGTGGCAAAACTTACTGTGCATCTTCCACAGAACTAAATGCGTCACGGCTGAACTTCATTGTGGGAATAGCAGAAACAAGCACTGGTTGAAGGCCACTAATCCGATGTTCTGGCTGCCAGATAAGAATAAAAGGTTAAAAAGAATCTAATAGACCATTCAAAGTTTTGATGCGAACAACTTAATAAGCAGAGAACGCATGTGCTAATTGCCTATTTGACAAATAGATAGTGGCGTGAATGTCCTACTGACAATAGCATGCAGCACAGTGGAAACACATGATGTTCTTTGTCAATTCAATGCCATTTAGTAATTTGTTTCCTTTCTTCAAATCGGAATGCAGAACAAATACAAATCAATACCAAAAGAGAATTCCGCAATTTGGTATTATATCTTTCGAAGTCTTTCTCTTACCCATTCACGCAATCAATTCAAAGCCAAGATTGAGTGAATAAATGCCACAGATAATTACAGAAATTAAGGGACAAAACAAGTTTCCTACAATCTCGAATTATCAAGTACCCTACGAAGTTCAAGATTTTCATCGCTGTCCCCACGTGAACAAGACACTAAAAGTTAGTTAGTGAAAATCACAGGATTTCATTAGCAAGGATTGCCAACTCAAAGACAACATCACATGCACAAATAGCGAAGAACGAAATATACCTGTTCAAGGTCAATCCTGGATTCAACCTCGAACATTTGCCTGGATTCGGACGCTCGAAGCCTCCCACATATTATTCTTGTGCAAACAAAAACAATAAAAGTGGCACTCATCCCAAACCCAATAATAGTAGTGATCAAATTCATCCCTGAACCAAAGATCTGTCAACTATCAAAATTAACCAGTACCCACGAGTCCAAACCCAAACACACGAAGTTGCAAAATTAAGAGAAGGAAAATACCCCAAGTTCTTCAACAAGAACAAGACAAATAAAACAAAGAAAAATTAGAAGACCCGCGAGCTCGAAAACAATCAAGATGATGCAAGACAAAGTGAAATATGGAAGTGGCAAAGACCCAGATAAGGAATCTTCAAGAGATAACTATTCTTCAAAAGTTCAGTGCCAAGATAGGAAAAACTAAATCACAAAAGAAGGAGAAAATCGAAAACCCACATGGAATCCTAATCGGTTTGGGTGGACTCGAAGTTGATTCAAAGGGAAGGGAGCCGCTGAATGGATGGTAGGGATGGGGGAAGTGTTGTGGAAAGCAAAGAAGAAGACAATTGGTTTTCTTTCTCTTTGGAACTGCATTGGAATGGGGTCCACAGTTAGAGCCTTACAGGGACCCAGCGAAATTAAGAAGGTTTAGACGGTTGTGATTGAGGCGGGCAGTCTATTTTGGCGGAAAAAAGGCATAGGCGGCAGCTTCACCAAAGATTCTCATCTGAGTGTTTTTATAAAAAATAGAGAAGAGAAGAGAATCTCCACTCTCCAGTACATGCTACTTTGCATCTCTTTCTCTTTAGTCCTTCTCAGCATTTTTTTTTATTCTTCTGGAATCTGGATAGGATAATCTTTTCTTCCAATGATTGGGCCCTTTTCTTTTCTGGCCTTCCTCCTAGGCAAACGATGTCGTTTCACATTCTTAACTCTTTCCTTTTTCCACAACACTAAGTCATAATTAACGGCCATGGAGGAGGAGTCTATATCCATCCAATCAACAAAATCCCCGCCAAAAAGTTTGCTCCTTTTTCATAATAATTTGTGATCTTTTCCTTTATATGCTTTGTTAAGCTCCATCTAAGCTATGCAGACATTTTAGTGACACAACAGGAACCCATTTGGGGAACCAGCAATGATGAGAAGGAGAATACAGCATCCTTTACAAGCGGAATTTACATGAATGGAAACATTGCTGTCTTCTAACAAGAGACCTTTGCCTTTGAGGTTTATGATAAAGGCCATTGACCTTTCTTTCCCATGCGTTGACATATTACCAACATCCTCCTTGGCATTGTGGCTTCACATCTTGTTGAGAGCAAACCAGCATAACATCCTCCACTTTATTTATTGCCGATTTGTCACTTAATTACAATACTACTGAACAAAACAAACTGGCCTTATTAACACCACCAGCCAATTCGTCAGCTATTTACCACAATCTTAATCTAAGTGGGAAAAAAAAAAAAAAAACTCTTAATATTAGAGGTGAAATTACACTCAATTAGCTTAAACCATTTTAGTGGAGGTAATCCAAACTCATCAATCGACGGAGAGAATTTCACACTTAACAACACATTGCACAAAAATCATCTACTGTCAGAATAATTCCTTTCTGTTAATCATGATTGCTATTGTTGAAATCATTGATTAGCAGCTTGAAAGACGCATGCAATATATCAGACATTTTTCTAAATAATTGGCAAATCTTGCAGTGAAAGCAGCTAAATAATTTAACTTGTGCTTTTATTCAAGTGGTTAAGACGCACGGAACAGATATTTTAATGTACCCAATTGGCCAAGTCCCTTCACGTTAGATAAAGATCACATCAAACCAAAACCTTCTACTTACGCAAAGGAAACATTCTTCACCAATCAGACTAATAATTTATTTCCTTAAGCTACCAAACATTCGAAAAATGCCAAAAAAGTTACACATCATGGAACTTACTAGACATTCAGAGTAGTATAATTAAACGTTTGAACATTGGACTGGAATAGCTGAATCTATTTCACTGAATCATAGTAAAAAAGAGTCATTTTAAAACAACTCACCAAATCAGAAGCTTTTGTGCACAATTTACACTGCGTAAATGCCCAGTGTATGATCACTTAAACTCAAGCAGGCCCAGTTATACTCTGGATTTTCATGATATGTTAATTGGGCTCATTTTTATTTACCGGGTGATGCCGAAATAACCAGGCTTCGAGAAAAGGAGAGATCTTTATTTGTTGTATCATTACCTGAACCATTATAATCTCCCCGGTGATGGGTATGGATCATCAGCGATGTCAATAACAGATGACCATCTGCGGATGTTAAATGTGGAAGCATTGGGTCCAACACCAACATATGCTTCTGGATAGGACTTTTGTTGTTAAGCTGTTGTTTTAAACAATTTCAGTTCCATCCATATGTTTTTTAGCAATTTCATTGACCGTGCTTGAATTTTTTTGGTTAGAAAATTTCACATGATTTCCCGTAATTAACAAGATGGAACTTTGTAGAACGGTTGATAAGCATTTTGTTCTCACAACAACTTCCATTAATAGAAAAATAAAATGATCACTTTTGCCAGAGAGGACTTTTCTGGTCATCCTCTACATAGGTTACCAGCTAAAGAACTCTGAAGTTAGCCGACTGAGTCTGATAGAGAGAAAATGAACAGTTTTGCATCAGAAGCGCCATCACTAAACCCATTGCCTGACCTTATACTTTCTTTAGAGCAAGCAACCCTCATGGCTAAACAAATCCCGTCCACCAATCACCCAGACCAACTCGTCCAAATCTACTCCTCCCTCCATCTAGCCCACCAACATCTCTCTTCATTAATTTCCCAAACCCAATTCTCTCTCTTCCCTCCTCCATCCCTTGACGACAGGGACAAGCCCATGCAAGTAGGCCATGGTGATTATGAAGCTGGAGCTGATGAGAATTCTAACACAACAATTGACAAGGTGGAGGAGAAGATGAGGGATTGTTCTATCAAGAATAGGAAGCCCAAGCGGCCGCTTTCGCCATCGTCCATGGCAGAGGAAAGAAGGTTACTTGAGGATAGGGATGCTAGAGAAATAAACGGTTTGGATCCTTATGGAACCAGATTAAGGGCATTGGATCTTGTCTACCAATTTCATGGCTGATAATTATTAAGGTATTGTGAAAAATAGAGCAGAAGCAGAGGCTATACTGGCTTTCTTTTTGTTGCATTGTGATTGATCAATAATCATGGAGTTACCAATTTTTTTTTTATCGAATTTACCATTTTTTTTTATCGAAATTAGATGGGATTAAAAAAATATGGATTTTGCAATTTTTAAAATGCCAAAACAAAAAATCAAATTTATGATCCAACTGAAATTGGGAGCCAGGAAAGAAAACTTGTAGCTTATTCCATTCATAATCCCTAGTTCTAGGATTTACAAGCTTGTATTCTGTTACAGAATTTAAGTTTAGATCATGCGATTCTGACATGAATTTTAAAAAAGATCAATTTTAGATGCTTAACAACAGTGTTTTTATGTACAATTTTGATGAATGGTACAGTTTTAAATGCCCTGCTACAATACTATTATGGGTAGCATGTGGTGGACTAACGGATTTTTATTTGTCTAGTTGGATACTGTATGTGATTCTACTCTCCAAACATGTGAGAAAAAAAATTGATTTCCTTGTGACCACTCTCATTTTAACTCATCCTCAGCTCCAATGCCATTTCCTTTGTTCACATGAATATGGCTGTTAAATATTTGAGATAAAGGCTTAGTTGAGTTGAGTTGATTCCTCGTCTCTGGTTTTCATATACCAAGTCTTCTGTTGTTAATCTTCCGCTACTCTATAGGAGACGTCTCTACTAGCCTGCTTCATGGTAGCATGTTGAAGAACTTGCTCGCCAAAAGCCATGATATGGTAATACCTCTCATACCCTTGCGATCAGATTATGCAACTTCACAAAATCATCCAGGGTAAGCTCCTCTGGTCTTGACTACAAGGTGAGCAGTTGAATTATCGAAATCAGTAGTGTTAACATACAAAAGTAACCACTTAAAAGAATGTGAGAATTATCAGAAAATAAAACAACAATTGCAAAATAACACCATCCTCTGCACTTACAGTGGCTGCAAGACCAACATTTTCAAGAGCTTCTTCAATTTCAAGGGATGTGCATATGTGCTGAAGCGATCTTCGCAACATCTTTCGTTTCCCATTGAATGCAGAATTCACCTATATCAGAAAAAGGGCTTGATTAGTGTAAAAAAAAAAATCTTGGTTAAAAGATAGAACTTGTCATAAGACCATAGTTAAAACATCCCAAGTTAGGAAGTGGTCAATGTTTAATCTAAGTTCTTTAAGTTACCAGCAAAGACCAAAAACAAAGGTTGTTATGCATAATAGTTTGGGCATTGGAAAGGAAACAACCATTGAGAAGAAGCTTTTAGTGGAGGAAACTGCTGGATAATCTGCAGCTTGCTTTAGCTTAAATGTAACAACAGCTGCATCAACCTACCAAAAAGAAAGAGGGAGAGGGGGTTTGTTGGTTTATGATCAGTTCTCTGGACATTCTTCAGATAAAGTCAAAGCAAAACCTTATTCTGAATATGCAAACATAATCAACATTTGGTGATATAAATAGATAATATTCTTCTATGCCTATTGAGTCTTCAGACAGAAACTTGCATAAATAATTTATTTGCATCCTAGGCAAACCAAATTACTTACATTGGGCTGAGGGAAAAAAGCTGACCTTGGGACCTTAAATTTGTATTCAGGATCTGAAAAAGGAGCCAGCATACTGAAACTAGGTCTTAAAGAAGATAAACAATACATGCACAAATAATAATGGGTCCAATGAAAATAGCTAAGGTAGAAGCATAAAAGACTTAAAAGTTGTTCTTCACCTCATTTAATCCCTGATTAGAAAATGCGAATGCTAGCAACAGTCCAAATGAATGTGAAGTTTCATTAACAATGTTAAAGAAACTGACATAGAAATCAACAAGAACTTAACATGGAAAATGGAAGTAGAGCTCAAAACTCAAATAATTCACTTAAAAATATAAGCACACACACACATACAAACAAAACAAAAAGATTGGGACTCCTGTTATCTTTATCTTCCATGACAAAAATTGTACGTTTCATTTGTAAACCAAAAGCTTGAAAGCAGAATGGTTGAATCAAAGCATTAAAATCCACTGATCAAAAGCTCCTAAAAGACAGATTTCAAACAGATTTTTATTGCTGAGGCACCTGAATAAAAATTGACAAAGATATTGATAGGTCGGTATTCTGACGTTCTTAAGGATGATTCCACCAAACGCAGGGCTGTTTCCTCCTGAAAACATTGAATAATCCTGATGAAGGTTAGTCAGGGGAGTCATTTGTCCATCAATTTGTCAGTTTTTAAACTTTATGACCCATTAATCAATTAATCAAAAGGACCATTGCACTGTCAGCATCAAGGTCCAAGCTCGCCCAAGAGAAAGCTATTTATGATCCCATTTTCCTCTTGTCAATCTCTTTAACTAAAGGAAACATTAATTTTTTGAAACATTTAAGACTTTAATTCGCATAAAATTCCTAAATCTTCCCACAGATGAGTCCTTTTAATATCAACATTCATCTAATTGTCCTTTTCGGATGCCTGACAGTGATCCACTAAAACAAGTTAGGTTTCTAATTTACATTCATTCCTTCCTCAAATATAGAGAGTGTTTACAAACTTTACATTCACTAAAAGAAGAGATTCACCTTTATGTACAGAATTCACATAAATCTCATAAAAGCAGAAATATAAGATGGTCATGTTAAAAGTGAATATCAGAGAAGAGGAAATTCTCACCTGGAGTAAAAGGACAACGTCTGAGAAAATGTCACCCATCGGAAGCAATTGTTTAACTACATCCGTACTTATATTAAATGGTATATTAGAGACTACCTGTAAAAAAATAGAAAAAGCAGAACTTTTCACAGATCAATAATGTGCAACCACTTTGAAGCAAAAACTAATGATTGTTTTCAAGCAAATGTTGCAAAGAAATGAATAAGAAAAACAAAGCTCTCACTTTTGCACATCTTGGCTTTTGATCCAAAGAACTTATGCTTTCAAAAAGCGAGAACATGTGGGAACGAATGTGACATTTGACAAAGTCCTCTTGCAAAACCTAAGAGTTTATAATGGGAATAAACAGCACATTATTCACAATTAAATTGTAAAAGAACATACAAGAAGGAGTATATATATATATATATATATATATATATATATATATATATATATATATATATATATATATATATATTCACACATAAATCTAAATTTGGAAGTGAATCTGCTAGTGAAAGCATAATCTACCTTCAAACGGTCTATATAAGCAAATCTCTGTTTAACTAGAGCAGCCATGTGAGGATCCTATAGGTCATCATTTAGTGAGTTATTTAACAAACTGTAATAATAAAATAAAAAAAAAGAAAAAGAAGAGAGATATTAGCGAAATTATATAAACATACTTTCTCAATAGCAAGAACGGTGGCTCCTGTGTCCAGAAGAACGTTAGTCAAAGAACCAGTTCCAGGTCCAATTTCAAGAACCACATCTGCATCTTGAACATTAGCGGCAGCAGCAAGTTGCTCGTTAACCTCAGAATTCAACATGTAATGCTGCACTGGGTAAAGATTTCTAAAGATTTAAGTTATTGCATTAGATTTACACAGCAAAAATCACTATTTATATATTTAACCGAAAAGATGATCATGGAGAGTTCCATTTTCCCTCCTCCCGTAAATGTTGGACGGCAAATTGAACAGCACTTCAAAAGAAATGTCGGGAGGGAAAGAAAGAGAGAGATTCATATAAGGTAAAAAGTGGAATAGAAAACCTGGCCAAGGGATTTCCTGGGTCTGTGGCCTCTGAAGTTGAGGGCTCTGACTGTGGCGTGGTAATCGTCTGGGCTTCTCCTCGCGCCACAGGTAATGGTTAGCTTTCGTCTTTGTACTTCAGCTTTGCTATTGTGCGCCGGGAGTGAATGTCTAACTCTGCCACTGGGTTTTCGAGGAGCTATTGGAGGGACTGGTTGCAGGAGATAAGGCGCGGAGCTCATCTTCTTCTCTGTTCTTTCGTCTTGCAGGCGAAAAGATATCAGGTCTTGTGCTAGCCACGTGACTTGATGGGTTGGATTTTCCTTATAATGATTTTAGAAAACTTAAAACGTGTCTTCGTCGATATGTCCGAGTGGTTAAGGAGACAGACTTGAAATCTGTTGGGCTTCGCCCGCGCAGGTTCGAACCCTGCTGTCGACGCTGACTTTTTACCCTTATAATTTTAAATAACGGAAATTATAAGTCGAAATTCATTTAAATAATGATTGTTACGCAACATAACTATCATTATTTAAAATCATGATATAGAGAGACACAACCGGCGTCCTTTCTTCTCCACATGCTGCGAAGCTTTGAGTTTCATGAGAAATGGGTGAGATGGATCATGCAGCGTGTTACTACTGTGTCATATATAGTGCAGATTAATGGACACCGACAAGGCTTCTTTTTCCCACAGAGAGGACTACACAAGGAGACCCAATCTCCTCTTACCTTTTTTTTTGTCGTGTGCAGAAGGGCTATCACATAAAATTAAGAATTCAATCTTACAAGGTATCCCTGTAAACAGACATTGTCCTATAGTCACTCATTTACTATTTGCAAATGACTTTATTATTTACTCTAGGGCATCCATGACTGAAGCAGATATCATCAAGCAAACCCTTGCTTCATATTTCATAGCCGGTGGTCAAACAGTCAATTTGAGCAAGTCAATGGTCGTGTTCAGCCCTAATACCTCTCTAACTCTTAGAAGGAATATAACATCCCATCTCTAGATTTCTAATATAGATATCCAGGATAAATTTCGTGGGTTAGCAGCCGAAATACAAAGATTTAAAAAGCAAACATGCATGATTATTAAAGATTGCATTGCTTAAAAAATGGCAGGTTAGAAAGATAGGTTGGGGGAGTTGTGATGAGGAGCCACCAGAACCACTTTCATTGTTCAGAGGTCCCATTACTAGAGCAAGGGCAAGGGAACTTCAAAATATAGTCATTGAGCATTGGAGGCGCCAGGAGACAAATGCCAATCACATTGAATCGTCATGTTTACTATTGGAGACCAAGTGGATCATTCTCACCCAAATAGGCAATATGCAGCACAGTGCCATGTCATCACCCAGGTGCACCATGTCATCACCCAAGTGCACCATGTCATCACCCAAGTGCGCCATGTTAGCACCTAAGTGGTGACATGTCATCACCCAAGTGTGCCACATCATCACCCACAAGGTGACATGTCACTCCCACATTTGGCCAGCTTGGCATTTGGAGATTACTTGGCTGCCATCTTACCAATACACACGGCTTTAGATGATTTGGCCAATTGAGCAAATCTGGAATGTTCTTCCCATGACAGCCATCCCAAATCTGGAATATTCTTTACCATACCAGATGCCACATTTTAAGGAGGATAATTTCATTTCCTTTGTCTTCTAGTGCCACGTAGGCAGCATTTTGTTGGTGTCCCATCTATATATACCTGTCTTTTTTTTTTTTTGAAGTAACTTGAAGAGTCATTTTTGAGAGAAAACATTGCAGAGAATTCTGCCACCATTGTTGAATGAGTGAGCTTGCATTTTCTTCCTTGTTTCTTGTAAGAACTTGGATTCAAGTAGTCTGATCACATTACTTGTCTTATTTTGATGATCAAGGTGCTCTTAGACAGGTTCTAATTGTATCTTGACACTTGAACAATACATTTTTTTTTGCATTTCTTCTTAGTGCCTTATCACATTGGTTGATATTGTGTTGAGTGGGTGCAAAGTCTGCCTTGTTGGATGGATGAACTTGCATGCTGTTTGTGAGTGCCCATCATCTTGGTATCAGAGCATAGGACATCCAAACAAGGTATTTATATCTATTACTATTGTTTATCCTCTGTTTGCTTCTTCTTCCATACTTTTCGACTGGTTCTGATTGTTAAAATCCAATTGGTTCTGTTATATTCTTGATGTGGCGAATCCGCAAGTATACGGGTCGTCTCAAGTAATAAAGTGATGAATCAAGTATCGTTCCCACGAGGATTTGCTGTTTGATTACTAAACTATGAATGAAGCGATTATTTGGGCTAATGATTAATGAATAAATGGTAAATGTAAATGAGCAAGGTAAATTGATTAATCCAATTGAAATGGGTAAAGAGCAAACAAATAAATTCTAATTCTAGCTCGCAATTAAACTAAAATTAACAATGGGTAATTTAAGCAAAAGTCTAATTATGGTAAAAGTGATTCCAGAGTTGGGGGTTTATGCATAAATTAATTGGGATTTGTCTTGGGCATTCCAATTTTTAAAAGAAAATAGAGTTTGAAGGAAATTGATTCTAAATCCCTTTGATATCTTTTTCAAGCAAATCAAAGCGTATTCTAAAATAACCAAACCTACTTTCGTATGTATTTGATTATTTTAAAACCCATTAAGTTTTGTAACCAATAATTAATTCCTCTTAAAGTCCTAGTTTATTTCTAAATCTAGGTGATTTTAAGTTCCAATCCTTGATTAACTATCAATGACTTTCACCTTTCGGTCCTTCAATCAAAGATTAACACAATACCCAATGGGTACCAAATTAGGCAAGTAAATCAAGCACACAAGGAAGGAATCAAAACTCATATTTATGTAAAATAAGGAAATACCCAATCCAAATCCACAAATTAATCTAAGACATACTTCCCAACTCTGAAATCTAAAGAAATTACTCACTCATAATGGTATTTACAAGAAATATTGATGGAAAAGTAAAGGAAAACATGATAAGAGGACTGAAATAGAAAAACCCAGGTGGAAGAACCAAGGTCTCTGGTTTCTGGAGCTCCAAAACTCGTGCAGCAGCTCCTCCTCCAAGAGAAAATGGCGCCTCCTCTCTCTTTCTATTAAATTTTTCTTTTTTTTTTTTTGTTTTTCCTCCCCTTTCCTCTTGTAGCAAAAATAAGGAAATGATGAATTTATATGGTCCTTAAAAGTTGCCCTAAAAGTAAATAAAAGCCAAGGAGTGGATAGGAAATGAGGTGTAAAATTATCCAAGTCAAGTGACTATTCACGTTAGGCGATGCAGCTTAGGGTTCGGCTTAACCCTAAGCAGCTTCTTAGCAAATTTCAGCCTCTGGTCGCATTGTCTGCTTAAGGTTAAGCAGACCTTCAGCAAATCTCGGCAGACTTAGAGTAAAATAGACTTTTCTGTTCATGCTTGACTTGTGCTGCACCTTAAGCACTGCCGCTTTACCCTGAGCATGACCTTAAGCAAAGTCTCAAGCAAATTTCGGCTAGTTTGCTCTTTCAAGGCTTGATTTCTTCAACTTTCCTCCATGCTTAAAGAACTTCAAATCTCTTCAAATTATTTCCTATTGCACTCATTGATCTTCGATTTGCCACAAAATCCTATCAAAAACAACAAAATTACGAAAATCAAATATAAAGTATTTAAATTTAACAAATAAGCTAAAATAAAGCTAAAAACATAAAATATACTAAAATATAAGGGCAAAATGGATGCAAAACTACCCTAAAATACCTATATGAAATGAGTGTAACAAATTCCCCCAAACTCAAACCTTTGCTTGTCCTCAAGCAAATTTAAAACAATTAATGCAATTTGGGGTACCTTACCTTAAATTTATGAAAATTACTTATCCAAACTCTCAAGCTTACTTTTAGCCACCAACAAACCATATACCCACTTTCAAGATGCAAAGAGTTTAATCTTTACCAAAGTTATCACCGCTTAGCCTTGGGTCAATTATCCATATCATCAATCCCAAACCAATCAATCACAAAGAATAATCATGCCTAAATAGACTATAGGGTAATCCATAAACTAAAGTGTCTCAAATAATGATGGAAGTAAATGGATGGATTTAATGATATCCCAATCCCATAGGCAATTCTTCTATTCCAATCTCCACTAATGTAGCAAAACACCATCAAAAGATCAAAAGGACTTTCAAGGGTCGTAATGGGGTTAAGGGGGTGATAATGTGGCTAACAAGAAAGGGATAAGGGTAACAAAATATGAGAATAATCAAATTATTAAAAGATCAAGACACACAATTTTTTGTTTTTTTTTTTTGAATCATTTGGGAGAAGGAACTTTACAACTATTCACCAATGCTAGCATATAATTTTGAAGCTTTTAGAGGGACTATATAAATAATATTGACTTTGAATTACAATTGTCCCTTTCAATTCACCCCCAAACTCATTTCTTTGTGTACTTGGGTGGTGAATTACTTTACATACCATAATTGAATTTGCTAGCTTTCTTCTTTTTTTTTTTTTTTTTTGAATCACTTCTCTCAACTAATTATTATTATTTTTTAAGTGTATCTATCATTCAAAGAATTATTCTCATGGAGGGTAGGTAAGTGTTTGGGTTTATGGCTAGGCATTAATGTGGGTTCCAAAGAAATAAGAGGGATAAATGTAGGCTCAAATTGGTTTCAAAGGAAATTTTGAAGTGAGGTTGGCTAAGGCTAAAATGTGGGTTTAAAATTCAAAGAATGTCTAGATCATTTCTTTTTCAAGTGCATGCTATGATTTCGCCTTGAAAGGTTTAGAAAGATTGTTCTAGGATTGGTGAGACATCAATTAGCTACTTCTCACCCTAGAGTTTTCTCTAAGCACTCAAAGTCAATGCAATTGATTGGGTGGCCCTAGGCTAAGAAGATATAAACTAAAGCAAGAATCTAATAACTTTGCACCTATCTAGAACTTTCAATCCATCAAACCCTTCTAAAAGTAAGCTCAATTGCTCTTCAAAGCAACTCTCAATCCTCTAAGGACAAGGTAAAAATTTATTTTTATGATATGCATGATCCTAAAATGAATGCATAAATCAAATTAAAATTAAGTGTAATCTATATGAAAACTATATGCAAATGTATGTGTATGGGTATAGACATGTGTGTGGTATATGTATAAGTGTATGGATTATCTATATATGGATGAATGAAATGCAATAAATGAATGAATGAAAATTTTAAAAATTTTGCAAAAATTTTGCCCTCACCCCCAAACTCAAATGAAACATTGTCCTCAATGTTTAAAATGAATGCAAAGATGGGCAAAATTGTGTGAATTACTCAATTATTGAAATTTATACAATTGGGGATTAAATCAATATAAGCTCAAGAATTCCAAAATTAGCTCAAAATGATATTAACAATGAAGCTTTAGAGAGAAAAATGTGAAAAAGTATCCCAAATGTATGAGTTTACACTGCTTAAGATGTTGCTTAACTCTTTGTGTAGGGTAAGCGAAGCATAATCATTGGTAACATACCATAAGCTTAAATGGTGTAAGGGAAGCTGTTACCTGCAACTGATGTGGAACAGGTGTGGCTCAAAGAAAATTTGTGCAACTCATCAATGTCAGCAAAATTAGGATTGAAGAAAAGATAAAGTGCAAAAATAATGTGCAAGAAAATGAAAGAGTGTAAAGAAATAAAATGTGATTAAATAAAAAATTAAACCAAGAAACATTCACAGAGTATCTGTGTCCATATCAGAAGATAAAATAAAATAAAGTAAACTAAAGGAAAGAAGTGCAGAGATAATAATAAAAAATAATTACCAAAGTATTACAACCATGACCAAAGTTTGAAAATTAAAATAAACAAATTACAAAAATAAACCTAAAATGAAATTAGAACTATTGCTCTTGATCAAGCTTTCTTTGTCAAGGCTTTCTTTGAACTAGGGTGTGCTTCATGTTATGCAAGAGGTTCATTGTGATCCAGAAGCTTGAGCGGTTTCAAGTTTTCATTAAGTCTTTCATTTCTTGAAACATGGCTTGGCCCCAATGATATAAATTGTTGTAGGATTGGGCCAGTTTGTTGTAAAGCTCCAGCATTTGAAGTTGATGTTGCTTCTGTTTCTTTTTAAGAGATAAAAGTCTCTTTTTAAGTTTCTTTTCTAGCTTCTTCTTTTGGTTAACCTGCTCCTGACCCATGGTTTCAATTTTGATTTCTAAGCTCTTCAAGGTAGCAAGAATTTCTGTGGTGTCAGGTGAGGAAACAGATGGTTGGATAGTGAAACTTGTTATTTTGGATTCCAAGGATCTTAAGATGGATAAAATGTCTGCTTGGCGTGGGGTAGAGGTTGGTTGTGGTTCTCTTTGGTGCAAAAGTGGTGGGGTCTGCAGTATGCAGTGGTATCGAGATCTTCTTTGTAGCAGTATAGGTATGGCCTACTTTCTCACAAACATCCATATGCAGCAATATTGTGCTGTCTATATATGATTCCCCAGAAACTGGCTGCAATTTATATAGACTAGCATCAAAGCTAAATGAGTTTGCTATAGCAGTTATATACCCCCCAAAAACAATACTACCTTTAGTATGCTTTGTGACAATTTGGTGCCAATGAGTAGCTATGAAATGGGCTGTGCTTACTTGTTTTCTCTCCTTCATGCACCACAAGAGAAACAAATCCCCAGCACCCACAATACTGTTACTGTGTCCCCTTCCTAAAACAGTGTAAGTAATGAACCTATGGAGGTATTTCAATACATGGTCAACTATCCTAGAGGCTTTTGCAGTCCTCTGTGTATAATAACCCCCAAAAGGTGCAATATCCTTCCAGAATTGAACAGGGTCATAAACAGTTTGCTGCCACTCAATGTTTTTATATCCTGAATCCTGAAAACCAAAAATTGCATTCATAGCAGCCATGTCTAATTCCCTATCAATTCCAGCACATCGAAAATATATCATATCTTTATGTTCAGGCACTGTTGGTTTGAAACTCAACCTTAGGGAACTCAAAAATTCGAGGGTTAGATCCTTGTACACTGGTTCCCTAATTTTAGCAAAGTCAGTCCAGCTAACAGCATTCAAATAGGCAAATACAGAGTCATAAATGCCTAATTCTTTCAAAATCTGCTCATCCATATACTTGTTTGCCAAAATAGTTTTAGAAACTAATTTCTCATAGGCCTTTTTCATATCCATATCCCTAAAAGCCCAAGGTAATGGAGAAATTACCTCCTCTATAGTATCTGCAGATGACGCAGGTGCTGGAGTTTGCAAGGGAGACTGAGTTATTGGTGATTGGGTCACTGGTGCTGGAGTTTGTGAGGAAGACTTGGTCCTTTTGCTAACTGGTTCAGAGGACGGCTGAGGTGGAGAATTCAGGTCGAAAGGAACAGAGGGTACTCGTTTCCGTTTTCCGACAGGGGTTTTCTTAGGTTTACTTGCAGTCTTTTTTGTTTTGCCTTGGGTTTTCGTTTGAGTAGGCACAGGTTCAGGCGCTGGTTCTGGGGAATGGGAGTCGGGAATTGGTGTTTCATTTTGTGGCTCGGATTGCGGCGAGAGGGGAGTCGGCGGAATGAGAGGTGGTATTTGGCTTGGGGGTGGTGGCGGTGACTGAGGTGGTGGCGATTGAGGTAATGGCGGCGTTTGTGGTGACGGTGACTGAGGTAATGGCGGACTGGGGCTGGGGTTAGGGTTTGTGGGTAATGAGGATGGAATACCCATTTTTTATTTGACAGAATGTCGAAGTCCACTGAGTTTGGGTTTGTGGGAAGACCACATTTTAGTTCTTACCATTTTAATGGAAAGGAAGAAACCTTTCGGCTTCCTGTAAAAATTTGCCGGAAGAAATGGCGTGAGAAAGGAGTCGATGAGGTTTATCGGGAGTGTGGGCGAAGCTTTTGGAAAATTGGCGAAAGTGCTGGGCCTTTTAAAATGTGGGGTAGACATGTGGTATTCTGGGCCATGCTTAGGGTTAAGCATAAGGTTCAGCAGAATTTGCTTAAGACTCTGCTTGACAAGCAATGTCATCGAAGTTTCGCAGTTTTAAGAAAAATTGTGGTTTTGCTTACCAAAAACAGTCCAAAAACTATGGAATGCTATCATGACCCTCAGCAATTACCAAATACACACAAACACCATAAAATTGAGGGATTTAAGTTCATCATCTCTTAGCACTCATCAAACACCATATATTTTCATTTACCTCATGCAAGCATTTTTTTTCAATTTAGGCATCTATTTTGACTACCTTTGTACACATTTAATGAAATGGTCTCCTTTCTTTACTTATACCAAAAGCACATTTTCAGCAGCATTTTGGATAAGTTCCAATCAACCAAGAATTGCAGAAAAAATGTAGAAATTGACCTTTTTAACAGCATGAACAGTAGTATATACAGTAACCAAAATCTGCAGAATTCAAAAATTAGCAGCAATTCCAAACAAAAGCATGCAAATTCCTATCAGACTACAAAATTATATATACACTAAAAGGTGAAACTTAACAAACATTATTTTTTCACTTCAATAAAGCTCTCATCAGTCCTAAATATCAAAATTGATCCTCATTCAAGTTGCATTCACAGAATTTACACAAAACACAAAATCAAACATGTGCTATCAAGTAGATTGCAATATCAGCAATTTAGCACAAGTTTAAAGGTGTTACTGTTCACAGGCACTGCATAAAGTGCAGAATTTTGCTTATACTTGCTTCTCTTCAATTCTTTGTTTTTGCCACAAGTGTAAACTTGCCCCATCTTCATGAATGACCTACAAAAGATAAACAAATGTCACTTTTGAGATTAATGGGGGTGAAAACTGAAATGAAATTAAATGGAAATTAATTACTATAAAAGGATACGCTTGGGTTGCCTCCCAAGAAGCGCTTGTTTAAGGTCTTAAGCTTGACCTTCCACTCCAATTCTCCTAAGTATCCCTGACTGGAGAACCAAGCCATGAAACCTCTACAAACTTTTGCGTGGGTTCTCCAACAATATAATGTTTTAATCTCTGCCCATTAACTTTGAAAGTCCCTGAGGTCTCATTGCCTATCTCAACAGCTCCATAGGGGTATACTTTTATAACAATGTAGGGCCCTGACCATCTTGACTTCAATTTTCCTGGAAATAACCTTAACCTAGAGTTATATAGGAGAACAACATCACCTTCTTGAAATTCTTTCCTTCTAATATGCTTATCATGCCATCTCTTAGTTCTTTCCTTGTAAAGCTTGGCATTTTCATAAGCATCCAATCTAAGCTCAAGTTCATTTAGTTGCAGCATTCTTTTTTCTCCTGCAATTTTTAAGTCAAAGTTCAGTGTCCTTATGGCCCAATATGCTCTATGCTCTAACTCCAAAGGTAAATGACAAGCCTTCCCATAAACCAATCTAAATGGGGTAGTTCCGATAGGGGTTTTAAAAGCTGTTCTATAGGCCCAAAGAGCATCATCTAACTTTAGTGACCAATCTTTCCTCGAACAATTCACTGTTTTCTCAAGAATTCTTTTCAGCTCTCTATTTGAGATCTCCACTTGACCACTAGTTTGTGGATGGTAGGGTGTTGCAACCTTATGCTTCACTCCATATTTTTGCAATAATCTTTCAAATTGATGGTTGCAAAAATGAGAACCTCCATCACTTATAATGGCACGTGGAGTTCCAAATCTTGTAAAAATGAACTTTTTAAGGAATTTAATCACAACTCTTACATCATTAGTTGGAGATGGTATAGCTTCAACCCATTTGCTTACATAATCTACTCCAACTAAAATGTATTTGTGTCCCAAGGACGATGGAAAAGGTCCCATGAAATCAATGCCCCACACATCAAATAGTTCCACTTCCAATATATTTTGGAGGGGCATTTCATCTCTCTTTGAGATATTACCCATCCTTTGACACCTATCACATACATTTACAAACTTCCTCACATCCTTAAACATGTGTGGCCAAAAGAACCCTGCTTGAAGAACTTTTTCTGCAGTCTTTGTCACACTCATATGACCCCCATAAAGTGAAGAATGGCAATCTTTGATAACATTCCCTATCTCCTCATCGACTAAACATCTTCTAATCAGCCCATCTCCACATCTCTTGAACAAAAATGGTTCCTCCCAATCATAATCCTTCACATCAAAAAGAAATTTCTTCTTTTCTTGCCATGTTAAATCGGTGGAAGGATTCCACACACTAGATAGTTCACAAAATCTGCATACCAAGGTGTTTTTGCATTCATGATTACTATGATTACTCATCAGAAAATAATCATCTATTGGGGTTCTTTTCCCAGATTGTCTCCTTGTTCTTGCCTCAATCTAGATAGATGATCTGCTACCACATTTTCTACTCCTTTCTTATCTTTAATTTCCAAGTCAAACTCTTGAAGGAGTAGCACCCACCTTATCAATCTAGGTTTAGCCTCTTTTTTCTGAAGGAGATACTTGATAGCTGCATGATCCGTGTATACTATGACCTTAGATCCCACAAGATAGGACCTGAATTTATCTACTGCAAATACTCTTTAAAAACTCTTTCTCTGTAGTAGAGTAATTTATTTGAGCATCATCTAAGGTCCTACTTGCATAATATATTGCATACACCTTCTTATCTCTCCTTTGTCCCAAAACAGCCCCAATAGCATAATCACTAGCATCGCACATTAACTCAAAAGGTAATGACCAATCTGGTGGCTGCATAATAGGAGCAGATATCAAAGCTTCCTTTATCCTGCAAAAAGCATTCATACAATTAGTATCAAAATTAAATTCCACATCTTTACTCAATAAATTGGTAAGAGGTTTAGAAATCTTAGAGAAATCCTTGATAAATCTCCTGTAAAATCCAGCATGCCCCAAGAAACTCCTCACTCCCTTCACAGATGTTGGGGGTGGCATTTTCTCAATAATTTCTACCTTTGCTTTGTCCACCTCAATACCCCTGTTTGACACAAGATGTCCCAAAACAATTCCTTCTTGCACCATAAAATGTCACTTTTCCCAATTCAAAACTAAATTGAACTCTTCACATCTCTGCAAAACCTTAGACAAATTAGATAAGCATTCATCAAAAGATTTACCATACACAGAAAAATCATCCATGAACACTTCCATAATATCCTCAATCATGTCAGAAAATATGGACATCATACATCGTTGAAATGTAGCAGGGGCATTACATAGTCCAAATGGCATCCTTCGGTATGCAAAGGTACCATAAGGACATGTGAAGGTAGTTTTATCCTGATCATCTGGGTGAATAGGGATCTGAAAGAACCCTGAATAGCCATCCAAATAGCAAAAATAAGAATGATGAGCTAGTCTCTCAAGCATTTGATCTATAAATGGTAATGGAAAATGGTCCTTTCTAGTTGCCTTATTCAATTTTCTATAGTCTATACACATTCTCCATCGATTCTGATTCTTGTAGGTATTAGTTCATCATTTTCATTTTTCACCACTGTGATGCCCCCTTTCTTAGGTACAACATGAACTGGACTTACCCAATTGCTGTCAGAAACAGGGTAAATGATACCTGCATCAAGCAATTTCAAGATCTCCTTTTTCACAACCTCTTTCATGTTTGGATTCAATCTCCTTTATGATTCTCGAGAGGCTTTATGGTCATTTTCCAACAAAATTCTATGCATGCACACAGAAGGATGTATTCCTTTAATATCATCAATGGTATAACCAATTATCCTTCTATGCTTCCTAAGAACTCTCAATAATTTTTCAACTTCACAATCATTCAATTTAGCACTAACAATCACAGGATATGTAGAATTTTGCCCTAGAAAAGCATACCTGAGATTTGTTGGAAGAGGTTTCAACTCTACCTTTGGTGCTTCACTTTTCTTAAGCTTTGATGATGAAGTTGTTTCTTGCTTCAAGTCCCCAATTTTTTCAATATCAGCCATAGGCAATGGTGGATTTCCTTCCAAAATTGTAGCATATTCTGCAGCTTCTTCAATTTCATCCCCTTTTTTGATGTTATGAACCAAACAAGCTTCTAAGGGATCTTTAGGATGTTGCTTCTTAAGCACTTCTCTAACCTCTTCATCTATCACATCAACTCTCAAGCATGAGTTTGAATCATCTTTCTTTTTCATTGCTTGAAACAAATTGAATTCTACTTTCTCTTCCCCAACTTCTAATGTAAGTCTCCCATTTTTTACATCAATCACAGCTCCAGCAGTAGCAAGGAAAGGTCTACCAAGAATAATAGGAATGTGTACATCCTCCTCCATCTCCAATACCACAAAATCCACTGGTATGAAAAATTTCCCAACTTTTAGAGGAACATTCTCAACTATTCCAATTGGAAATTTAATAGATCTATTTGCTAACTGTAGTGATATGGTAATAGGCTTCATTTCTCCAATCTTCACTTTCTCATAGATAGACAATGGCATCAGACTAACACTGGCTCCAAGATCGCATAAAGCCTTATCTATACTGATATCCCCAATGTGACATGGTATGGAGAAACTTCCAGGATCCTTCAGTTTGGGTGGAAGCTTATTTTGCAAAATAGCACTGTTTTCTTCCGTGAGAGCTTCAGTCTCAAATTCCTCCAATTTCTTCTTGTTAGATAAAATCTCCTTCAAAAATTTGGCATAAGAAGGCATTTGTGCTAAAGCATCAGTGAAAGGAATAGTCACATGCAAAGACTTCAATACCTCCAAAAACTTCCCAAATTGTTTATCTAATTTTGCTTTCTGAAACCTTTGTGGGAATGGTAAAGGTGGCATGTAGGCTTTAGGTGCAACATATTTAGGTTCTTCCTCTTTGCTCTCCCTCTCCTTACTTCCTTTTTCTTCCACTGAATTTTCTTTTTCAGCTTCAATTCTAACTTCAACTTCAGTTTGTTCATCTCCTTCTCTGCTTTTCTTTTCTTCAACTTCCTCTTCAATCTTTTTATCTCCATTCTTCAATATTTTTCCACTTCTCAATGTAATAGCCTTGCAATGCTCCCTTGAATTTTCTGGTTGGCTAGGAAGCTTCCCAAATGCTTTGTTACTTGAAGAGCTAGCTTGTTGAGCTATTTGATTCTCTAACATCTTGTTGTGTGTTGCCATTTGATCCACTTTAGATGCTAATTGAGAAATCATTTCTTGTTGACTTTGATGGCTCACAAGTAGAGTTTCAATCATAGATTCCAATATAGCTGTCTTGTCTAGTTGTGCTTGTTTTGGTAGAGGTGGAGCAGGTACATTTTGAGGTTTAGAAATTCCAGGAGGGGGACCTCTATTCTGCTGAAAATTCTGATTTTGTTGATATCCAGAAGGTTGCTGAAAATTCTGATTTTGCCCTTGTCTACCTCCCCAAAAGAAATTTGGGTGGTTTCTCCATGCTGGATCATAAGTTGCAGAAAATGGGTTACCACCTGGTCTTTGATTGTAGTTCCCCACATAATCCACTTGCTCACTTGAAAAATCTTGATTAAGTGCAGAAAAATCTGCTGCACAATTGACATTTGCAGCTCCAATTTCTAGTGAATTACTAGAACCTCCGGCTGAAGAATCTACTTTCATACTTAACTTGTCCATCTTCCTTGTCAAAGCATCAAACTTAGCATTAATCATATTCATGGCATCAAGCTCAAACATAGCAGCTGGTTTCTTGATCTCATTCCTCTCACAACTCCATTGGTAGTTGTTATAAGTAATTTTATCAAGAGCGGAAAAAGCTTCATCTTCAGATTTCTCCATAAGGTCACCTCCAGAAGATGCATCAATTGTACTCCTAATAGCTAGTGAAACTCCATTGTAAAAGTGTTGAACAAGCATCCACTTAGGAATCCCATGATGTGGACATCTCCTTTGCAAATCCTTGTACCTCTCCCATGCTTCATACAAGCTCTCATCATCTCTAGGTTTAAAAGAAGTCACTCATTTCTTAGCTTATTGTCTTGCTTGGTGGAAAATATTGAGCCAAAAATGCTTGAGAAAGTTCATCCCATGTTGTGATAGAACCCGGTGGCAAAGAATGTAACCACTCTCTAGCTCGGTCCTTCAGAGAAAAAGGAAATAATCTTAGTCGAATTGCATCATCAGAAACTCCATTTATCTTCAACATATCACTGATCTCAAGAAAGTGTGCCAGATGCACATGTGGACTTTCACTTGGATTTCCTCCAAATTGTGCTTGTTGTACCATTTGACAGAGTGCAGGCTTCAGTTCAAAATTATTAGCTTCTACCCTTGGTCTTGTGATACTTGGCATGAAATCTCCAATGTTAGGATAGGCATGATCTTTCACAGAGCGGTTGTTATTGTTGTTGTTGTTGTCAGCCATTTCTTCTTGTAATTGCTCTTGCTCTTGTGCTCTTTCTTGTTGTTGTTGAGCTTTAATTTCAGCTTTTCTCCTCTTAGATTCTGCTCTTAAAGCTTTTGCTGTCTTCTCTATTTCTGGGTATTTCTGGGTCAAAGAATAGATTGATTTCTTCACTTTTTGTCCTTCTCATAAAATAAAGCACCTGAAAAACAAAAATAAACAAATTCTCAAAGTAAAATGGTAAAAAGAAATAAAATAAAATGCCCAAATTAACCAAACAAACAATTGTTCAATATCAAACAAAAATCAAATCCCCGGCAACGGCGCCAAAAACTTGATGTGACTTATCCGCAAGTATACGGGTCGTCTCAAGTAATAAAGTGATGAATCAAGTATCGTTCCCACGAGGATTTGCTGTTTGATTACTAAACTATGAATGAAGCGATTATTTGGGCTAATGATTAATGAATAAATGGTAAATGTAAATGAGCAAGGTAAATTGATTAATCCAATTGAAATGGGTAAAGAGCAAACAAATAAATTCTAATTCTAGCTCGCAATTAAACTAAAATTAACAATGGGTAATTTAAGCAAAAGTCTAATTATGGTAAAAGTGATTCCAGAGTTAGGGGTTTATGCATAAATTAATTGGGATTTGTCTTAGGCATTCCAATTTTTAAAAGAAAATAGAGTTTGAAGGAAATTGATTCTAAATCCCTTTGATATCTTTTTCAAGCAAATCAAAGCGTATTCTAAAATAACCAAACCTACTTTCGTATGTATTTGATTATTTTAAAACCCATTAAGTTTTGTAACCAATAATTAATTCCTCTTAAAGTCCTAGTTTATTTCTAAATCTAGGTGATTTTAAGTTCCAATCCTTGATTAACTATCAATGACTTTCACCTTTCGGTCCTTCAATCAAAGATTAACACAATACCCAATGGGTACCAACATTAGGCAAGTAAATCAAGTACACAAGGAAGGAATCAAAACTCATATTTATGTAAAATAAGGAAATACCCAATCCAAATCCACAAATTAATCTAAGACATACTTCCCAACTCTGAAATCTAAAGAAATTACTCACTCATAATGGTATTTACAAGAAATATTGATGGAAAAGTAAAGGAAAACATGATAAGAGGACTGAAATAGAAAAACCCAGGTGGAAGAACCAAGGTCTCTGGTTTCTGGAGCTCCAAAACTCGTGCAGCAGCTCCTCCTCCAAGAGAAAATGGCGCCTCCTCTCTCTTTCTATTAAATTTTTCTTTTTTTTTTGTTTTTCCTCCCCTTTCCTCTTGTAGCAAAAATAAGGAAATGATGAATTTATATGGTCCCTAAAAGTTGTCCTAAAAGTAAATAAAAGCCAAGGAGTGGATAGGAAATGAGGTGTAAAATTATCCAAGTCAGCAGCACTATTCACGTTCTGGGCAGTCTGCTTAGGGTTCGGCTTAACCCTAAGCAGCTTCTTAGCAAATTTCAGCCTCTGGTCGCATTGTCTGCTTAAGGTTAAGCAGACCTTCTGTTAGTAGTATGCCCTAGAGTATATCATTTAGTATGTATCTTGTACATATTTTTAATAATAAAAGGCATTTCCACTTTTCCGTTTACATAATATATTTATGTGTAATAGAAAAGGTCCATTGATATTTTGTTAGAAATATTATTCTTAAGTTGTTAAGAATATGAGTGACAATATTTCTAGCACAAAGTATCATAAATAGGTTCACAATCGAGGATACTTCATAATAAGGACATGACTTATCCAGAAAGATTGTATTCATGTTTGTTCCCAAGTTATTTATATGAGATATAAATAAGATGGAATGGTGAGTCTCATGCCATATAACAAACATGATAGGCACTTATAAATGATAAGTAGGCCGAACCAGTGACACTTATGACAAGCACATGGAGTTTACTCTTGTCAATGTTTTGTCATAAATCATATCAGTGAATATAATCTTTAGACCTGAGATAGCACAGTTATCTTGTATATAGGTAGTTTGAGTTTGATACTGCTTTCATACTTGTACTATGTATGGGTATATGGGCATGTGTTGGCTCCTGCTAGTTATATATGGAGGTAGGTGTTGATCAAGATGGAATCTGTTCCTCTAAGTAAATAGAGATAAAATCCTATGTTCATTTAATTGTTCTTGATGTTTCAAGTTCCTGGCCAGGACAGATAGATTTATTCAGAAAAGAGTTTCTGATGAGAAAAATCTTTTAATCAAGAACTGGAATTAAAAGAGAACATAATATTCATAGCAAATGGAGTTTGACATAAACCATGACTCCAGCTTGAGTTGGGATTTTGTAACAGAGAGATTCTAGTGCATGGTAACATATGATTATAGGTTCATTTAAGGTAAATCTTATTACTAATTGGGTGGCCATGGCATGCTATGCTAGGTGTTAACCATGGTCTATGAGGTTCATAAAATGATTTAGAGAAATCATTTATGGTAAGAAAGAGTTCTGATGATATTAAGAGTTGATATCATGTCTCATTGCCAATTAGTGATGAGCCTAGTAAGTCACACACATACACAAGTTATCACCTATTTAAATATGATTTAATTAATTAATTAAAGAGTTTAATTGATTAATTAAATAGATTTGGTTTGCAATTAAATTGCAAAGTCCCTAGCATGACTTGAAACCAAATCTAGATTATTGGATGTGTAGTATAAATTAAATTTGTATTTAAAGTGTTTAAATATGAATTTAATTGATGAGAAATTAATTAATAGAGATTAATTAATTAATTTATATTTGATATAAATTAATTAGAAGAAGAAAATAATTATTTTGGGTTAAGAACTCAAAATTAAGACACAGGGGCATTTTGGTCATTTTGCAGTGTGACACGTGGCACCATGAGATGGTGACACATGGCATAACACATAAGCTTGGCAAATATTTTTAATCATGTAAGATGATTAAAATCAAGATTAAATATAGGTTTGACACTTGGCACAATGTGATTGGGTCACTTAAACCTAGAGCTAATCAAAAGGTGACATGTGGCTAGGGTTTAATGTGTTAACCTAGCTATTTAAGTGGGGTTATGAAAAGAAAACAACCAGCAGCCTCTCCTCTCATATGTCACGCCACTTTGAGCCTCTCCAGCTATTTCTCTTCATCTCTCATCAATTCAAAGAGATTAGCCATCCATCTCTTGAATTAAGAACACTAGAAATTGTTTCTAGTGTCCTGTTTACATCTCTAATCTCTTAAAAGGCAGAACTTGAATTTCTAATTAATAGAAAAGGCTTTAGAAGCTGTTCAAGGGCTGCCATAGGTGTTCTTGGTGTGGACAAGCTAGAGGGACAACATCTGGTGTCCTGAAGACGAATCTCAAAGGCGCAGACACGCTGCAGCACATCAAGAGGTTAGTGTAATCGTTCTTGATTTAATCTAGGGTTCTAAAATTAATCTGATTAATTTTAAAATCTTAAATGGCAAATAAAGATCCAAAAACATATTAAAAGAGTTTTAATATGTTGTTTATCATTGAAATCAAATAGATAAAAATAAATCTTGCATGGTGCATGTGACCCTAGGTGAAAATTTTTGAATTCAATGGTATAAACTTGTGTTTTTCACGCTTCCGTTCCTTCACCTTCAGCAAATCTCGGCAGACTTAGAGTAAAATAGACTTTTCTGTTCATGCTTGACTTGTGCTGCACCTTAAGCACTGCCGCTTTACCCTGAGCATGACCTTAAGCAAAGTCTCAAGCAAATTTCGGCTAGTTTGCTCTTTCAAGGCTTGATTTCTTCAACTTTCCTCCATGCTTAAAGAACTTCAAATCTCTTCAAATTATTTCCTATTGCACTCATTGATCTTCGATTTGCCACAAAATCCTATCAAAAACAACAAAATTACGAAAATCAAATATAAAGTATTTAAATTTAACAAATAAGCTAAAATAAAGCTAAAAACATAAAATATACTAAAATATAAGGGCAAAATGGATGCAAAACTACCCTAAAATACCTATATGAAATGAGTGTAACAATTCTGCCTAGGGGTCATCTTGTGCCTGATTTTGTTGCTAGACCTTATTTTATTTCTTAGTGTGTCTTTTTATTCATGTTTTGTTCATATTATGCTTGACCAAAACCAACTCTTGGGGTTTAGTATGATTTTGCTTTTGTTTCTTTAATATCTGTTTTTTTGAGTTTGTAAGAGGGTCTTGGGTTAATCAAGCTGCAGCCATCTTTCTAGCTATCTTATTTTGTTTCTTTGAGTTTGATATCAAGCATGAGGGGTTGTTTGGAAAAAAGTTACTGATTGGGATGAGTTTGTGCTATAGATGTGAATTGTTTTTTTTATTGATGATATCAAACCTGCCGGTATACCAGATCTGATTGGTAACTTGTTTGGGTCATTGAAGTTAGACTCATCCATTTCACTTGAAACTGTATCAACGTCATTTAGGTGTGTTTAGGACATTCTGTGTCAATTTTGGGAGCTGTTTGACATTATTTGCCTGTTGAACTAAAATTTTGTGGCAGACCTAATCAAATCTAGTTCACATAACAAACTAACCCAAAAAGTACTAAAAATTTACAGGCTGATTATACTCCATTTCAGTAGTGTTTGTGTCAATTTTGGGGGTTGATTGACATTGTTTACCTACCGAACCAAAATTTTGCGGTAGACCTGATTAATTTTAGTTCACATAACAAACCAACTCAGAAAACTCTAAAAATATGCAGGCTAATTATTATCTATTTTAGTAGTTTCTGTGTCAATTTTAGGGTTCATGTGATATTGTTTGCCTACTGAACTAAAATTTTACGACAGACCTGACCAAATTCAGTTCACATAGTAAACCTGCCCAGAAACTCCTGAAATTTTATCAGTGGTTAATCAGTATTGGGTTGCCTATGTTTACCAAATTTCATATCAAAATAAATTAGTTTGTTTGGTGAACCAAAATTGGTGTATATCTTTGGTGAATTGTGTGAACTGCTAGTATCTGTACTAAGTTGGTTGTGCAATTCTATATTTGAGCTTGATATCACTTCCTTAGGTTGTCACTTTTCCTATTTACAAAATCTTTACATTTGGTGTCTATTTTTCATCTTTGACTCTAGTGTCACATTGCCTGTGTTACGTCTTGTTCCTTATCGTTCTTGATCATTTAATAAGTTTTCAAGTGTTTTGATTGTTTTGTGTTTGAGTTCCCTAAAGAAACGAAGGAAGGAAAACTGAGTGGTAAAAGGCAGGAGTGTTAAGAGCAATTGAAGGGTAAGAGCCTAATTGTGTGCTAAACAGTTGAGAGGGTGAGCCATTTATCTACTAATCTTATTTCTTTATAGCTTAAATGGATCCAAATATTAGTAGTAGTAGTGGAGCTAAGGGTGAGGAAAGGAACTTTGGAGATGAAAGACTATATAAGGAAGCCTTGGCACAATAATTTGAAAGGCTTTCCTTATTGACAGCCAATCATGGTGAAGAATTGAAGGGAATAAGGGTTGATTTGAATAGGATAATGGAGTATTTAATGAGGAACGAAAGGGAGCCTAGGAATAGAAGGGAGGAAGAGGAAGTGAATATGGGAAATGAAGGTAGAGGTAGAGAAGCTGTAAGGGCAGAACCTAGGATGGAAGAGTATGCTGATCTAGTTTGGGATGAAGATGAGTTTGAAGAAGCATATGTGCATGGAAATTATCAATTTGGTGGTAGGGAATTTTGGCCACCAAGGGGTAGAGGAGCTAGAGGTAGATTTGGTGGGAGAAATTTCAGGTATGATGACTACGGAAATAGGGGAATGCATAATGGGGCAATTGATGCAAATGTGGGTAGCATAAAAATGAAAATATCAGCTTTCTATGGTAAGGAGGATCCAAATGCATATATTGAGTGGGAAAGGCAGATTGAAATGGTTTTTGAGTGCCATAACTATAGTGAAGAGAAGAAAGTAAAATTAACAACAGTAGAGTTCAAGGATTATACATTAGTATGGTGGGACCAATTGATTACAAGGAGAAGGAGAAATGACAGGAGGGGAATTAGGACATGGCCTGAAATGAAGGAAATAATGAAGAAAAGATTTGTGCCACCACATTATAGTAGAGAAGTGAAGTTGAGATTGCAGCAACTTACACAAGGAGCTAAGAGTGTGGAGGAGTATTACAAAGCCATGCAAATTGCAATGATTAGAGCTGAAGTGGAGAAGGATGAAGAGTCTACCATGGTTAGGTTCTTAAATGGCTTAAATCCAGACATCAAGTTTATGGTGAATTTGCAAAATTGCATAACAGTGGAGCAAATGATGCAGGGTGCCATTAAGACTGAAAAGGAGATGAGAAGGAAGTGGGCTACCAAGAACACTCAACCCACATACAATCCAACCTCCAAGCCACCATGGAAACCAAATTAGAGTGGAACTTCCAAAATAGAGAAAGAGGAGCCTAAATTCAAGAAGGAAGAATGGAAGGGCAAAGGTAAGCTAGAAGGGAAACCAGAAGAAAAGATTAAGAAGGGGGAGACCCGAGCTAGAGATGTGAAATGCTTTAAATGCTTGGGGAAAAGACATTATGCCAATGAGTGTCCTAACAAAAAAGTGATGTTTATGAGAGATGATGGAGAATGGGAAAGTGGTGAAGAGGTTGCTGTAAAAAATGAGCATGATGATAGTGATGTTGAGTTTGTGGATGGGGGAGACCAAGTGCCCATGGAGGGTCATGCTCTCGTCACTATGCGCACACTTAGTGCACAAGCTGAATTGGAGGATAATGATGCTATACAAAGGGAGACAATATTTCATACAAGGTGTTTGGTGAATGACAAAGTGTGTAGTGTGATTATTGATGGATGGAGCTATTGTAATGTTGCTAGTTCTCTTATGGTTGAAAAGTTGGGATTGCGCACTACCAAACATCCCAAACCATACGGCTTATAATGGCTGAATGATTGCAACAAGGTGAATGTGGTGAAGCAAGTGGTTGTTGTTCCATTCAGCATTGGAAAGTATTATGATGAAGTTGTTTGTGATGTGGTGCCAATGGCTGCCACACATCTTTTACTTGGAAGACCTTGGCTGTATGACAGGAGTGTTTTGCATGATGGAAGGAAGAACAAATACACCTTGGTAAAGGATGGGTGCCAATATCACTTGACTCCATTGGCAGCTTCTCAAATTCATGAAGACCAAATGAGAATTATGAAATCCATGGAAGAAAAAAAAGAGAGTATGAGAGAAAAATCAAGAGAGGCCGAGCTTGATAAGGGGAAAAATGAGAGGAGTGTGAAAGTAAAAGAAGTAACAGAAAAGAAAAAGAGTGAGGGCTCGGGGCAAAAGGAGAGCCGCGAGAAAAGAATGAGCTTGTTTGTGAAAGGAAAAAAAGTGAGAGAGGCTTTAAGTTGTGAGAGACCTTTTTGTGTACTTTTGTACAAAGAGGCACATTCGTGTATTTCTGACCTTGACCCCAATTTGCCTAGTGGTGTTGTTTCTTTGTTGCAGGAGTATAATGATGTATTTTCGAAGGATTTGCCATCTGGATTACCACCCATTCGAGGGATTAAGCACCACATTGATATTATTCCAGGGGCGCCTATATCGAATAGACCCGCTTATAGAAGTAATCCAGAAGAAACAAAGGAGCTCCAAAGGCAAGTGGAAGAACTCTTAGCAGAGGGATATGCGCGTGAGAGCATGAGTCCTAGCGTTGTTCCGGTGATTCTTGTACCAAAGAAGGATGGGAGCTATCGCATGTGCGTGGATTGCAGAGCCATCAACAAAATTACTATAAAATATAGGCATCCCATACCTCGACTTGATGATATGCTTGATGAGTTGTTTGGTGCATGTGTGTTTTCTACGATTGATTTGAAAAGTGGTTACCATCAAATTAGAATGAAAATAGGAGATGAATGAAAAACTGCTTTCAAAACTAAGTATGGCTTGTATGAGTGGATGGTAATGCCATTTGGACTCACTAATGCACCTAGCACTTTCATGCGTTTGATGAATCATATGTTAAGATCATTCATAGGCAGATTTGTGGTAGTTTATTTTGATGATATCTTGATCTATAGCAAAGACATGGATGAGCATTTGCATCATTTGAGACTTGTATTTGATGTGTTGAGACATGAGAAATTATATGTAAATGCAAAGAAATGTTCGTTCTGCTTGGGAAAAGTTGTCTTTCTTGATTTTGTTGTGAGTGGTAAGGGTGTTGAAGTTGATGAAGAGAAGGTCAAAGCCATTAGGGACTGGCCAACTCCTAAAAATGCATCTGAAGTTAGGAGTTTTTATGGATTGGCTAGTTTCTATAGGAGATTTGTGCCTCATTTTAGCTCTATTGCTGCTCCTTTGAATGAACTTATTAAAAAAGATGTTGCATTTGAGTGGAAGAAGAAACATGAACTTGAATTGAAAGATAGGTTGTGTTCTGCACCATTGTTGATCTTGCTTGATTTTGATAAAACATTTGAAATTGAGTGTGATGCTAGTGGTGTAGGTACCTATTGCATATTTTAGTGAGAAATTGCATGGTGCTGCCTTGAATTACTCTACTTATGACAAGGAATTGTATGCATTAGTTAGAGCCTTGGAGACTAGGCAACATTATTTATGGAATAAAGAGTTTGTCATACATTCAGATCATGAATCTTTGAAGCATATTAAGAGTCAAAATAAGTTGAGTAAAAGGCATGCAAAATGGGTTGCTTTTGTTGAGATGTTTTCATATATAATTAAATACAAGCAGGGAAAAGGGAATGTTGTTGCTGATGCTCTTTCTAGGAGACACACACTATTATCCACTCTTGATGCAAAGTTGCTTGGATTTGAGTTCATGAAGGAATTATATGTTAATGATGATGATTTTGCTGGTTTGTTTGATGCTTGTGAGAAAGGTGCATTCCAAAAATATTATAGACATGGTGGGTACTTATTTAAAGAGAATAAGCTTTGTGTGCCTAAATGTTCTATACGTGACCTGCTTGTTTTGGAGTCTCATAGTGGTGGTCTGATGGGTCACTTTGGTGTATCCAAGACTTTGGGCATATTACAAGAACACTTCTTTTGGCCTAAAATGAGAAAAGATGTGGAAAAGTTGTGTTCTAGTTGTGTTAAGTGTAAAAAGGCCAAGTTTAGGAGTATGCCACATGGTTTGTATACACCATTACCAGTACCTAAGGAACCTTGGACTGATATTTCAATGGATTTCATATTGGGGTTGCCTAGGTCACAGCGTAAACATGATAGCATATTTGTAGTTGTTGATAGATTTTCCAAAATGGCACACTTTATACCTTGCCAAAAAACAGATGATGCCACATATATTGCTGATTTGTTCTTTAAAGAGGTTGTCAAATTACATGGCATATCTGGGACAATAGTAAGTGATAGAGATGTTAAGTTCCTAGGTCACTTTTGGAAAGTATTGTGAGGTAAATTAGGCACTAAACTCTTGTTTTTCACGACTTGTCATCCACAAATTGATGGACAAACTGAAGTAGTCAATAGAACACTTACCACTCTATTGCATGCTGTGATTCAAAGAATTTGAAGTGCTGGGAAGATTGCTTGCCTTTCGTTGAGTTTGCTTATAATCGTGTTGTACATTCTTCCACTGGTTTTTCACCTTTTAAGCTTGTATATGGTTATAATCCTTTGACTCCATTAGACTTGTTATCATTACCTGTTGATCATATTGATAGTCTTGATGGTAAAAGAAAAGCTAAATTGGTTCAGAAGTTGCATGAGCAAGCTAAAATGCAAATTGAAAAGAAAAATGCTCAATATGCAATTCATGCTAACAAAGGCCGAAAGGCACTTGTGTTTGAACCAGGTGACTTAGTTTGGGTGCACTTTTGGAAGGATCGGTTCCCTAATCAAAGAAAGTCGAAATTGCATCCATGATGTGATGGTCCATTCAGGATGTTGGAAAAGGATCAACGACAATGCCTACAAGATAGAATTACCTGGTGAGTATGGTGTTAACCATTCATTTAATATTTCTGATCTCTCTCCTTTTGTTGATGCAGGTCCGAATTCGAGGACGAATTCTTTCGAAGAGGGGGGGGGGGGGATGATGAGGAGCTATCAGAATCACTTCCATTATTTAGAGGTCCCATTACTAGAGCAAGGGCAAGGGAACTTCAAAATCTAATCTTTGAGCATTGGAGGCACCATGAGACAAATGCCAATCACATTGAACCGTCATGTTTACTATTGGAGACCAAGTGGATCATTCTCACCCAAATAGGCAATATGTAGCATGGCACCATGTCATCACCCAGGTGCGCCATGTCATCACCCAAGTGAGCCACATCATCACTGAATGCACCATGTCAACACCCAAGTGCTGCCACATCATCACCCATGATGTGACATGTCACTCCCACATTCGTCCAGCTTAGCATTTGGAGATTACTTGGCTGCCATCTTACCAGTACACATGGCTTTAGATGATTTGGCCAATTGAGCAAATCTAGAATGTTCTTCCCATGACAGCCATCCCAAATCTGGAATATTCTTTCCCATACCAGATGCCACATTTTAAGGAGGATATTTTCATTTCTTTTATCTTTTAGTGCCATGTAGGCAACATTCTCTTGGCGCCCTATCTATATATACCTGTCTTCTTTATTTTTTTTAGGCAACTTGAAGAGTCATTTTTGAGATAAAACACTGCAGAGAATTCTGCCACCATTATTGAATGAGTGAGCTTGCATTTTCTTCCTTGTTCTTGTAAGAACTTGGATTCAAGCAATCTGATCACATTGCTTGTCTTATTTTGATGATCAAGGTTCTCTTAGACAGGTTCTAATTGTATCTTGACACTTGATCAATACATTTTCTTCTGCATTTCTTCTTAGTGCCTTATCACATTAGTTGATATTGTATTGAGTGGGTGCAAAGTCTGCCTTGTTGGACAGATGAACTTGGGTGCTGTTTGTGAGTGCCCATCAAGTTTTTTTTTTTTTTTTTTTTTTGGGGGGGGGGGGTGCGCGGTGGTGAAGAGGTTCTTATAAAAGCAATTACATATGATATTCCGGTATATGCCATATCATGCTTCAAGCTTCCAATTGAGTTATGCCATCGAATAAATAGAATTATCTCCAACTTTTGGACATCAAGAATTTGAGAGGAAGCTGCATTGGTACTCTTGGAAGGAAATGTGTGAATCCAGAGAAAATGGCTGATTGGGTTTCAGAGACCTAGAGACATTTAATATGGTGCTCTAGTTAAACAAGGGTAGCAATTCTTCAAAATCCAACCTCACTCTCAACTAGAATTCTAAAAGGGAAGTACTTCCCTTATACATCCTTCCTCCAAGCAAAGCAAGGTAGTCAAGCATCATGGGGCTGGCAAAGCATCCTTTGGGGAATAAGTGTGCTACAAAGGGGAATCCGATGGCAAGTATCTAATGGGCAATCAGTAATGTGTAAAGAAGACATTAGGTTCCTTCCCTCTTTCCCCACAAAATATGTACCAAAGTTAACCACAACAATCGGATTAATTGGGTGTCTCAACTAATTGATGGCAGATCTAATTCCTCGAATCTTTGGAAAAAAAAAATCCTGGAATCTAATTGGGCTTCGAGAAAATCTTTATGAAAATGATATTAAGAAGATTTTAGCAATTCTAATCAGCATGTTTAGAAAAGAAGATAGGCTGATATGGCATTTTGATGTTCATGGTATGTACTCGGTAAAATCTAAATACAATATTGCCCATCAAATCCAGGCAGCACATTCTTCGCAAGGGTCCAGTGGTCCAGGTCCTAGTTCATAGCTTAATAACATAAGATTCTGAAAGGGTTTTTGGAAGCTAGATCACCCCACTAAATTGTTTTTATTCCTTTGGAGTCTACTAAAAGAGAAGTTGCCAGTTAATGCCAATCTCCATCATCGTATTCACTCCTTTAACCCAGAATGTATTTTTTGAGGTGAACATGTAACAGCCCGATCCTTCTCCAGTTAGTATTGTCCGCTTTGGCCCATGGGCCTCACGGATTTGTCCCTTGGGAGGTTTCATTCCCAAAAGCACGCTGACCAGGTGAGGAAGGCTCCCACATATATGGCCCAAATCTTTTCTTCCTATTTCCGATGTGGGACACGAAGTTTCCACCCCAGTGCGTAGCTGGTTGAACAAGCATGTCCCAACCCCATCCCTGGGTCATGACAAGCCCACCAGCTTTCGCCTGGTGCATCCTCGCACCACACACCATACTAGAGGGAGTCCAGCTCTGATACCACAAATATAATGGCCCGGCCCACTAGTGATATTGTCCGCTCTAGGCTGAAACCCTCACGGTTTTAAAACACGTCACTAGGGGTTACGAATCACCAACTTATAAACCCAGCATCTCTCCCGTGTTTTGCCGATGTGAGATTTGCCTAGGGTGTTACAGAACAGGAAACATGTCAGCATGCTTTCTTCAAGTGTCCCAGTGTGGCAGCAATATGGCTACACTCTCCCCTTCGGCTAGTTAGAAATGTGTGATTCCTTGAAAAGTCACAGTGGTGAATAAGATTTGTGCAATTAGCTGCATTTCCTTTTTGGCACATCTAGAAAAGAAGGGACCATTTCATTTTCAACCAGCGTTCCCTTCCATTTTAAGAGGTAATTTCAATGGCTATCTCTCAAAGAGATGACTTCCAAGATTCCAAGGATGCTCTAATTCAACCAACTGTCACGATTTCTCCACCAGTTCATTGGACCCCTCCTCAACATGATTTCCTTAAGCTTAATTTTGATGTGGTAGTTAACTCATCTGATGGTTTGGGTGCTACTACAATAGTGGTTCACAACAATTGAGGTCAAATTTTGGATTGGTCCTGCAAATAATGGCCTCATGTATGAGATCCACTAGTCCTTGAAAGTATAGCATGTCAAGAGGCTGTTTTACTTGGCCAGCTTAAAGGTTTTTCCAAGGTTTTGTTTGAAGGAGACTCATCGACTGTCATACAGGCAATTCATGGTCATTTGGCTCCTTTGGCTATCCAGGATATTATTGCAGACATCACTGCTTTAATGCAAACTTTCTCTATTGTTAATTTTTGGTTTGTTAAAAAGGAGGGGGGGGGGGGGGAATGCTGCAGCATGCAATTTGGCTGCTAAATTTCTTCGTGAAGTTAATTAGACGCAACTCTCCCTCTCAATTGCACTATGTACTGAATGTTTTGCCAACTTAATGAAGATTAACTTTGATACTCAATTTAACTCAACTAAGCCTTTATCCCAAAAATTTGAGGTTGGCTATATGGATTCTCTTTCTCCACTCTAAACGATTTTGGATTAAATCCTAAAAAATATGTAACGCTTCTAGGTTATGTTGTACTACTCTCCTCCAAGTCAGTTTAGGTCTACCTCTTCTTTTCTTTCTATCCTCTAACCTAATGTGCTCTACTTGTCTAACTGGAGCCTCCGCATGTCTACGCTTCACATGATCAAACTACCTCAATCTCCCTTCTCTCAACTTATCCTCAATTGGCACTACTCATACCTTTTCTCTAATACTCTTATTACGGACTTTATCTAGTCTAGTATAGCCACTCATCCACCTTAATATTCTCATCTCCGCAACTCTTATCTTAGACACATACGACTCCTTCAGTGCCTAACACTTACTACCATATAACATGGCCGGTCGTATGGCTGTATGATAAAATTTTCCTTTCAACTTATTGGGAATCTTGCAATCACATAAAACTCCCGTGGCACGTCTCCACTTCAACCATTCGGCTTTAATCCTATGACTAACATCATCCTCACATCTCTCATCTGCTTAAAGGACTGAGCCGAGATATTTAAAGTGATTACTTTGGGACAGTATCACTCCATCCAAACTAACTCTTTCTCTATCATCAGTTCGGCCTTCATTGAACTTACAATGCTTGTATTCCGTCTTCGTTCTACTTGACTTAAAGCCCTTTGACTCTAGAGTACTTCTCCAAAGCTCTAGCTTTCTATTGACTCCTTCTCTCGTCTCATCTATCAGAACTATATCATCAACAAATATCATGTACCAAGGGATACTCTCTTGTATATGTTTCGTTAATTCATCTAAAACTAATATAAAAAGGTAATGGCTTATAGCTGAACCTTGGTGTAATCCAACTGAGATAGGAAAATCTCTTGTGTCCCCTCCCACTATGCGCATAATAGTAGTTACTCCTTCATACATATCTTTCAACACTTGTATGTATCTAATAGATACTCTCTTTTGTTCTAGCACTCTCCATAAGAGATATCTTGAAACTTTATCATAAGCCTTCTCCAAATCGATAAAAACTATGTGTAGATCTTTCTTTACATCTCTATATTTCTCCATCAAGCTTTTAATGAGAAAGATCGCTTCCATAGTTGAACGACTGGGCATGAAACCAAATTGATTGGGAGAGATAGAAGTATCATGATATAGTCGATGTTCCACAACTCTCTCCCACAACTTCATAGTATGGCTCATTAGTTTAATTCCCTTATAGTTTGAGCAACTCTGTATATCTCCCTTATTTTTAAAAATAGGTACTAAAATAATCATCCTCCATTCATCAGGCATTTTCTTTGAGTTTAGAATCTTATTAAACAATTTAGTTAACCATGCCACTCCCATATTTTCCAAACACTTCCACACTTCGATTGGTATTCCATTGGGTCCCCAGGCTTTACCCACTTTCATTCTCTTAAGTGCTTCCTTTACTTTTAAAGATCTAATCCTTCTAGTATAATTCACATTCTTTTCTATTGCTCTATAGTCTACATTCAAGCTATTACCATTTTGACTATTATTAAAGAGATCATCAAAATAATTTCTCCATCTTTCTTTAATGTCCTCATCTTTTACCAACATTTTTCCTTTTTTATCCTTAATGCACCTAACTTGATTGAGATCTTGATATTTCTTTTCTCTCCTCCTTGCTAATCTATAAATATCTTTCTTCCCTTCTTTAGTTCTCAGTTTCTCATATAACTTTTCAAAGGCATGTGATCTTGCTTGACTAACTGCCTTTTTTGCCTCTTTCTTTGCTATCTTGTACTGTTCATATGCTACATTATTATCACACTTAGGTAATTTCTTATACCATTCCTCTTTCTCTTCACTACCTTTTGTACTTCCTCATTCCACCACCATCTCTCTTTTGAGGGTAGTCCATGTCCTCTAGACTCTCTAAGTACTTTTCTAGCTACTTCTCTAATCTTTGATGCCATATGCATCCATATACCATTGGCCTCCATATCCAGCTTCCATGCTTCGAACTCGAGAAGCTCATTTTTGAACTTCACTTGCTTTACTCCTTTGAACTCTTACCACTTTATTCGAGCTACACTATTTCTTCTAACCTTATTTGAATTGTTCCTAAACTTGACATCCAAGACCACTAACCGATGTTGACTTGTTAAAGCCTCTTCCAGAATGATCTTGCAATCTTTGCATAGAGCTCTATTTGTCTTCCTGATTAAGAGAAAGTCAAATTGGCTTCTATGTTGCCCACTTTTGAAAGTCACTAAATGTGACTATCTTTTTATAAAGTAGATATTTGCTAGAATTAGGTCGTATGCCATAGCAAAATCCAGGATGCTTTTTCCTTCCTCATTTCGGCTGACAAAACCAAAACCTCCATGAACATTCTCATAACCTTGCCTATCACTTCCTACATGTCCATTCAAATCTCCACCAATGAAAATATTCTCTTCATTCAGTATGTTTTGCATTAGATCATCCTTATCTTCCCAAAACTTTTGTTTACTCTCACTATCTAATCTTATTTGTAGGGTATAAGCACTAACTATATTTATTGTTTCTCCTTCTAGTACTAGGTTTACTAGTATAATTCTATCTCATACTCTTTTCACAGCTATTACATCATCTTTCAATGTCCTGTCTATGATTTGCCCACTCTGTTCTTATTTCTCTCATTTCCAGTAAATCACAGTTTATACCCCGAATTACCTACTTTCTTACTTTTCTCTCTTACCCATTTAGTCTCCTGATTGCAAGTAATATTCACCCTTCTCCTTTTCAAGTATCCACAAAAGATTAACTTTGATATTAAAAAAAAAAAAAGGTGTCCTAGTTTGTAAGGTGTAGTGATAATACTGCTACGCATATATAATTTAGCTGCTAAGCCCTTAGCACAATTTGAATTTCTATGTGGCCTTGAGCCTTTACATCTAGAACATTGGATCCTTGATTGTGGACCTATCTTACTAGGGTCCTCATGTGGATCCCTTAAAGTAAGATTTCTTGTACTTGTAAAGCATCCATCTGAAGCAATCTTTAGATTTCCTTTACATTAAAGTCTCGTTTTGTTCCATAACAAGTTGCCCACTAGGCCATGCTCACTGGCTCACAGCCTGTATGTCTCTTTGCTCTGCTCCCATTCAGTAACATACAAAGCAGATAATGTGGTATTACCCTCTAAACTCAAAAGATGAGATAATTAACTAGCTACTTTGTTTTTGAGGAGAGTACTCTTGTATACATTCCCCAATGCATATGCCTGCGCCAGAACTTAACTAATGAAAAACCTGAACTTTGAGCCATCAACCACATTAATTCCTCATCCCATAAATGTTTCCCCCTTGAATTTTGAGGTCCCACAGGCTACAGACAACATTCAGTTAGCAAATCCCATAAAGGAAATGATAAAAGATCACGAGATCACTCGTGCTGGTACTCTGCCTACATGTGATCAAACTTCCAAGATATGCAGACCAGATATGACAATTGACAGTTAACATGAACCATTGCACCTGATTTTAATTTTCTGACTAATGAATTATCAGTCAAAACCACACACTCCCTGTATGAGTTTAATATTTCTTTTTTGTCTTCTTGTAATTTGTTTAAACCATTAATGAACTTGCATATTCCCTCATTATAAAGAAAAGTAGAAGCATCCGCGATACTACCTGTTGTCGTCAATTTCATCATTTTAAGTAACTATCAAGTTTCATGGCTTCTTCACTTGCACGAGCTTCTTACGTGGAGATCCCAACTCGAAGCTACCTCTCTCTTTCTTCTCTTCCCGCTTTATAAACCCTCACTCCTCACTTTCCACTTCACTCTCTTACCCGTTTAAACTCTTGCCAACTTCATTTCTCCCTTTGTAGTTTCCCAAACCAATTAGCAAATGGGTTCTCCAAATTCTAACTTCAACTGGCTGACAAAGCATTTTCCTTTAGAGCACAGGCCTCGAATGCTCAAAGATTTTCTCACTGATGATTCAAATTCATGCTCTTCTACTAGCTTCAAATCATTTCCTAAAAAGCCAAGCGATTCTCGCATTCGAACCCTCATCCAAAATGATCTTAATGACTCCAAGCTCCTTACATGTCGATCAAGAGCAGCCTCAACTACAATCTCTGCATTTCAGGCAATGATTAACGCCGTCAAGAACATCCACTTAACTGCCATTAAGTCTCCATCAATTTTACCTAGAAGCCTTTCACGGAGGCCGTCTAGAAGTACAAGGAGCACATGCAGGGAGATTAAAACTGAAAACGAAAACAAACAAACTCAAATCAAAATTACAGTCACGATCAAAGACATCATGCAGTGGAAATCATTTCGAGACCTTGAAGAAGAGAAATCACCGCCGTTCGATTTGTCATCCTCCTCGCATCACTGCACCACCGCCACTACACCCTGTAGCAGTTGCAGCAGTAATGGATCAAGCTGGTGTGACAGTGATTTCACGTCTGAGTACGGTAATTTTGAGGAGAATGATGACAACGAAGTCGAAGTGGGTAAAAAATATTTACGGCGTGTCGGCGAGGAAGAGCACTCAATGGAGCCGACAAAGCGATATACAGCAGTGGGGCTCAAGGTGAGGCATTATTTAGTGCATCGCATCTTTAATAATATTGTGTGTGTCTGCTGGCGAGGGTCCGTAGATGTGTTAATTTATGATTTAAAAGGCGGTGATAGTGTGTCTTTTAGCGAGATTCGTTTGACCTTGTCTGTCCGGTACGGCACCCTGCTTACAAAAACCTGTAATTTAGCGTTTTTGTCTTTATCTTCACTTCATATGAGACAAAAGAAAATCAGTTGCCAATAAATTATTCTAATTAATTAATTTGATGACAGGATGGGAAGCAACACAATAGCCCATTTTCAGTAATTGACATCGAATTTGAAGAAGATGAAGAGTCAAGTTCATTCTTCGATCAAAGCTTTGCAACGGAGACAAACACCAGCTATGAAGAAGAAGAAGAGGCATGGCAATTACTGAAACATGTTAAAGAGACGAGTTCAGTTGGGGAATGCAGAAACAATCTGGACAGACTGCTGCTGGATTTTTTTCGAGATGAATTGAAAATAAAGGGATACCAAAGTAGAAATGATAAGTTTGGTTTTGAGATATTAAGCAGAGTAAAAGCTTGGATTGATGGTGAACAAAGCCTATGGATTGGATGGGATAAGAAGGAGGCATATGTTAGAGAAATGGAGAGGGAAGGGAAGTGGATCAAGTTTGAGGAGGAGCAAGAAGAGGTTGCTTTGGCAATTGAGAATTGGATGCTTGATGAGCTACTGCTTGATCTCTTCTCTTGAAATTTGATGGATTGGGCCATTCTGGAAGAACCACTAGTGTCCGGCCCGCAATGTATTAGAACAAATGGATTGGGCAAGACGAGAAGACGTTGACTTTTCCAAGACATCACTCATGTCTCATGCAACATTGGCCTCGCTTGTGCTGCAATTTCGTACACTCATGTATATAAATAAAAACAAGGAAGATAATCAGAGAGATGTAACTGAATTTTCATAGCAATTTATCATTGGTTTAAGCAAATTGCATTAGTCATTACTCGCGCTGTGATTATAGGTTTGGCTTTGGTTGGTCATGGAATGCTGATGGGCCTTCTCAATTTTTGTTTTTATTTTTTTTCCGTGAGGCATAATAATTTCTATTAAAGAAAGCCAGTAGGCAATTACATATAAGGATTTAGGCTCATAGGCCCAATACAATAGAATCCACTCCAGCTGCCCAACCCAAAGACCAAGGCCTAGCCACAAACCATAGAACCCTAGAGTGAGGAGCACAGCATTATTAGAGAACATGCCACCAGTCATCGTTGCCACACCTCTGTAATTTCAAGAGTCAAACCCGGCCTCTTTGGGTTGCTTTACCAGCCTCAGGAGTAGAAAAACCAAAGAACATCTACCTACAAGTAAGACTAAGAAGAAAGTTAAGGGTGGACACTGCAAGCCAAGCAAAAGCCCAAACTCTTGAATATTGGAGATGAGGATCTATCACCAGAGGTATAAGGGAGGGGATAACAGAGTTTCTGGCTTTTCTCATGGCCAAAAGGATCACCAGCGGTTAGAGAGCAACGGTTATGGACCCTGAGAATACCATCCTCTTCATAGCTTTTCGCAATTCTTAGAGATAAGAAATTGTCACACAACTAAAGTACCACAAAAGGTAGAAACCCACAAGCAGATCAAGAATAGCCCTCCCAAATTTGCTTAGATCTGCCAAACAGTACGTCCAACAAAACTATTTACAACCCGCCCAACTCGCCCGGTGCTAGAGAGGGAAAACCCATTACCAGGTAGGGAAGAAGCCTCCCTTGCCTGAATGGGGCAAAAGAGACTAAAAAACGAAAATCCTGGAAAAAAAAAAAAAAGAAAGAAATTTCTCTCTCTAAGGATTAAATTTATCACTTTAGAAATTTTATCCCAATTTATTAACCCAAACTCTTGCACTCCTCAGCATGAATTTATTATACTAGGAGCTTCAATTTAACACTGTATTTGAAAATCAAAATCCAATAAAAAAGCTGCAATTTAGCAAGGCATAAGTATTTTTATGAGGATCACGTGCATCTTCAAGACTCTGGAATGTGAATGTCAACATGTAACCTAACTTGAAATTTGCCATAATACCGTGCCTTGAAATTTGTCAAATTCACATTCTAATTCATTTAATGATCATAATATTCGAGTTTATTCCAAATTGAATAAAATATTATTATTTTAATTAAAAATTAAATTCAATTATCTTGTAATTGTGAATTTTAATCTGGAATTGTTTGGTCACAACGTTCAATGCATTCTTTGATGATGGGCGCGACCACATGCCTTCAATGCTAACCTTTCATCCAACATTTTTGAGTGAATCCACAGATTTTTTGGAATATAAATTGAGGAAAAAGAGAGAGAAAATTTAATAAGCTTAGTCCTATACTCAAAAACTCCAATTGAGACGCTCCATTTGATCCATTATCAAAGGGGAACATCTAATATTTTTGGCTTATAAATATAATTCAACTATGTTTGTTTTTATAATAATAATTATTAAATAAATTATTAAAAATTTAATTTAATAATAAAATATATAAATTATAACAAAGAATTAAAATCAAAGTAAGCATGGGTGCACTATGTGGTCTGATCGAGAAAACCGTGGGCGGGAGCCTAGAAGAAATTAAGAGAGCCACTTGAGCGTTCGTGTCGAGTGGCGCCACTCTGCTTGCGAAGGGCCACATGGACAACGTGGATGGCATGCTTCTTTCCCATTTGCTTTAATTTTTTAACTAAGAATTGAATTATTTATTTTTTATTTAATTTAATTAATTTAACTTTACTCAATTTTAATATAAACAATGTTGGACAACAGCTTTAAAGTAAAATTTAATATTTTAATTAGAATTAAAATATTACCTTTTAGAGAGTATTTCGATTAAAATTAATAAGATTTTAATATTATTTTTATATTTAATAATTAATTAATAATTATTTTTATTAAATATTTTTATTTTAAAAATTATGTAAATAATTAAATATTAATAATTAATTATTAATAAAATAATTGATAATTAGCAAAATGATTAAATTAATAAATAAAATTAAAATTTAAAATATTTTAAATAAATTAATAATTACTTATTTGTTAAAAAATCATTTCATTTTTATTCAAGCAATATAAAAGGAAAAGGCTTTCTGATTATCTTGAAGGTTATGTTATTATTAAAGATTATTTGTTTATATCTTTAAAAATTATCTTTACTAGTTAGCTAAGAGGTTCCTTTTCATCTCAAATCAGGTTAGTCCAATCCTACTCTAATAAATCCTCTTTTAATTCAAAAGATAAATATCTGAAAAATACTCACCTTGGAGGTGAAGGCCCAGGCTACCCCATCCATCCAAGAAAGTCAATATCATGGAAACCATATGCACCGTCACCCATTCAATACCACCCCTCTTTTTCCTCCATTATAAAATCATTCTTCCTACATTGGCAGGAGCATAGCAGAGAATTTTTCTATGTACAGGACCATTTGTAATGGTTAACTTAACGAAACGGAAGCCATTTTTACAGTAGTTTTTTTGAATTCCACATGCAAATGTGTTGATGAAGGTTTTGCACTGTTGATTAAACCCCATCTTCAAGCCTTTCATTGATTCTTTATCGGTTTTATTAAGGAGGGAGAAATCTGAGCAAGACAAGACACAAATGAAGAATGAAGAGCAAGCCCGGTCTCTGTTTGGGATTTCTCTCACTGACAGACCCAGATGGCAACAGTTCCTCATTTGCTCTTCTGGTTTTTTCTTTGGGTATCTTGTCAATGGCATCTGTGAGGTACTTGCGCTGTTTTCCCATTTTCTTGTCAATGATCATGCTCTTTTTGGTTTCTGGGAAAGTTCAAATCTTCGCTTAGAGAAATGCAGCGTCGAAAGGGAGAGGGATAGGAATTCGTGTTTTCTTTTGCCTGCTTATTGCACTGCTTGTGTAAAGAAACGGTGACTTTATTATCTTTTTTTTTCTCTTTTCCTCATTTTCTCAGTTTTCAAAACCAAGGTTAAAGTTTGATTCTTCTGTACTCTGTTTTCTCGCATCCTCTGTTTTTAGTTGATTTCATTTGTTCATATTGTTTTTCATAAACCCACAAAAGCAGATTTATATTTAACTGTTCATATCAATCTTGAGAATTTGGTTAATTTATAATTTTGCTTAAAATTTGCTTCTTGTAATCTTAGATTATACTAGCAAACTATCTTTTAGGAGTAGGATATTTTATTTTTCAATTGCTAAGCAAATCTTAACCAAAAATTGTGTAAATTTCAGGAATATGTATACAACCGGCTCCAATTTAGGTGAGTTGCATTTGATCATGATTGATATGCTGTTGCATGTGTTGTGATGAGTGTTGATATTTGATTGATGATCTTTAATTTTCCAGCTATGGTTGGTACTTCACATTTGTTCAAATCTTTGTCTACATTTTCCTGATTTATCTCCAAGGCTTTACCACCAAGCAAATGGTGAACACATGGAATACTTATTTCAAACTCTCTGCAGTTCTTATGGGTTCCCATGGACTCACAAAAGGGTCTTTAGCTTTTCTTAATTACCCTGCACAGATCATGTTTAAATCCACCAAGGTAAACAACAAAACCGGCATCCTTTTTCCCTTGTTTTTCTTAGTAGGTTACTATTTTACTAGTAGCTTTGTTGGTGGTGCAGGTTCTGCCAGTGATGGTGATGGGGTCCTTTATTCCAGGACTGAGGCGGAAATATCCAGCTCATGAATACTTATCAGCACTACTTTTGGTTGTGGGGTTGATCCTTTTCACCTTAGCAGATGCACAAACTTCCCCTAATTTCAGTATCATTGGTGTTGTGATGATATCTGGTGCTTTAATCATGGACTCCTTTCTTGGTAATTTACAAGAAGCTATCTTTACCATGAATCCTGAAACTACACAGGTAATAATTAAGTTCTGCAAAACCTACTATATATAAATAAATAGTATCTGCTGGTTTTAAATGGTAACCTTTCTTTACAGATGGAGATGTTGTTTTGTTCAAGTGTAGTGGGTTTGCCTTTCTTGATCCCTCCCATGATTTTCACCGGAGAGTTATTCAGGGCTTGGAATTCTTGTTCTCAGGTAATAACTAACATATTAAAAAACTGTCTTTTATATTAGTTTAATGTGTAATTTTTGTTAATGCAGCATCCATACGTATATGGGGTGCTAGTGTTCGAAGCCATGGCGACGTTTATTGGGCAAGTGTCTGTCCTTTCTCTGATTGCCCTTTTTGGTGCAGCCACCACAGCCATGGTACGCTCCTCTCACGTTCCATTGATATCAGGGTTTTTAATGCAACATTGAATGCTTATTAATGGAATTTGTTTTCTCTTTTTTCAAACTAGGCTTTAATGGTAAGAACTAGGAACCTTGAATATATAGTAAATTTGTTTGGCTTTGGCAGGTGACGACGGCGAGGAAGGCAGTGACATTATTACTATCATATATGATATTCACGAAGCCATTGACAGAACAGCATGGGACTGGACTTCTATTGATAGGAATGGGGATCACATTGAAGCTTTTGCCCGATAACAAGCCTGCGAAGCCCAATTTTCACAAACCTTCCTCTTCCTCTTCCTCTACTGAAGATGTTGAAGCTCGTCAAGAAGAGAATAGGCCATTAGTCTAAATTTTATATTACTGTTCCTGCTTGTAGTTAGAGATTTTCTACTACTTATGACTAGTTTCATTTGCATGGATGATACATTTCTTAATCATGGAATTTTATAAATTTCTTTTAAAAGCCATCCAGAATTGAAAAAAATAGTTTCCTATTAAATTATGAATCCTTATTACTCTAATTGAGGGTGTACATAAATAGGGTATATTTAATAATTTTTTAAAAGCCGCTTTTTTTTTTCTTTTCATTTTTAATCCTGTTGAAATGCTAAAACGACGACTCAAGAAGAAAAATCTTCATTTGTTAGTATTTGGATTGAGAAGGTGTTTTTTGGCTTGAGAATATTAAAAATTAGTGTTCTCTCTCATAAGAAAGTGAATATTTTGTATAATATAAAAAGTGTATGGTATATGTACAGTAGCTACACTTAATAATTTTTTGTGTTTTCTTTAGCCAGGCATCAAGGCGTTGGCATGCCCAATGACACTGAATCCATTGTTGACCCATCAATCAAAATGGTAGTGAGAGCTAAGAAGAAACAGTAAAAATTACAATTTTTTTGAAAGGCAGTAAAATTACAGTTAAATATAAGTAGGAATAATTATATAGTAATTATTTATTGATTAAAAAAATAGTGGTTATAATTTTATAGGATTCATTTTTATCCAAATTTCTTACTTCGATTGTAATTCTATGTGAAAAAAGAGGAGGAGGAATATTAGAAGAACCATGAAAAGCTTTGGAGAACAAAAAAAAAAAAAAAAAGCAAGAGGAGAGTATGTGATGGCCCTATTTGGTAATAATTTGCGGGAGTTATTTATGAAAAATTATTTCTAAAATATATTTTGATTATGATCGGATAACAATTAATTTTTAATAATTAATAATTAATAAAATAATTGACTTTTATTAAAATACTTAATAGTTACTATAACTATTAATATTACCAAACAGGCTAAAAGAGCATGGTTTACTTTGGACCTGATGCCATTGTCGCTTCTCCCTCATTTCTTCCATCTCCGCCACCCAATACTCTTCCGGTATTCTTGTAACTGAGCATATATAATCATATATTGGATAATGAAGATTGAGATCCACAGAAGGCACGGAATGAAGTCATGCACAAGGTTGAAGTTCAAATGGTTCATTCAGTTTCCATAGCTCAAAGATAATTGCAAGGCATGCTCTGCTTCCTTGAGAAGCAATCTCGAGATCTTCCATTTGCCCCCTTCTATACATATGCTATGCTAGCCCATTTGTTTCTACTCATGGCCATTTGCTTGAGAGACGTAATTTCTTTGGTTTGCTTTTTATTTTTTTTTTAAATAATGTGCTTTCATTTTAAATATTTTAGTCTTTCTTATTCTCTTCGTGCTACAAAGATTCTCTTTGTTAATTTTTACTTTGGCTCTAATTTTTTTTAGGAGGAAGCTTGTGTTAAAAGTGCAGTAGGTAAAATTTGATGAAGAAAAATATAGGACCCAACATATGAACTTAAATACATGAGTTCTAACCCATATTTGTATAATCCTAAAATTTCCACCATACTTGTCTCATTAGTTAACTATATAATCACATGAATAGAACTATATAGATTTATTCACAATTTAGATGTGTGCTTTATTCTCAAAATAATCAATTCTTTATAGATGAATCATATAACACCCCTAATTTTTAAATAATTATTTTATATATAAATATAAATATTTTAGTTTAACGCCTAGTGTTGTGGCTTTGCGTAGGTACTTTCGTTTCGTAGCAATTCGACCGTCGCTCGGATCTACAATTTCGGGCTAAGTAGATAAGCTGTCGGAATCATTTTAGAACCGGGTCAAAGTTACAGGCTACCCCACCATTTACAAACACTCTGGACGCCTTCCAAGTGTCAGAATTGGAATAGGTAAATCTGAACTCCGAGTTTCTTCAACTTTATAGTACTGGGTTTAGAATAAAATTTCATAAAATATTTGTGGATAGTTAAAATATTATAATTCTTTTTGTATTAGCTTAGTAATATTGCTAAGGACCACGGAACAAAATTTTAGAATTTTTAGAGCTCATTTTGATAGTTTTTGTAAAAAAGGTTAGTTGTAAGGATTAAATTGTAATTTTTTAAAATTATGGTTGTTGATTGTTTCGATGGGCCTAGGAGGGGCCATGTGATGTGATTGAGATATAGTTGTGTGACTTGTAGATATAGAATTATATTTTTGAGTCTTTTTGCAGGTTGGATAGGTCCTAAGTATAGAGAGAACTCTGCTGGATTTTCGGCACAACTTAGGGTGTCTTTAATTCTTTTTAAGCTTATATTGAGTCAATTATATTAAATAAATGTAATGTAATTGTCAGGTGTGTAACACCCCTGATTTTTTTATATATTATTATTGGGCTTCGTGTAGGTATCCTCAATTCGCGGAAATTCGACAGTTGTCCGGATCTGTGAATTTCGGCGAACAGCACTACGGAAAAGTCTCCGAATTGGATCGAGGTTTTGGCTACCCCACCATTGTCAGGCATCCCGAGCGCGTTCCCGAAGTCGGAATCGGCAGAGGTAAACCCGAACCTTGCTTTTTCGTAATTTTCTAGTGCTTAAATAGGATTGAAAATCCATAAAATATTTGTGGTAGCTTAGAAAATTACGATTCTTTTTGCAATAGCTTAGTAATATTTCTAAGGACAGCGGGACAGAGTTTTATAATTTTTAGAGCTTATTTGAGCAGTTTTTGCAAAAATGATCAATTATAAGGACTAAATTGAAATTTTACATATTGTGATGAATGATTGATTTGATGGGCCCAGGAGGGGCTGTGTGATGTGATTGAGTTGTATATATATGGATTGTGGATATAGAAGTGTGTTTTGAGCCCTTTCGAGCAAAGTTGGGTAGGTCCTAGGTATAGGGAGACTCACGGATTTTCGCACGACTTAGGACGTATTGGGTCTTTTCTTGATTTGTATTGAGTCATTTGTATTAAATAAATGTAATATGATTGTCAGGTGAGCCGGGACAGCCTTCTTCCTCCGCCCAGCCGCCACAGTAATTTGTCGTCAAGTATGTGAGTAAAATATTAATTTTAATTATAATTTAGATATTATTATATGTTCAGAATGCGCATGCATCACTTATATGCTTATATTTATGTAGTTAAACTCTAGGCACGATTTATGTTGCATTCATAATCGTTGATGTACCATGGATGTTGTTGTGGTAATTTGGAGCAGCAGCGTGCGTTGGCGTGCGTGTGATGTGGTGTGGACTATGGATAGGACGGGGTAGTCACGGCTTGAGTAATTCGCTGGGACCCGTTCCTTCGAGGGGTAGTCACGGCTTGAGTAATTCGCTGGGACCCTCGATTTGGTTATTAAGTGGAAGTCCGAGCTTGAGTAATTACCGGCACCGAGTTGGATTTAAGAGAGCCGTATAGGGGATCAGCTCCCATATGTTATGATTGATACTACAGGGTGTGTGAGTGCTCCAAATTACCTTTTTGATGTTATGATGTGAAAATGTTGTGTATCTGCATTTCACTCTACAAAGTTGCATTAGTTTCAGATAGTTATAGAGATTATAGTTAAGATTGATATTTTACTCTCTGAGTCGAACGCTCACTCCTGTTCAAAAATTTTTACAGGCCACAGGAGGATATTTTGTTCTGGGTTAACCTGCCTTTTTACCTCGCAGGTTGTTTATCAATATTGTGTAATTTTAATTACTCCTAGAATTTCCGCATGTGTTAGCAGTAATTATTTGAAATTGGTCTGTAATATTATATTCATGTTGGACCTGTAAACTTAATATTTTAAGTCTGTTTGATGGATTGGATGAGGGAGCTGAGCTCCCATTTATTATTATGTTGATGAGTATGTGGAGGGTGAGCTGAGCTCCCCAATGGATTGTTTATTGTGTTTACAGGTCGGGTGAGTCGAAAACTCCCCGTTGGAAAGTCCATTTTATGGCCGGACTCTGTCCGTTTGTTTTCTTGATATTGGGCCCAAATGGGCCTTAGAGTTGGGTTAATGAATAGTTAAGGCTTACTACGGGCCTCGGGGGCTTTAGGCTGGCCCAGGTCCTAGTGCCGGTCCGGCCCATAGGTTGGGTCATGACAAATGTGGTATCAGAGCTTAGGCTCCAGATTCCTAGGGAAAAGTTGTCTAAAGTGTTGGGAAGAGTCTACTAGGAGTCACATGCGGAGTATAGGATTCTGTTTCGTCTTTTCCTGTAATTCTTTGTTTCTAGATTCTACGTTATACCTCGGGAAATATAAGATTACCTCAGTTAGTGTCTTGATTTTCGTGGAGTACACATAAATGTGAAATAGAGTTAGTAGACATGTGAGATCTATCATGAGGATACGTACTCCAAGAAATGTTATATTTTTGTCAGTATGGGTTTAAATGGTGTGCCCATTTCGTGTAAGACACGAGTACATAAAAGTGAGTCTTAAAAGTACAGTTGCCCTAGATAAGGATGAGGATACCACTACTGGCAGTCATCAGTAGATGACCCAGTCAGAATAAGTTTGTGATAATAGAAGATTCAGGAGAGATAAGGAATTAGGAGACCTAGTCTGTCAGGACGTATCGTAGTAACTATACAATGTTCTCGATGTCTGCTCTGTAAGCTGCAGATTACAGTACCGACATGAGATTATTGTGTAGAGCTGCGTGCATCCCCGTGGTGCTCCATAATGAGGATGTTGCAGGCAGTCTCTATTTTGGTACAGTAATACCAGAACAGAGTTCTATATCTGCAAAGGAGTTGGGAACTCCTGGTTAAGAGTCTAGAGCTAGAATATCGAAAGGTCACAGTTGGGTGGTAACTAGAGTCAGTGACTCAGTTACCCTAGCATGAGCTAGAGTTCTGATGAAGAGTTGCCATCGGACTGGAGGTTTGGACTAGTTGCAAAGTAAAGTTGATACCTATAGAGTGAGACCATCTAGTCTTCGGTATGGAATTTTGGATGGTTTTTGCAGAACGATAGACGTTTTGCTTAGAACTTAGTGAGAATAGAATACCTTGTGTGTATCAGTATGGAATAAAGTACAACCCTACTACTTAGAGAAGGTCGAAACTATGAATTGATGATTTACAGAGCTATGATATGATAAAAGAGACATTAATTTGACAGGGTTTTGGGCAAGGTGGTAAATGTAGTACCTTTGTTGCAGCAAGTTAGGGTATAGTCCTATCTTTCGTAAGGGATCGAAAGTTATTATTAATAATGGTGACCAATAAAATAGTGCCCCAGATAGGACTGTAGAGTGTGGTAGAGAGTAGTTGGCTCGGGTATCCTGCAGAGGATACAAGTTTCATTATAGGAATAATATATAATCAGATCACGATGGATGTAAATCCTTTGAATTGGATGACGGGTTTGGATGCCCGGAATCTTAAGTTTTGGCTAATTGAGTAAACATGGAAAATAATAATAATAATAATAATAATAATAATAATAATAATAACAAATAAATAAAATTACTGCAGAGTCAGTTCTCGAGGTAGTAAGGGTATTATGTAAACTAAAGGATAAGAGTAGAAATCATACGATAAAGGTATGACTGCAATTTCCTGAGTTCCTTTCTAACTTCATATCGTTCAAAACAATAGTATAATCTAATTATAATAGTGTCAAGAGTAATAAATTAGCAAAGATAAATTATAGAAGACCAATGGATAGAGAAAGTGCAGAATGAAAGTTTGGACAATTGATTGCAGATGCAATATAATCTAAATGCTAGTGGAAGTACTAGCTAGAGTGGTCAAAGGACTAAATCTGAGTAGCACAGACATATGATAACGCGATAGAGACTCTGAAAGATATAGTTAGCAAGTACAGCTATTATGTTAGGAAGAAGAATGGAACCAGGGATAGAATAGTTAAGTTCTATTTTGGGTAAGACAAAGGAAATAAATGAAAGGACAACCTAAAGAGCGCATAATAAAAGGAACAAAGTTAAGATATAGGATAGGCTAAGTGTTATTCTTGGCAAGGAGAATGACAAGGATGGAAAACCCAAAATGGGACCACATTAGTGAGAGAAGTGATGGAGGTATGGAATACAATAATAATGAGTAAATGTTAGAAGGTGTGCGATGGTATTGCGGACTACCTAAATAGGTAGAGAAAGAGAAGTTAGTAAGCAGTAAGTTGAATAAAAGTCAGTCTAAGGGATCAAATAGGTATGATGAGAGGAAAAGAATGATAGATAATGATACATATGCTTAGTTTAGACTTTTGAGATAGTGAAAAGGTAGTTAGAGGTTCGTTATGAATGTCAGGCAAACATTGTTAATGTGATCAACAGAATCACTTTGTAGTGAAGCAATAACGACAGGACAACAGTAGGGGTAGAAAAAAAAAAAAAAAAAAGACAAGTTTGGGTGGTTATAAATCACTAGAAAGTTCAAGGATCAAATTAATGACCATAGATAAGGGTGGAATTAGTGTTGGAAGAATTTATTAGTGAGAGAAATCTTTCAGGAATCAACAAAAGTTAAGGGCACAATAAAAACGATGATAGATATGAATCATAGGTCGAGTATAAGTAAAGTTAATAAATTATAAAATATTATGTCAAGAAGGAAAATGGTACGGTAAAGGGTTCATGCAGATGATACCTTATAGGTAGAGCATAATTGTGCTAGGAGATGATGAAATTTGGAGAGAAAGACCAAGAAACTTAGGTGAAACGTTATAATATGACAATCGGGTGTAGTTGAATATAAGAGGATATTTTCTTTCTTTTCAAGTTTAGCTTGTGCTTTTGGTTCTAGAAGGTTATATAAGGAACAGAAACTGAGTCAAGGAGACCTAGTTATTGAGAGTTTAGTAGGCACAAATTCATACATAATTTCCTGATATGAGAATGACAGTAAGTGCATACCTAGTATTAAGTATGAAAGGACGAACAGAGTAATGATAGGAGTTAAATTGAGTTAGCTACTAAGGCTTGCAACTGTTTTAAACTATGAGCTGGAGGAAGTACTGTTTATGGTTGAGATTCAATAGATGAAATTGTTGCTGATGGGTAATTTGAGGTTGAAGTTTAGAAAGCTATGGGCAGTATATATGATTATAGTAAGGAGAATGAACACGTGAAGTATCTTGTTTGGAATTAAGGCATGACACATATTTCCTACAGCCGTGTTAGTTCAGATGGAACTTATAGTTTATGGGGCTCATATTCATCCAGGATAAGCAATTTCCTACTAAGGCTGATAGGGAATGATAATGTTCTGATAGTTAAGTTGGAAAAAAGGGGATACAAGAAAAAATTTCTATGGGTAATTATAAGTGTTACATAAGGTGAAGAATGTGCTGGTAGGAGTAAATCATAGGGTTAGAATTCTTGAAGTAATGAAACTAGTATTCAAGATAAGACTAAGAAATAAAAAGAAAGTTAAAGTTGATGATGGGATAAACATCTTTGAAGGAAAAGGTGTAAGGATGAGATAGGACTAAAATTAAGGAATAAGTACAGCAGGTTGAAATGATACCAACAATACCAAAAATAGGAAAAGGGAAGTGGATAAGATGCAAAGGACAGGAAGAGAGCTCGATAGAGTCAGTTATAATGATGAGGATAAGGAGTGTCTAACCACCGCTCGTGTTAACACTACCTATGAGCGGTGAAGGATACACCGTGTACTGTGACGCCTCCAGAGTTGGCCTAGGGTGTGTTTTGATGCGGAATGGAAAAGTAGTGGCTTATGCTTCAAGGCAGCTGAAGAGGCATGAGCAGAACTATCCCACCCATGATTTGGAAATGGCGGCTGTAGTCTTCGCACTAAAAATCTGGAGACACTACCTGTATGGTGAAGTGTGCGAGATATACACCGACCATAAGAGTTTGAAGTACATCTTCCAACAGAGGGATTTAAACTTGAGACAGAGGAGATGGATGGAGCTTCTGGAAGACTATGATTGCCCCATCCAGTACCACCCTGGGAAGGCCAATGTAGTAGCAGATGCTTTAGCGTAAAATCTTACGCGGTTTGGCGCACATTTCAGCAGAGAAGAGACCGTTAATTCAGGAAGTACATGAGTTGATGGATCAAGGTTTAATCCTAGATCTTTCAGATGAGGGGGTCTTGTTGGCTCATTTTTGGTGAGGCGGACTTGCGAGATAGAGTTAGAGTTTCCCAACACAGACCAACAATTAATGAAGATCATAGAAAGAGTACAGCAAGGTGAAGGTGGTGAGTTTGGATTTGCCAATGATGGTACCCTAGTGCAAGGTTCTAGGATATGTGTGCCAGATGTAGACAATCTCAGAGATGAAATCATGCGAGAGGCACACTATACACGGTACACTGTCCACCCAAGTTCCACCAAGATGTACCATGATGTGAAAGATAGCTATTGGTGGAATGGCATGAAGAGAGACATAGTAGACTTTGTGTCCAAGTGCTTGACTTGTCAGAAGGTGAAGTTTGAACACGAGAGACCGTCAGGAAAGTTGCAAGAGCTCCCTATCCCAGAATGGAAGTGGGAAATGATTTCTATGGATTTTGTGGATCGGCCGCTGCACCACGCGAGGATATGATTCGATATGGGTAATTGTAGACCGCCTAACCAATCACTCACTTCTTGCTGTGAAGACTACATATTACGGGCACAAGATGCCCGGCTCTACATTCGAGAAATAGTCGATTGCATGGAGTTCCGCCCATAATATCTGACAGAGGGCCCCAGTTCACTTCTCGATTTTGGAGAAAGTTGCAGGAGGCACTTGGCACACAGTTGAACTTCAGTACGGCTTTCCACCCTCAGACAGACGGACAGTCCGAAAGGACAATCCAAACACTGGAAGACATGCTTCGCATGAGTGTTTTGGATTTTGGAGGTCAATGGGATGAGCAGCTAGCTTTGGTGGAGTTTGCCTACAACAGTTATCACTCCAGCATAGGGATGCCACCCTATGAGGCACTATATGGAAGAAAGTGTAGGTCTCCTCTGTGTTGGACGGAAATGGGGGAAGCGAAGGTGCATGATGTAGACCTAGTGCAGTACACTTCAGAGGTAGTTCCTTTAATCAGGGAACGACTGAAAACAGCTTTCAGTAGGCAGAAGAGTTATGCAGACCCCAGACGGAGGGATGTGGAGTTTGCAGTGGGCGACTATGTATTCCTGAAGGTTTCTCCAATGAAGGGAGTCATGAGATTTGGAAAAAGGGCAAGTTGGCACCTCAGTATATTGGACCTTTTGAGGTTACTGATAGAGCTGGAGCAGTTGCCTACCGGTTGGAGCTACCACCCAACCTTTCTCACGTTCATCCCGTGTTTCACATCTCCATGCTCAGGAAATACATTCCTGATCCTTCTCATGTACTGCAGCCGGATGTGATAGAGCTAAAAGAGAACTTGACATTTGAGGAGCAGCCTGTAGCCATAGTGGACTACCAAGTGAGACAGCTGAGATCCAAACAGATCCCTATGGTTAAGGTTTTGTGGAAGAGTGCACCTGGGAGTCAGAGCGGGACATGCGTAGCAAGTACCCTTACTTGTTCAATGCATAATCATGTGATTTATTCTGCCTTGTGTAAAATTCGAGGACGAATTTTCTGTAAGGGGGGAAGAATGTAACACCCCTGATTTTTTTATATATTATTATTGGGCTTCGTGTAGGTATCCTCAATTCGCGGAAATTCGACAGTTGTCCGGATCTGTGAATTTCCGGCCAGACAGACCAGCTACCGGAAAAGTCTCCGAATTGGATCGAGGTTTTGGCTACCCCACCATTGTCAGGCATCCCGAGCGCGTTCCCGAAGTCGGAATCGGCAGAGGTAAACCCGAACCTTGCTTTTTCGTAATTTTCTAGTGCTTAAATAGGATTGAAAATCCATAAAATATTCGTGGTAGCTTAGAAAATTACGATTCTTTTTGCAATAGCTTAGTAATATTTCTAAGGACAAAAGTGTAGTTTTATAATTTTTAGAGCTTATTTGAGCAGTTTTTGCAAAAATGATCAATTATAAGGACTAAATTGAAATTTTACATATTGTGATGAATGATTGATTTGATGGGCCCAGGAGGGGCTGTGTGATGTGATTGAGTTGTATATATATGGATTGTGGATATAGAAGTGTGTTTTGAGCCCTTTTGCAGGTTGGGTAGGTCCTAGGTATAGGGGAGACTCTGCCGGATTTTCGGCACGACTTAGGACGTATTGGGTCTTTTCTTGATTTGTATTGAGTCATTTGTATTAAATAAATGTAATATGATTGTCAGTTGAGCGACAGCCTTCTTCCTCCTCCGCCCACCGCCACAGAATTTGTCGTCAAGTCCGTGAGTAAAATATTAATTTTAATTATAATTTCGATATTATTATATGTTCAAGATGCCCATGCATCACTTTTATGCATATATTTATGTAGTTAAACTCTAGGCACGATTTATGTTGCATTCATAGCTGATGTACCATGGATGTTGTTGTGGTAATTTGGAGCAGCAGTCGTGCGTTGGCGTGCGCGTGTGATGTGGTGTGGACTATGGATAGGACGGGTAGTCACGGCTGAGTAATTCATTGGGACCCGTTCCTTCGAGGGGTAGTCACGGCTTGAGTAATTCTGGGACCCTCGATTTGGTTATTAAGTGGAAGTCCGAGCTTGAGTAATTATTGGCACCAGTTGGATTTAAGAGAGTCAGATAGGGGATCACTCCCATATGTTATGATTGATACTACAGGTGTGTGAGTGCTCCAAATTACCTTTTGATGTTATGATGTGAAAATGTTGTGTATGTTGCATTTCACTCTACAAAGTTGCATTAGTTTGAGATAGTTATAGAGATTATAGTTAAGATTGATATTTTACTCTCGAGTCGAACGCTCACTCTGTTCAAAAATTTTTACAGCCACGGAGGATATTTTGTTGCAGGTTAACTCGCCTTTTACCTCGCAGTTGTTTATCAATATTGTGTAATTTTAATTACTCCTAGAATTTCCGCATGTGTTAGCAGTAATTATTTGAAATTGGTCTGTAATATTATATTCATGTTGGACCTGTAAACTTAATATTTTAAGTCTGTTTGATGGATTGGATGAGGGAGCTGAGCTCCCATTTATTATTATGTTGATGAGTATGTGGAGGGTGAGCTGAGCTCCCCAATGGATTGTTTATTGTGTTTACAGGTCGGGTGAGTCGAAAACTCCCCGTTGGAAAGTCCATTTTATGGCGGACTGTCCCGTTTGTTTTCTTGATATTGGGCCCAAATGGGCCTTAGAGTTGGGTTAATGAATAGTTAAGGCTTACTACGGGCCTCGGGGGCTTTAGGCTGGCCCAGGTCCTAGTGCCGGTCCGGCCCATAGGTTGGGTCGTGACAAGGTGAGTCAGGACAGCCTTCCTCCTTCGCCTAGCCACTACATTGACATCGGTTTACATCTGTGAGTAAAATATTAATTTTAACTATAATTTCAATATTATTATATGTTCAGGCATACCCATGCATTACTTATAAATATATATTTATGTAGTTAAATATTATGCACGTTTTATATTGCATCTTTAAGTCGGGGTAGGCACAGCTCAAGATGATCTTGCTGACCCCTGCATTTGGTCTATTAATAGAAAGTCTGGCTTGAGATATACTCGCTGGCAGAGGTTGGATTAAGAGAGCTGTATAGGAGATCGGCCCCCATTTATGTACTGTTTGAATATTATATGTGTGTGTGAGTGCTCCAAATTACCTTTTTGTTGTTTACGATGTGAATTGTATGAAAATTATGAAGGTGTTACATTCCACTCTTTAGAATGCATTAGCTTTAGATAGCTATAAAAATTGTACTTAAAATCGGTATTTTACTCTCTGAGTCGAACGCTCACTCCTGTTCACCTTATTTTTCCAGGATACAAGAGATTTCTTATTGAGTTCTAACATGCATCTCCCCTTCGCAGGTCATTTAGTAATATTTGATATGTTTTGCATAAATTTACTAAATTATAGAACTTCGCATGTGTTAGAAATATTTTATTTGATTTGGGTCTGTAATATAATGCAATGTTAGATCTGTAAATCTATTAAATGTATGTAAGATTGGATTGGATGAGGGAGCTGAGCTCCCATTTGATTTTATGACAGGATGAGTATGTGAAAGGTGAGCTGAGCTCCACAAATTGATAAATATTGTGCTTACAAGTTGGGTGAGTCAAAAACTCCCCGTTAGGTGGTCCATGTTATGATCCAACTGTCGGATTGATTTCTTAAAATTGGACTCAATATGGGTTTTAGAATTGGGTTAAAGAGTAGTTAGACTTACTACGGAGTTGGGGGCCTTAAGCTGGTCCAAGTCCTAGTGTCAGTCTGGCCCATAAATTGGGTTGTGAGAAATCAAGAGAGAGTCTTTTAAAAATCCTAAGAACAAAAGTCAATAAACTACCACTTAATGCACACACTTCACACTATCGTTTATATGTTTCTTTTTTCTTCTATCACTAATGAAAACAAAAATTTTGCTAGTTATAAATTATAACACCTTTTTGCCCAATAATTGCATCGCTTTATACATGTAACTATATTAAGGAGAATTGCATCTTTTTATGTAGTTATATTCTTTTTTGCCAATGTATATAACTTTTGGATTTTACCACATTTTGGCAATATTTATAACTTTGAGATTTTGCCAACTTTTAACAATGCGCATGACTTTTCATATGATTATTATTTGTTTGAGTTTTCAGTTAAATAGATTCATTTTAACCCATATGGGTGACCCAAATTATATTTTCAACATTTGACCACAAGAGAATAGCACCTAAGAGTTGCTAAAGAACCAAAGACTCGAACAGAGTCACCTAGGCAACTAAAGACACCTGAACACACAGCTGCCATATAAAGAGAATTAACAAGAGCATAGCACTGTCAAAAGACACCGATAAAACACTTGCAAAGCAACAAAATGAAGACAACAAATCATAGGCACACCAGCCATTATGCTTTTCAAAGTGCTCTAACCACTAAGAGATAAGAACCAACCAAATACTTTCTGTGCCAAAAACTCGACTTGGGGAGCCCGAAAGACAACAAGCCTCTTTTCTTTGCTCCGTCCTGGAACTCCTAAGGAAAAGCCTCCAAGATATCACATCAACTGGGATAAAACTTACTGATTACAAGAACAAACCAAAATACCATGATGCCCCAATTCTTACAGACAGCAATTTCTACATCCACTATTCATCCAAAGAGAGCCTAGAGGATTTAAATCGAACACCAAATCTTCCTCTGCTGCTGCAAAATCTCGCGGATGGTTAAAGGAACCAAGTCGAGAGCAAACACCAAAAAAGAGAAGATTTATGAGAATCATAACCTAGAATGTGACACAACCCAACAAAGGAACATGGATCCAATTCTTCTCCTGTGAATTGCTAATAGAAAAAAAAAAAAAAATCTTCCTTCAGATTGATTTCTCATACTTCATTTGCATATATATATATATATATTTTTAATATTTGATTCACATTTGTCAAAGCAATAGTGTAAAATTTTCACTGTAAAATATCTGGGTAAATATGTGGATGTATTAATTTGTCGATTTTGAAGGGAAATTTTATTATTTATCCTCTCTTGTTCAACCGAGTTGATTTCCTTCTCATTTCCCCTTGTGTGTGTATATTTCCATCACTCATTATGATTCAAGAGGATTTTACCCTTTACTTCAACAAGAAAAATATAAAAAAAAAGGAAAATCATCAAGTCCTTTTACTATCTAATTAAAAATACATGAATTCCATGGCATTGAGTTGCAGCCAAAGGATGGTCATAGGAGAGAGATTATTTATTGCTCTCAGTACACATGTATTTGCTCTCGTAATAATATGAATGTAATCTCAAAATTTACGTACTTACAAGAGAGTAAGTACTATTTTTATGAAAAAAATTTTACTTAAATCTTATTAATTATAAATTTAATATATAAATATATGGATATTGTTTGTGTATTAAATGCAACATAAACCAAGTGTAAGTAAAAAATTTTCTCTATACTTATATCCTCACGGAGTATTACATATATAATTTTCAAGTATATCCTCGTTTACATGCAGAAGCTAGTATGGCTTTTATTGTTGCCTATTCGCTATTGGAGGCAGAAATGCCCAGAAAACTTGTGGGTTGAAAGTTTGTTGATGATTAACGCGGTCAAATGTGCTGCCTATATGTCTTTTGATGGCGTGTAACGAAGTTGAATCAGGCGGATGTGGAAGAATGGCAATGACAATATAAAATTGTCCTCTTCTATGACGAAATATGGCCATGTATCAAAAGCATCGACTTTCTATATATGTTTCAGAAAGATCGAGAAACAGTTACATATATGGAGCATTTTTCTTTCAAAGGTTTCCTTTACAATTTGCCTAAACTCTTTCCCTGTTCCTTCCCTTTAAGCAATCGAAATAATTAATATTGTTGGGCGTTAAAGAGAAATTGCAAACAAATTTAATCCAAAGTTTACGTAAAGATCAGTACAAATCCAGAAAGAAATGAAACTACAAAATCCAACTAAAGCAGGCCAAGCATTAAGGCAAAGGAATTGATGAACAACAAGTGGAGTCGTTTTGGGGCAGTTTTTGGCCTTACAATAAGAAGGTGACTCACGTAACACTATCACGTCCATCTTGTCATGCCACCCCACCCCTCCATAAAAAACCGCCAAAACTGACCTTCACACCTCGCTCGTGCTCCCTTTTTACCTTCCTTTCCTTCACTTAAATACCAAGAACCCCATCTTCTTTCTCCATATTTATCTCTCTCTCTCTCTCTCTTTCTCATGGCTTCCAAACTCTGGAAGAAGTCTGCCTTCACACTAATGTCCATAGCTGATGCAGCTTCATGGTACTGCGTCCTTGTCCTTGTGATCCTTATGTTGCAAAGCTATATGAGAGAAACGTCTCAAGCGTCGTACGATCCTTATGAGATTATCAGAGGCAATCAAATCTTGGAGCGACCTTGCGATGAGATTTATGTTGTTCAAGAAGGAGAAACCCTTCACACCATTAGCGATAAGTGTGGTGATCCCTTTATAGTGGAGCAGAACCCTCATATCCATGATCCAGATGATGTTTTCCCTGGACTTGTCATCAAGATTACTCCTCCATCAAAACCTACATAGATATTATTACTGTAGTTTTGTTAATTTTGCTTTATTCTTGTACATACATGGACCATTACTTTTCTTAATTTAGTTGTAGAAACATGATAAACTAAATAAAGATATTCTGTGAGATCAAAACAAGAAAATACATGATCAACTAGAATTATTTGTATTAGAATTTGCTTTTGATTTTATTTTGTTAAGTTTTAAGGTTTGTAATGCATTAAAATTTGATTGTAAAATAGGAAATCAAATTTCAGATATAAAATATCTTGCAATCTATGGGGTTTTCATTTGCTTTCTATAAACATGCATATAAAATCAGGATTTGAAGTTGCATTTGCTTGGAATTAAGTGGTTGAAACAGAGCCCACAATCAGACGAGGATCGGCAATATATTCCAAGCTTTCTACCAACGCGCCTTGGACAGGCAGCCCAATCCAAATCCATCATCCGTCAGGTCTTTAGGAGTTGGTAGTTGGGACCAAAGAGTGTTTCTCAATAAGCATAAATAAATTATTTTTCTTTCTATTAGTATGCTATATACAATGAAAGGAAATTTTTGTATAAATTCAGTTTATTATGAATCTAAAATATAAATATATATTTATTATGAATTTAAGATATAAATATATAAGTCTCACCGTACATTTTGTATATTAAATTTATGATTGATTAAGTCTAAATAAGAAAAATCTTATAATGAAAACTCATTTTACGTGGGCTCTCTATATTTATTTGTAGTTTTGTTAATTTAAATTATCTAATTAAATAGTCTGATCTATGGTAGAAGTTGATAGAAGACTTGGGATTCTGCCTACAATTTTACACACACATAACAAAAAATGTCATAAAATCAATTTATCACAAAAATATTTATGGTCCATGAATTAATAATAATGCATCTTGATAATGGTGGATCCATTGTCATATTCCTTTTAAAACATGAAAGAGTTGGGCATAACTTTTCTTCTTTAAGTTGCCCATTATGGAAGCTAAGAAAAAATTGCTGGCCCACGTACGTGCATGGATTATTTAGATAAAAACCTAACATTAGTGGCTACTTTCCATCGTGCAATCGCAGAACCTGAAGTCTGGTTAATATGGTGGGTATGCCCAAAAAGGAGTTCTTTGTTAAACTTGCCAATTAATTGCATTAATTTTGCTCATCTAATTATTCATAAAATTAAATATGATTAGCTAGCCCTTAGTACATGATTGGTGAAGAAAAATACAATAAGATGTTGATATCAAGCACATACGTGTAGTTGTGATCCGTCGGATCTAAACGATCATTTTCGATTGGTTTGGCAGTGGTGGCACCCAATTCCTCATAAGGACAAATGATAGATCATAAATGAAAGCAGTTGAGGCATGGCCGATCACTCGATAATGGCCACTGTAAAGCATGAAAGAATATACGCGCATCATAATGGTATAGAATAGAGGGGTAAGGGACCGAACCCCACTTAATGGGGGTCGGACAAAACTTTTGATACCGGCCGTGTGGCTTCTCAACCACAAGCACGCACCTTACCTTTTATGCCCAAATCCAACATCAATGGCTAAGAAATATGAGATGTTTAGGCAAGAAAATTGGAGAAATTTATTTAGCAATTGCATGTGAATCACTTTACACTTGATTTCATGTCAGTTCTTTCCCTTAAGTGGCAATAATAATATATAGGAAGAATCTTTTCCCAAATCTTGACCGAATTGCATATCTTGTTACTTTTTAACTACCAAATTATAACAATTTCTCTTCCTCTCCATTTAACATGAAAATATATAATAATTATGAGCTTGCAGGAGTACATTCAGTGGGTATCCATCCATGGATGACAAGAATATTCGATATAAATAAAAACCAACACGACGTATGAATAATGAAATGATGATTGATGTGATGTGATTCTGTTTGTTTGTAATGAATGAATGTCTTTGTGTGATATCTTGTGGGTGGAGTTGCATGCATGCCATTGCCACAGCCCACATACAGTCAAGGATCCTCCAATTAATTCTTCGGTGTTTAGGCTGCCGTGTCGCTCTCCCTTTGGTTTTACAACTATTTTAATTTTTGTGCCAAAGAATATTCCACCATTAACCTTACTTTTTAACCCTGTCTTCTTCTTACTACCCATTTTCTTAATTGCCATCACATGGTTATCCCATAGTTTATTAACTCTGCCCTTTCATTTTTCCTAAGGGTCAACATGGAAATATCGATTTGACACGTGTATTAATCGTCTCCTTTCTTTTTCGCCCCTCTCATGAGAGCCTCCAATAAAGGAACCATTTCCATCCTATCTCTCACACTCTTCACCTTTGAATTCCCCATTTATTTCCCCAGTAAGCTCTCCCCAGAAATTCAATTCCTTATAATCTTTATAATTAAAGAAAGTTTTCTTCACCCTCCAAGCTCAGGCTGCTACTGTAAGTGAACTGTACTCATATATAATAAGTGAAAAATGTCTGTGGAATGTGTGCATGCAGCTTCTTTTAACATTATAATTTTCAGATATATAGATTGCCATGCATCTTCCCTTTCTCAGCTTTTCTAGATCTTTATAACCATATGCAACTATCAATATAGTCTAATTTGAGAACTCGTAATTATAAAAAAAACTTAATTACATGTAAAATATTTTAACTATTGTGGACCACAATAAAAAAAAATTATTATAAGATAGTAGAGGCGAGAATGCAACGGATATGTCACACAGAGAAGTTTGATGGTCACGTGACCAGTATACCTGCTCCTCGTAAATTGGCTTCCTCCCAACTATATTACAAATTTCGCGCGATTTCTCTCACTCTCTGTCTAGATTCATCTTCCCTTCCATTCCGGTTCCTTCATTTCGATTTCTCGATCATACTCTCATCTTGCCAGTGTTCCTGAGCTTATATACTACCACAATTTTGAACCGCATGCACATCACTTGTTTGTTTCGTGTCGTCTCTCCCATTTTCAACGCCCAGTTAATATGTATCGCTAAAGCTTTGGGTGTTGTAATGATCCTGCTGACTGTTTTGAGGGTTTCTTTCTTTTGGTTTTATTCTAATAATCAGCAGAATTTCTTAATAAGACTTGCATTGCAGTATATATATATGCCTTAATTTTGTCTTATATAGTTTCTTATGTGCTTATCATAATTTGTGTGTAGTTGTAGTGTATTGGTTTTGTCGTTAAGGATGGTCGCGTTCGGGAAGAAGTTGAAAGAAAATCAAATTGAAGAATGGCGAGAGTATGTTGTTGCAACAACTTTGATCAAATGGCTTTTAAATTTAAATAATTTTCCTGTAATTATATTTCTACGTGCTCAATTAATTTAAATTGATTAATTTGTTAATGGTAGTTACTGTTAGCATAATTACAGCAATCAGCATGATTATAGGAGATTTGTGTAACATAATTACAGCAATCAGCATGATTATAGGAGATTTGTGTAGCATAATTATAGCAATTATTACAAAATAACGAAAACCATTTATTGAAGAAATAGGAGAAGGACCCCAAATGTCAGAATGAATTAAACCAAAAGGAGTGTCTGAAGTAGTATTATTATGGGAAAAAGATAATGCAGGTTGTTTTGCAAGCTGACAATTTAAACAATTAAATGACTCAAACTTAGTAGATCCTAATAATCCACGAGAAATTAAAGGTTGAATTTTACTGGTAGAAGCATGACCAAGACGAAGATGCCATTGGTGAATGGAGGAATTAGGGATTGTAGCTGCAGACACAAATCTCTGAGGAAGATGTAAAGATGTAAGCTCAAATAATCGACCCACTCTGCGACCCTCCCCAAGAATCTGTCCCGTTTGTGGATCCTGCACTGACACCATGGTGAGAAAAATAACATTTAGTCCTTTTTCACACAACCGACCATGAAATAAGATTGAGTGCCAAATTAGGGATATAATAGGTGTCGTGGAGATGAAGATTTGAGGTAGACACATGACCAAGATGTGTGATGTTCATTTTAGTACCATTTGCAGTATGGATTGGTGGTAAGGAAGATACAGGTTTTGCGAAGACAAGAATTTAAGATTAGTGGTCATATGATTACAACATGCAGAGTCAAAAGCCAATAAGAATTACGGAGTGGCGGACATGGCGCAGGAGAATTAGAAGAGATAACCTGCTTTGAATAGTGCCTCAAGATCACTCATGGTGATGGCGGTAGAGCCCTCGATGTGATGACAGAGGAAGATCCGTGCTTTGAGACATTCTTGAATTTAGAATGCCCTCCTTTTGATCTTGGAGGCGTGTGGGACAATGTTCAAGAATATGACCGTAACCATGACAATATCGCATTTTATGGTAGGACAATATGCAAAAGCATGACCAATTTGATTACAATTCTTACAGAGTTGATTGCCGATTGATGTGAGGATCGAGTAGTTGCAAGAGCACTTCAAATTGAGGAGTTTTATCCAAACCGAGACGAGTCTCTTCAAAAATAATCTCTTGAATAGCGGTTTCCAATGATGGGAGGGGATTTCGATATAGCAGGGACGCGCGTTCGTGCTCATATTCGGGTCGAAGGGCCATTAGAACTTGAATGAGCTGAAGATGATCTTCACCGATTTTGGCACGAGATATTTGATTCCAAATAGGTTGGACACAGGCAAGAAAATCATTCATGATTGACTCGCTTCTTGTTTCAGATTATGAAGAGTAGTCCACAATCGATAATAGTGGGCAAGTCCATTGGTGTACGATATCGATTAGCCAAAAATCCCGATTTCTTTTGCGAGTCATAATTAGCAAACTGGATGTGGATGGACGAGACAGAGGTATTGCGAAACCAGGTGATGATCTGATGATTTTTACTATCCCAATCCTCAAGACGGTCAGCAAATTTTGCATCAGTTTCATCGTTCTCTCTTGTCGGCGTAGTGATATCTCCGGTAACAATACGCCAAAGCTTGCGACCTATCAAAAAACTTTTCATTCCTTGAACCCAAAGATTATAGTTGGAACCAGTCAGAACTGTTGCAATAGGTTTTGAAATATCAGATTTCTCCATTACAACCTCATGAACATACCAAATTAGAACCCCGTGCTCGTCTATGTTGTTTTCTTGGTTATGGCATTGAACACAAAGGGTATCGTTGTTGGGATCCTGTTTCTAATAAGTTACGCATCTCTCGTCATGTTACCTTTTGGGAAAATACTATGTTCTCTTCTCTTTCCAAATTTCATCACTCACAATACCGACTCTCTATTTTTCACCGACTCCTCCAAAGAGTCTGTTTCCAAGTCTGATCCAGTGATTGTGATGTGCTCAATATTAGCCCAACTACACCGCCTCGTTGAATCAAGACCGCTTGTTGATCCGACTACTGCATCTCCTCCTAGCACTACTCTTCGTCGTTCTACCCGTGTAAGAGAAACTCCTCATTATCTTTCTGATTTTCATTGTTACTCTACTATTGCAACCCTTCATGAGCCTCATTCTTATCGTGAGGCAAATCGACCCTCTTTGGCGAAGCTATGACCGATGAACTTCAGGCTTTAGAGAAAACTCATACTTGGGATTTAGTTGATCTTCCACCAAACAAGACTCCTATTGGTTGCAAATGGATTTACAAAATCAAGACCCGTTCTGATGGAACTATTGAACGCTACAAAGCTCGCTTAGTAGCCAAAGGGTACACTCAAGAGTATGGTATCGACTATGAGGAAACTTTTGCTCCAGTGGCCCGATTAACATCTATTCGCAGTCTCTTAGCTATTGTCATTCGTAAATGGAAACTTTTCGGATGGATGTCAAAAATGCTTGTCTTCATGGTGATTTAACAAAAGAGGTTTATATGCATCCTCCTCCTGGTTATCATTCTCCTCATAAGGTTTGCAAACTTCGGCGAGCCTTATATGGATTAAAACAAGCTCCCAGGGCCTGGTTTGCCAAATTTAGTTCCACTCTTGCTCAACTTGGTTTTCTCTCTAGTCCACATGATTTCTGCATTATTCACTCGTCGAATCGGTAGCGGGTATTGTTCTTCTCACGCTTTATGTTGATGATATGATAATAACAGGAGATGATTCATCTGGTATTTTAGAGTTACAACATTATCTCAATCAACATTTTGAAATGAAAGACCTGGGTTCTCTCAGCTATTTTTTGGGCCTTGAAGTTTCTCAAAATTCTGATGGCTATTATCTATCTCAAGCCAAGTATGCATCCGACTTACTTTCTCGAGGTGCATCATCGATAGCAAAACAGTATCAACCCCATTGGAGCTCAATTGCAAACTTACACCTCTTGATGGCACTCCTCTTGATGATCCTACTTTATATCGACAGCTTGTCGGGAGTCTTGTTTATCTCACAGTTACTCGACCTGATATTTCATATGCTGTTCATCTGGTCAGCCAGTTTATGTCTGCTCCTCGCTCAACTCATTTCTCTGCAGTACTTCGAATCCTTCGTTATATCAAAGGCACTCTTTTTCATGGTTTGCACTTTTCCGCTACCTCCTCCCTAGTATTATCTGGCTACTCTGATGCTGATTGGGCTGGTGATCTGACAGATCGTCGCTCTACAACTGGTTATTGTTTCTTCTTGGGTAATTCTCTTATCTCTTGGCGTAGCAAAAAGCAAACGTTATTGCACGTTCTAGCACAGAATCTGAATATCGTGCTCTTGCTGATGCTACATCTGAATTACTTTGGTTACGGTGGTTATTAACTGATTTGGGTGTCACTCATTCTTCTGCCACAATACTCCATTGCGATAATAGAAGTGCCATACAGATTTCTCATAATGATGTATTTCATGAGCGTACCAAACACATCGAAATTGATTGTCATTTTGTACGTCATCATGTTGCTCATGGCACCATATGTTTGATTCCTATCTCCTCTGTCAGCCAAACCGCTGATATATTCACCAAAACGCATCCTCCCGCTCGCTTTCAGGATCTCTTAAGCAAACTCAAGTTGGCACCTGTGCTACCACCTTGAGTTTGAGGGGGGGTGTTAGCATAATTACAGCAATCAGCATGATTATAGGAGATTTGTGTAACATAATTACAGCAATCAGCATGATTATAGGAGATTTGTGTAGCATAATTATAGCAATTATTATTCTTGTCCAAATTAGTTCATATTCTCATGTATAAATAGATGTAATATCTCTGTAAATGGGACACAGACAAATACACAATCCTTTTCTTCATTACTTGTATTCTTTCTTCTAACAGTTACGATTAATGCTAATTATACAATGTGATTCTATTCAGATACTATATTGACTATAAGTTTCTGAAGAAGAAAGTCAACCGTTATACACAACAAATTGATGTTGGGGCAGAAAATCAACTATATGTTCTCAAGGATTTCTCAAGAATGCTGGACTGTCAGGTGCTTACTACTATACATGAATAATACTTTAATTCACAATTTTATGTAACTAGTGCAAAATGACACCCAGGAAAATCATAATGTGAACCACATATATATTTTTCTATCTAAAATTGTGTTTTTTTGTTTTGGGATTTTCGTTCTCGTAATATTCATGATAGGAAAAAGCATGATTGGTTAAGTTGTTCTCATACTATATATCTTCAATTTTGCAGTAGATAATCAGGACTGCTTATTTTATTTTATTTTATTTTTTACTAATAAAATTCAATGCTTTACATGATTCATCAATTATCAGTGCCCTTAACACATTTTTCTCTAGCCCTGTAGTACTATTCCCTTTCATGGTAAGAATGTTTTTAGTATCTTACTGTTTCAGACAAGGCATACAGCCTTGTCTTGCGGTGTAGGATTCTAAATAGCATAGCTTATCAATTTATATTTATTGATAACGCAAGAATGCAATATTACATGTGATGCTTAAAAAAGAAATTCACTTTTCCCTGCCCTTTTTACAATTTCAGATTGAAAAGATTGTCTTGTTTCTGATACAACAGCAAGGACTACTAGCAAGCAGATTATTGAATCTAGGAGAAGAGCATGATGCTCTTTTACAGCAATCAGATGGTTCTAAAATACCTGAACTACGAGAAGCATATAGAGTGGTTGGACATGATCTCTTAAAGCTCCTCTTCTTTGTGGAGATGAATGCTACTGGTTTACGAAAGATTCTGAAGAAATTTGATAAGCGCTTTGGCTATAGATTTACTGATTACTATGTTAAAACCCGTGCAAACCATCCTTATTCCCAGCTGCAACAGGTGTTCAAGCATGTGGTAATATGCTTTAATGAAAAATGTATTCTTCAAAGTATTTATCCTTCAATAATCATTATTTTAAGTTAATAACTCCCTGGAATTATGGCTCATCATGTAACTAGTTGCAGTTTTGTGTTCTTATTTGGTACCTGATATTGAGTACTTGAGCATGCAGGGCATTGAGGCTGTTGTTGGAGCCATATCTCGCAATCTTGCAGATCTCCAAGATCATGAGGGGAACTACATATCAATATATGATCAGCCTTCATTAAGCCACCCGGTTTTTTTCTCATATCCGTTGAAAATTATATGCAGTAGTATTGGCCCCTTTTGTTCTTTCTTAACGTTTTAAACAGTTCCTTTAAGTATTTGTGGCCATTCTTCATGTTGTATTTCAACAATGCATTGAGCGGCATTTTCTTTTTCTTGGTATGTGAAAAGACAAGTAGTCATTTCAATCTAGAGATATATCAAACAAACTTGCCTGGAATCACATTATATGCACTGCAATTTATAAACAATGAAATAATTGTCATAATTTCTGAATATAAAATTATTGAGACTAGAATGGAGAAGTACTTTGAAGTAAAAAATTTGACATAAATTGTTATTATAATTTCTTGGATTTAATAATGTTTCGCCATACTGTAAAAAGACTAAGTGAGATGCCAAACTTGAGCATGTTATGACATCTGTCTTTATATTGATTCAGAAAGTACTTTGCACATGTAATTGACATTTGATGGATAATTTTGCAGGATCCCATCATTGACTCTATTAGAGCGGCTGTAAACAAGTTATCAAACTCAACAAATTTCCTTGAGTACTTGGGGAAGCATGCATTCATTATTCAAGAGGAATTACCAACTTCCTCCGAAGAAAGCTTCATTGAGCAGAATTATCATTTTATGTCACTTCTCCTGAACTTGGTGAACACGTTTCTTTATATGGTCAACACATATATTATTGTTCCAACAGCAGATAACTACTCCCTGAGGCTTGGAGCTGCAGCGACTGTTTGTGGTGTCATTATTGGGTCAATGGCTGTTGCACAGCTGTTCTCTTCAATATATTTTAGTGCATGGTCAAATAGATCATATTTGAGACCTCTTGTGTTTAGTAGCATCATTCTTCTAGCGGGTAACACCTTATATGCACTGGCTTATGATCTTAATTCAATATCAGTCCTTCTGATTGGTCGACTTTTCTGTGGGTAAGTGATTTCTTTGATACTCTCATTAATTGAGTGAAATGACCATGAGATTTTTTTCTTGGTTGATAACAAATAGCATTTTATGCTTTCTCATGCAGTGTCCTGATGCTTTAAAATTGGACTCTTTTGTTTGTTTTACACTATTAATCAATGAGGGTACAACAATATTTCAGGTTAGGCTCTGCAAGAGCTGTTAACAGGCGTTACATCAGTGATTGTGTACCACATAAACTGAGAATGCAGGCTTCTGCAAGTTTTGTCAGTGCAAGTGCACTTGGAATGGCATGTGGTCCAGCTCTTGCTTGCTTACTTCAAACTAATTTCAAGATTTACAAACTAACGTTTAATGAGGACACTTTACCTGGCTGGGTGATGGCTTTCTTGTGGCTTGCATACCTACTGTGGCTGTGGATTTCTTTTAGAGAACCTTCACGCGAGACTAAAGAACTTGTGCCACAACAAACTAATTCTGGTTTGTCAACATGATTGAGCTTTTTTCTAAATTTTGTGTATACAGTTCTTTTCACAGCATGATGGTTTTCTTGTCCCACTAGCTCTTATACTGGTGGTTCTTATAATTGTTGCACTGATGGTTGTGAACACTGCGACCTCTCATCTGTGTCTCTTCATTTAGGATCCATGAGGGTGTGATGCAGGACAGCTTGAGTTCTAAGAGTTAAGGCTGGAAAGAACTAGAAAGTACTATATAATTTTCCCAATGAACTTTTCAGTAAAACTGAACCAGAACCCTAAACTTCTTGCGTATTTGACATGAAATTTGTTGAATTCCTTGGCTGCATCAGGTGGGCAGCATTCCTAATCATGTTAAATATCAGAATTTGCTTGTTTCACCATATATTTGGATTATACCTTAGATTGTATGAGGTTTCACTATTAAAACATATCTTTCTCCAAATGTGAGTTGAAACTCTCAAGAATCAGAGGACCTAATTCCTACATTCAGGGCATGAAAATTTTTACTAAAATTTCCCCATCCTTTATATTGTCATGAAAAATCATACCCACACAAAATAAAGAACACAAAATTTAAAATGGCTCGGCGTAAGCCTACTCCATCAACAAATTCACTATCAAGGTATAACCACTAATTATTTTTCTCACCCTCAAAATCACTCAAACAAAACTCACGGAATTCAACACAACTCTCCACTTTGTGGGCTCTCTGCAATGCATTCAATATAATAACCAACCAACTATCATATATATAGGCCACTAAAACTTAGTCCTTTTAAAACTCTAATTATTAAACTTAATAATTTAAATTCTACTAAACTTCCTAAATTAATTATACTTCATAATTTCAATTAGACTTGGGCTCTAACAATCTCCACCTCCAAGTTGGAATTAGTCTTCACAATTTATACAAAAATCAATTTTCTTTTAGATATTTCCTTGCGCTCTTGATTGTTGATATTGCCTCTTGCTTCTACTTGTATTCTTTCAATCAACGTGCTTCTTTCCAATTTGTAGAGATTTTTTGTACAAATCTTCTCACCCTTCATGATCACAAGAGCACCTCAGTTAATTTTCATGACTCTACCATGAATCGAATACTCATAACCCAAAGAATCTAATTTACCTAAAGAAATTAAGTTCCTTTCAAATTTAGGAACATATCTCATTTCATCGAAAACTTTTACTTGATCACTATGCAGTTTGATCTTCACTCTTCCAATACCTTCAACTTCCATCTTGTTCTCATTGGCTAGTTTCATTTTTTCTCCTTTCTTTTCTTCAATCAAATCAAATCATTCCTTTTTTGAGCAAATATGGAATGGGCAAACAGAATCCATTAACCACTCATTTTGTAATGGATCTTTTGCTTTTTCCTTATCATCATCTACATTCAAACATTCACTATCAATACCATCATCCATTGTAATTGTAGCAGTTCTTTCTTTTTCTTTTCCGCGACTCCTTTTGAATTGTTTAAACTCTACAAGATATAGTAGCATTCTCTATTTTCATGGTCTACTCATAGTCTCGAACTCGATCTACTATTCTTTCTCCAATTATTTCTACATGAATTGCTTCTACCACGATTAGAACCAGTAACAAAAGCTCCACCTTTATTGCTACTACTTGTCTTCTTGAACTTCTCATCATCCAAGATAATTGTTGTAACCTCCTACACCTTCAAAGTCTCCTTCCCGACTGTTAGAGCTGTCACCAAGCTTTTTATAAGAGTGTGGGAGAGAGATTAAAAGCAAGATGGCATTATTTTCTTTATCAACCTTCACACCAACACTAGTCAATTGAGTAATTAATTTATTAAAAACATGATCCCTCACATCAGTACCTTCATCTATTATGAGTTGATACAACTCCTGCTTCAAGTATAAACGATTTGTGAGTGATTTTGACATGTTCAGCCTCTCTAATTTTTTTTCATAAAACAACTAGGGAAGTTTCCTCCAGTATATTGTATTTCACATTTGGAGCTAACTCAATCTAATCGTACTCACAGCCCTTTGTTGAAGCTCCTCCAAATCATCATCTTTCATAGTCACCGGTTGCTTCTCGTTCATCTTTGACATTTCGAACCACAGCTCTGATTCCACTTGATATGAAAAATCACACCCACACAAAATAAAGAACACAAAATTTAACGTGGTTCGGCGTAAGCCTACTCCACCAACAAATTCATTATCAAAGAAAAATAATTACAACCACTAATTATTTTTCTCACCCTCAAAATCACTCAAACAAACTCACAGAATTCAACACACCTCTCTATTTTGTGGGCTCTCTGCAATGCATTCAATATAATAGCCAACCAACTATTCATATATATATATATATATATACCACTAAAACCTATTTCTTTTAGGACTCTAATTATTAAACTTAATAATTTAAATTCTACTAAACTTTCTAAACTAATTACACTTCATAATTCCAATTGCACTTGGACTCTAACAATATTGTTGCATTTAGCACATGGAAAGTGCTGTAAAGAATGTTTATAATTATTATTAATTACGTGTTCCACTTGACATATGAAAGTGCAGCAGTAGAAAGTAGAAACCAATTCAAAGTCACTGGTGTTCTGTTTTCATATTCACAAACTCGTTCCACCAGAGCAGGCTAGATCTCATGATATAAGAACATTGCTCATCATCGTAACAAAATATGTTTCCCTACAAAATTAGGTAACGAGACAGCTAAGCTGAAGGATATTGGGACCAGCTGAACCCTTCATTTTTCAATTATTTATGCATTTTATAGATTTGCAAACAAAATTTCATATATATTTCTTTTAATTTTGTAGCCTTGATATCTACTCGCGTCTTGAAGATTCAAACATTCTTTATGCAGGGCTGTTTGTAAATGATGGCGCTGTAGAGAGTGGTTCTACGCAGCCATTGCTTTTAAAATCAGAAGCTGAGAATCAAGATGAAGCTACATACCAAGAACTTGAGGATGGTGATGAAGATTCCGAGGGAAGTCATGAACCTGTCACTTCAATTGTATCAGCATATCGACTACTCACACCATCAGTGAAGGTGTTAGTTCTTGGTCCTATTTTGACTTGTACTGCTTTCCATTCTTTTTTTTTTCCTTTTTCTTCCATGGCTCTCATTTTATTCTTAACTGATTGAAGTTTAATTCAATCATTCAAGTTAAACACAAGGTCTATGTTTTCTACTGTATAGTTGTATGTATGCATCTGTTGCTGTGAAAAATATATGCTGTCCAAGCAAAGTCATACCTAGTGAGCACTTGCAACTTTATGTTGAAGGGAAGACTTACTGTTTAGCGCTTTTGTTTTAAGGACTGATCAAGTGAGGTTCGAAATTTACATGCTTCTCAGTTCTCATTATGCTTAGTTGATAATCAATTTCCTATTTAATTTTCTACTCTTTCTTGTCTCTTAAATGTTTTATGAGCAGTTAAATAAGAAATAATCTGTCACTGCGAGTAGATAACAGGAATTAACACCGAGAATAAGATGTGCTATGCATATTGACGTGCCCAGTGATGGTTGATTTAATGCATACTGTAGAAATGATGAATGTTCTAAGAAATGATGAATGTTCTAAAGTTTAATTATTTGTAGTTTGGAGGGAATCACTCATTATAATTTGTAAGCATCAAGTGAGCAAGTATATTTATTCCATGTCAAACATGTTTCGGTCAGGTGCAATATGTGGTCATTCCTTTTGCTGAACTAAAAAACTACGGATCTTTAACACAATCTTGTACTTGAATCATGCAATTACTTACCAGGTGCAGCTATTCATTTATTTTATGCTCAAATATGCAATGGAGACTTTACTTGCTGAATCAAGCGTCATCACTGGATATTACTTTATCTGGTCAACCAGCAGTGTTGCAATTTTTCTAGCATGTCTTGGGCTGACAGTGCTTCCTGTAAATGTTTTGGTTGGAAGCTACATCAGCAACATATTTGAAGAGAGGTAAGCACTCAGGAGTGGGGGAAAAACAGCTTCTTGTTTTTTTCCTCCTTAATAAAAATTTGGAACTCTCAGCATATCAGTAAGGTGAAGGCTGCAATATCAGAAGTTTTCATCTTTTCATTTGATTGTTGATTTTGGCATGCCTTTTTTTCTGGTTAAACTTTTTAGTATATTATCAGATATGATGAGAAATTGATAAACACTTAATAATCTGGGAGTAATTAGGTCCTAAAATTTCCTTCAAAAGATCATTTGATTGTAAATTCAGAAACACAATAACTACTGTACACTTGAATAATTGTCTTTTAAACTATTAAATTCCTATTGTTAACACAAAGTTTAGGCTAATGAAATAATTTTTCCAGCCAAGTCCTTAGTAGTTAAGTCTGAAAGGCTCTGCCAAGAGTATAGGCTCTGTCAAGAGTATAATTTTTCTATTTTATCAGCTTTTGTGAAATCCACCAATAAGTCATGTTCATCCAGCAAAATATTGTCTGTAACTTATGATGTCATATACATGATGTAATTTCATTTTACTTTCATTCCCAAATCATTCGTATTTTGGAAAATCTGATTGCAGACAGGTTCTACTAGCATCTGAAATTATGGTGTGCATAGGTATACTTCTAAGCTTCAATATATTGATCCCTTATTCTGTGCCTCAATATGTCGGCTCAGCACTGATCACTTTCGTATCAGCTGAAGTCCTTGAAGGTAATTCTCTGTTAGATTCAGATGTGCTTGTCCTATCATTGGAATTTTTAAGTGCTATCATGTTTTCTGGAAAAAAAAATGCTGTCAAGTCATACTCTCTTACTCTGGTTTCTTACCTTGCTTAACAAATTTGGGATCCCACTGGCTTGATAAATCCAGGTGTGAACTTATCACTATTATCACGAGTAATGTCATCAAGGCTTTCTCGAGGGACATACAATGGAGGGTTGCTTTCAACAGAAGCAGGGACCTTGGCTCGAGTAATTGCAGATGGAACAATAACACTGAGTGGATACTTGAGTGAAAGTAGGCTCTTGAATGCCACTCTACTTCCATCACTCTTCATTTGTATCTCCTCCATTGTTGCCACTTGCCTCACCTACAACTCTCTCTACTGATTCCCTTCCATTTTCATCACATGTATATCTATTGTACAGCCTAATCTCAATCTCCAGGCATCTAATGTTTCGCTGCTAATGTAATGTAGAATGTCCATATTACTTATATCCGCCTATACAGTAGCCCAACAAGAAGTCCAGGCCAGGCAATTTCCGGCGGCAGTTTGTTGGGCCAATTGCCAATCGATTTACTGCTTTCGTTTGAGATAGTGAAGTGGAGAAATCCTTCACTAAGATGATATCGAACAACTACCCATTTTCAGGTTTAAACGCTAAAAAACAGTCCACCTTTTCTTCTAAATGATCGGTCGTCTCAGATAGAAGACGATCTGTCCCTTTTTTTTTTTTTTAATATTGGAGTCTTAAGAGAGATTAGCCAATACATTCAAAATAAATCATTTAAAATAATTTTAAGAAAATTGAATTTTATTTGTTAAAAAATAAGCACGCTCTCATCTCAAGCAATCAAGTGCGGCTTTTGAAGGAAAATTAGGCAGTGGATCAGAACATTAAATTTTATAATTTTTTAATAAATTTGTCACTTTTTTTTTTATTTTTTTTTAATGAGTGTAAATATTAAACCATCAAAGTTCATTTAATACATACTATTTATATAACAATTTATTAAATATAATTTATACTTATTTATTATAGTTTTTCATATAATTTAATCATTAAAATTATAATTCTTTATATAAAAAATATATTAAATGAATCTTAATGAATTTATAAATATAATATGGTATTTTTTATTAATATTAATTAATATATTTATTTATTATTCTTTTCATACATTTTTATTTGTTATTTTTTAAAAATTATTTTATTTAAAATTATTGATCAATTTTTAAAAATAAGAAATATTAATTAATTTTTTTTAATTTTATTTTTATTTATATAATTTTTTAAAATTCATATTATCACACCGTCTTAATTAATTAATTGAGATAAAATAGTAATTTAATTAAGGAACATTTTATTATATTTCAAATAGTTTAATTATTTTTTTAAATTATCATATAAAAAAATTTAAACAATAAGTAAAAGTCAACTGAAGAAGTATTAATTTTATATAATAACATAAATAATTATATTTTTACATGTGATATTGCACTAATATAATATTATACTATATTATTATATATAAATTTGATAATGATGGATGTAAAATTAGTAATAAATAAATAAATAATTTATAAAACGTTTCTTATAATCACACAATATAAAATCCTTTTAACAAATTACAAACAATAATTCCACATTGAACCTTTTTTGATATCTTAAGTTTAAAAAAATGAAAATTAAGTTTTGCATTAAAAGAAAATAAATAAACTAAAATTTATATAAACTAAGCAAAAACACAATAATTTAAATGCCCAACAGTGCAATTTAGCAGAGTCCCCTTTATCCTGCGCCATCGTAACAGAGGCCGACAAAAATCTATAACCAATGCATCTGCTACATCGAGTCGGATTTGTTCTCTGTCTCTAACTTAAGAATTGAGAGAGAGAGAGAGAATTGGGACGAGGAATAGCATTGTTAGAGAAGGATGGCAACAGATGATCAGGAGATTCCTGAAGGATCGGTCCAGAACATACTAGACCAAGATAGCCTCAAGTGGGTCTTCGTCGGAGGCAAAGGTGGTGTCGGCAAAACCACTTGCAGTTCGATTCTCTCGATCCTTTTGGCTAGAGTCAGATCCTCTGTCTTGATCATATCAACTGACCCAGCTCACAATCTTAGCGATGCGTTTCAACAGCGATTCACCAAGAACCCCACTTTGGTTAATGGCTTCACCAATTTATACGCTATGGTACTTTTTTATTCCCTGGGTTTGTAGTTTTTATTGTTGTGTTTTAGGTGAATTCGGGTGTTCGTGATGCGTTGAGGAATGCCCAGTTAACCAATTCAGCTTTTTATGGTTGATTTGTCAGAATTTTCTGCTGTTTTAGGAAATTTATATAATTAACAGCCTTTTCATTTAACATTTTTGCGGAAAAATTTTTCTTCGTTAATTCTTGCATCTATGATTTCTATTCCTGACTATATTGGATTTTAACAGTTCCTCTCATATTCATTGTTTTAGAAAGCTATTACGTTTATTGTTTATGTATATTTTGTTTCAATATCTCAAGACCTTGTTTTCTGGTGTTTTACTTTATAGGAAGTCGATCCTAATGTTGACAACGATGAGATAGGCGGAAATGATGGAATGGACAGTGTGTTTTCTGAGCTAGCGAATGCAATTCCTGGAATTGATGAGGCTATGAGCTTTGCCGAAATGTTGAAGTGAGAACCGTGTTTCCCTCGACTTTATTATGTTGCAATATCCAAATGGCAAATGCATTTAGTGGATCAATTCCTATGATTTGAGATCTTGATGTTTACTCTTTGCTGATATTGGATTTTTACAATTTTCCCCCTTTTTGATACGATGGTGTTAGTAACATGGGGACTGTCCTTTTATGATAACTATCAGCGCTCATCGGGAGTTGGCTTATAATGTGCTCTTTGTGAGCTTGCCATAGTCCAGTAAATTAACCATAATAATAACTCAATTTCAGCCTTATTACAGGTGTTATATTGCATAGTTGTAGAGGACTGTTTATCATTGAATCTTTGCCTAGACTGTTTTGGGATAGACTTTCAGATGGTTTGTTTTACCATATTTAATTGTATAAATAGGTTCTAAGAGTCAACTTATCATTATTCATTATATTATAAAAAACAATGTTCCACTCTATAAAGACAGATCAACATTGAATTCAACTATGCATTATGCAGTTTGGTGGGGCTTTTTCTTTGTTATTGACTCTCGTGTATTTCTCCTTTTTAACAAATGCATTACTGAGAGATGTATTATAATTACTTTCTTTGTAGAATTTGTTTGATATGATGGGTACCAATTTATTTTATTTTATTTTTGTAATGATTATGCCTAATGCTTTATACCCAAATTATTTCCTGCAGATTGGTGCAAACAATGGATTACTCTGTTATTGTGTTTGATACGGCTCCAACTGGTCATACACTGCGGCTATTACAATTTCCATCAACTTTAGAGAAGGGGCTTCAAAAAATGATGTCTTTGAAAAGTAAATTTGGTGGGTTATTGAGTCAGGTATGTCCTTGAGCAATATAATGATAACTCGGGCAGGGGCTCATTTTTTGGGCTTCCCTTCCACTATATCGAAGGTTTGAAATCAGGATTAATTTAGCTTAACTTTGTGTGCTCTTTCCTTCTAGTAGATAGTGATTTGATTTCAGAATTCATTTGAAAAATCATCTTAAGCCTGGTTTGGTTGGTTTCTTGTACAAATATAAGAATTGTATATTCATCTAGATGTTGTGTTTTGTTCTGTTTACTCTATATGATGTGAAACTTGGTAATATCTTCAGTGACACATCATTTCTTGCTTACAATTTTGATTTGTCTGTTTGTGCTTATCCCTTGTTTATCTTTTGGGTTCCAAATTTATTATTATGATGTCTTGTATCTTCCGGTTTGCAATGAATCCAATTCTGTTTATTAGTTCCCAATATAGCATCAAAACATTCTTGAATCTGGATCCAATTATGTTTATTTGTGTGCTTCTATCATGTCTTTTCATCATCTATTTGGCGGACGTCAGAATGAATTTTATGACCTACGTTTGAGTTAGGCTTTGCTATGCTCAGTCTTTTGCCCAATCTTAGTTAAAGTGGTTATCTTTCCTGTCAAATGACCCTAGGAAGTCTGTGGCCATTGACCATAAATATACTCTACTGATCATTAGGAGCAGATTCTGTATCCACTATCTTCTTTGTAATTTATACTTTGTCTGGTGGATTTCTATGTTTGAAGTCCTAATTGAAGAACTGAATTCATAAAGCATTGGTTTTGTGGTGTTATTGCATTCGTAACCATTAGATGGGCTCTTGGGCAGACCAAATTCATATGCTGTTCATGCATTCTTTAGATTTGTACATTCTTATCTGCTGTCATACAATAATGCAGCTTTTGCCCAGTTGGAAGAAGGAATTTAGACTGATATTGCGGTCTAAATAAATTTGAATCTTAAAATCTCATTTTTATCTTTTATTTCTTGTACTGTGGACGATTACTGATATAATTATGCATTTGATAAGAATTGACACTGTTCATTGTAGATGACCCGAATGTTTGGTATTGATGATGAATTTGGTGAAGATGCACTTTTGGGGAGGCTTGAGGGCATGAAAGATGTGATTGAACAAGTGAATAGGCAATTCAAAGACCCGGTAAGATCTCCCCTTCATGTGGCTTTCGTTTACCTTGATCCAGTTGACCTCAATATACTGCTAAATTTTTCCAGCATAAAATCTTAGATTCCTGAAGTTTCTGATTTCTTTAAATGTTTTATGATTTACCTGGCTTTTTTTTTCCTGTTGAAGATTCCTGTTTGGGGGATTTCTTTGTAATTCTTTTCCTTCTTGCTGTATTCACTTATTTATAATGCACTTGTTTTCTTCTTTGTCAGGATTTGACAACCTTTATCTGTGTTTGCATCCCGGAATTTCTCTCGCTGTATGAAACAGAGAGACTGGTGCAGGAACTTACCAAATTTGAGATAGATACACATAATATTATCATCAACCAAGTACTTTATGATGAAGAAGGTGTGTTTACTATGTTCATCATTGGTGCCTCTCTTTTCATGTTTTATAGTCTTGTTTAAATAAAATGGTACAAATGTTAACCATTAATTGTTCATGTTATTATTATAGATGTTGAATCCAAATTGCTTAAAGCAAGAATGCGGATGCAACAAAAGTACCTTGATCAGTTCTACATGCTGTATGATGACTTTCACATCACCAAGTTGCGATTGTTGCCAGAAGAGGTAAACTATATAGTAGCATTTGTTAATAGAATTTTGTAAGGAATTTTTTATATCTATATGATTTGAAAGCAAAATAAACAGGCTTAACATAATATCATTATTTATTTCTATTGGTATACAAATTCTTTGATTACTTTCCACATTCAGTGATCAGCATATGTCAATGTTTCCTTGCACCATATACCCTTCATTGCACCAAAATTATTTTTCTTTGTTGCTCCTGGTGCGCCAAATTTAGTGAATTTGTTTGGCTTCTTGCTGTTACTTTTTGAATTCTTGAGGTGTGGATACTTTCTGAATTCTTGAGGTGTGGAGATAGCGAGTGTTGATTGTAAGTTTGCCACCCATTTAATTAGTAAGAGCTGTATCTGATAGGTTACTGGGGTTGAAGCTCTGAAAGATTTCTCAAGTCATTTTGTGACACCATATCAGCCTTCCACCAGTCGGGACACAGTGGAAGAGTTGGAACGGAAAATAGAGACCCTGAGGCGACAATTGACAGATGCTGAAGAAGAACTAGAAAAACTTCGGAAAGGAAAGCAGACGGAGTAACTGTGTCCCTTCGCCCATTCTTCCTGAGATCACAATTAAATGGCATCCACTGACTTCAACTGCCAAGAGAAGTGGATCCTTTATTGCTCTTCTGAATGATCTCTCGGGTAGATTGATCAATCTATGAAATTCTTTTTTTGTGGTAGATTAATCTAATTATGAATTTGTTTATATTTTTCACTTCACAATAATTTCCATTTTTTATTGGTAAGAGTGTATTACACTCGGCCGCATATAGGCCTTTATTTTTGTATTATTTAGACCATCAAAGGGTCATTTTCTTATGCTTCATTGATTAAAACAGAACATATACCCGCATTTCTTAGTAGGGAATACTTCACTTTCACCACATAAAATTGTGGCCTTGCACCATTTTTCCAGCCAATTATTCTTGGGAAAATGCTGGGTTTTTATTTTTATTTTTGGGGTTAATGATGGTCACTGGTTTTCTGCAATAGAGTATGTTGCTGTAACCATCGAAAGAGTTTCTTCAACCCATGGGAGTGATGGCTCTATAAAAGAAGTCAATTGCGCAGGGAATGTATTCATATTGATGAAATTATTGGCAGTATGGCGGATGTTCACTAGTAAATGGCCATAAACCTAAAGAAAGTGAGCTAGAAGAAAGTTTGTTTTTGGGTTCAATAGTTCATTGGAGCTTTGCTAAAAGTTCCTGCCTTCGTAATGGCTCTGGAAAAATCCAATACAAAGTGGTGTGGGGCTAACTTCACAGGTGATGACTAAATTTCATTCTGGTTTAAAAAAAAATTAGTTTCATATAAAAACTTTGTAATTAAAAAATAATCACAATTAACTCATTCTTAGATTTCTAATTAAATAACATTATTATTTTGTCAAAAAAAAAAAAAAAAAAAGAGAAAACGTCTTCGCTCTCCCGATAAAAGTGCATACCCACTCTCACCCATTCAAACAATCCATTTATCTCAATGGGGAACAATTCCTTCACTTGGTAAAAAAATTACCTTTGAGCTTCTTGGCACCAATTGTTGAGATGGCCGAGTTGGTCTAAGGCGCCAGATTAAGGTTCTGGTCCGAAAGGGCGTGGGTTCAAATCCCACTCTCAACATGAGTCCTTTTCATTTTATTAATTATTTACCTATCTGTTATCTTTTCTTTTTCTTCTTTTAATAAAAAACATATTCACCCTAATCGTATATAATATTATAGCAACATTGCCAAAATGAATAGAAATGGGCTGCAGCCTTCCGCTTGTTAAACATCCTCTTTTAAGTCCTGATTTAGAATTAAAAACCTCAGCATTGCACCCCTCTCATGGATGCTTGACAATATCCAAGTTTCTCCGATTTGAGAAATATAGCTTTAAGAAATGGTCCAAAAGGTTTATGGTAGTTTTCGCATGTCAGGATGCTACAAATTACTATAACCCAATGCTCTGCCACACATTTGGGGCATCAGTAGTTTCCCCACGGTGCTTCCAGTCAATTGCTGCTCTTAAAACATCACAAAAATAAGCCACCTGCTCTTCTATCCTTTCATTTATTTTCAAATTTTTCTTTTTTACTTTTCCAGTGAAAAACAGTACAATAGAATCAATAGGGTATATAATGCATGACTGCCCCATAGAAATAGGAATAGCAAAAAATCTCATATACTTCCTTTATGCCTTAAAATATACTTTCACATAACATCTCTAGTGGTGAAGTTCACAAACAAGACTACAATTACTAATAATCTAAAAGCAGTAACAATCTGCTAGACACTATCCACCGTGCAAGGTTGAAATAAAGACTACCACATCCTTCTCTTCCAGAGTGGTATCAAGCTGCCCGCTAAGCTCCCAATCACAATCGTTCACAAGGACCAGAACGCCAGGTCTCCTGGGATACAAAACCAAAAGCTCCGCATAGTTAACAAAACTGCAATTATAGCAAGTTAATCAAGACATTATTGGTTTAAATCTTATTTTCTTAGTTTTGACTGAACCAGTCTCCAGACATCCCCTCTTCCACTGCAATAAAACTTTCATTTAAAATGGTCAAGGGAGAGGGGAAAAAAAAAGGTCATAGTTTCCCACTTTTATCTACAACTATTCTTGCATCACTTGGGATGAATTAGCATACGCACAATTATGAACATAACTATATAACAATGCAAGGAAAGCTTAAAACTTACACAGAATCCCCTTTCATGAACATTTCGGGCCTCTCCTTGATTAAATTTGTGCGAACCCAAGCAAGCAAATCTTTCATGGTTAACTGTGCAAAATAGAAGGGATCATGCAGAATATGTCAACTACAGACACTCTTATACATTTTGCCCATTATTAAATTAAAGTTTACCTTCTCTGCCCCATTTTTCAATTCAACATTGACATTGTGAATCTTCACCGAATTACTAAGGAGCTCTAGCCCCCCACTGCATCAGACAAGATAACGCCATAAAGATTAAAGATTTGGTCGTTGAGTGGAAAGAGGGAAAATCCTCAGAACTCAGAAATCAGAACTAAAGAAAGTGAGCGGGGGGACGTGAATTCCACATCAATTACTTTGAAATAATCCTCAGTGGAATCCCTGAGTTTCATTTCATGAAGCATATCAATTTATGAGACAACGCTGAGCGCATAACATACCATAAAAGAGCACTAATTCATCCCTCTTATTTGAAACGAGAACTAGTAAGATTCAGAGGAGAAAGGAAAGAAAGAACTTACCCGAATTCAAGAGTGAGTTGCATATTCAATTTTTCTGCACGAGTTGAAAACCCTAGACTGATCGCGCCACTTCCTTTCCCAAAATGCCAGGCTGACGTACTCTTGTCAGTGGTCACACAAGAAACCGACAGTCGTTTGTTATGTATCTCTAGTCCTAACCATAGTTCGGTTCTGTCTAGAACCGGACCGAAATCAACCTAAACCTGCATGATTTAAATTTAATTGAAATTATCTAATTCGGTCCAATTTTAAGTCAAACCTTTTTTTTCTCCTTGAAAAGGTTAGAATTTTTTTTTTTAAATTGACTATTATAGTTGATCAAAATATAAATCGAAACCGAAATCCTATAATTAGGTCTTAATCCTCTAAAATTGTTTAATTGAAAAATCACCGAAATCTGAGTGGGTAGGGTTGGGTGGTGGCCTATTGGGTTAACCCATCTAATTGATAGTTCTTACCCGCCAATAAGGTTTTTTATTTTTAAGATAAATAACAATACATTTTGAATTATTAAATCAAATCAAACTATGTTAAATAAATCAGTGTTAATTTAATCACCATATGCTTGGCTGAATCAAACCTGAATTTGCATTATTAAAACATTAAATGTGGCTATTAATTGCAGATGTTGCATTGGATATGATTTCTTTGATATGAAGAGTTGCAAAAAAAAAGAAATGTTGTTAGTCATTGGGTGGCACAAATCGGACATCTAGTGCCCTTTATCACAACATGATCTTCTGCTACACTCCCACATAACTGTTACATTGGCACAATATCTCAACCACTATTATGGATAGAAATATGCGGATCTTATGGTCGAATGGACAAGTTAATGTCACATAACTAGCAGTTTAAAATCCTACGGTCATAGATGCCGATTGTTAGCTACATCAACGGTGAAAGAAAATGCCTCATTTTCTCACACTAACAAAATCACACCTTATCTAATTCCACCCCTTCAACTTCCTTTCACATTTTGACTTCTCCGCCTGCAACTTTTCTCACCCTTTCTGTTCATATCCATACCTCTTCAAATCGAAGTCTACAGAGAAGGGTTCCTTTTTGTGGATGTTTCCTATTCGGTTTTTGGTCCAGAAATAGCAAAGGGTGTTGCTCCTGGAATTGAGGATCGAGTTCTGGATTTTGGATTCTGGATTCGGAGAGCTGAGCCTCTCTGTTTGTTTTCTTGCATTGGATAGAGATTTAGAACCATGGAGGCTTATAAAAGATGGGTTAGGAGGAATAAAGACTACGTCCACTCGCTGGAATCTCTTGCCAATGTAAGCTGTATCATTATCACTATCTAATTTGCAAAAGTTCTTGTGCAATATGTGTACTGATTGGTGTGCATATGGCGATTTTGGGTTCAAATGGGTTTCTCTATCTTTCTTTGCATTAATGGAGAGAACTGTAATGAAAACTTGTTTGAATGTGAATTCAGGTTGATATGCCTTTTACTTGACTATTGACTATACTTTTCCTTGTCTCCCATAAAAATAATACTTATTAGTTCCTGTGCAAATTATTGCATTTATAATTGGTTAGATTGCGGCTAATTATTGATATTAATCTGGTGTTGTCTCGCCTGTAATGAGTGTGGATTGCTTACCAGGAAGGGAAGCGAAATAAAGGATTAGGCCACTAGGGAGAATAAAGCATATACGCATGCCTTAAAAGTCTCTCTCTCTCTCTCTCTCTCTCTCTCTCTCTCTCTCTCTCTCTCTAATTTGATTTGTCCCAAATTCGAGTTTTTCACAGATGCACAAATCCATGCCTTCTATCTATTACTTTTATTGTTTGGATCTTCCAGCTGCTGGTAGCAGAAATGTAAGAACTCTAATGAATTGGCTGTGGAATTTGTTTGTATATTTGAGTTATATCTGATTTTCTTATTAAAAATATTTGTGCAGGGATTGACGTGGCTTCTTCGTGAGCGGTTTTCTGCTTCAGAGATAGGACCAGAAGCAGGTTTTGTGAAACTTTGGTAACATTTGGCCTCTTCTTTTGAGCTAAGAATTTGTTGGGGCTTTTCTTTTTAAAAAATCGTGAAAATGTTGCGCAACTAATATCAACTTTCATGTTTTGCTACAGTTCTAATTCAATGGTTAATTGAAGTAAACCTGTGTCCTTGGGTTTGTTGAATGTTGAATGTGATTTAATTGCTTTCTCAGACTCCAAAGAATAAGAATTTTAAATTTCAAATATTGAGTTTCTTGCAGTTTACATTTTTCCCTTCAACCAAATTACCAGGCTGATTCATGAGTTCAGATTTTTCTCCCTCCTTTATACTGCCTTGAAATGTTGAATTGACCAATTTAGTACTTATATGCAGTAACTGCTATCTTGGGCATAATCACTGGTATCAATGAGCATATAATTGATACGACGCCAACCCAATGGCATGCTGGTTCTGTGGAGCCATATTCTTTCCCTTATTCATTGTGTATATCCGCAATAAAGGACTTGGAAACGCTAGTTGAAGTTACAGCACAACATTATTATGGTGAAGATAAGAAATGGAATTTCATAGCTGTTACAGAAGCATTAACGTAAGCTGCCTTCGTAAATCAGTGTGTGCCACTATCTTACTCACTTGGACTGTAGTATTATTCTGGCATTTTTATATGTGCCTAATGATTGAATATTCCTTTGCTTAGGGTGTTAGTTAGGCTGGCTTTGTTCCGGAACAGTGGATATAAGATGCTTCTACATGGAGGAGAGACACCAAATATTGAAAAGCATTCAGATTTTTCTTCTCAACAAACTGTTGGAGGTTTCCTAAAGCCTGGAAACCATGGGCCTAGTCATTTACGAGGTAATAATGGACGGAATCCATGGAATCCAGAAGGGAGGGCATTGTCAGCATTGAGCAGGTTTGGACAAAATGCTAGAATGGTATCTGACCCAGTATGGTTGCGTAGGGTTCAACATCAGCATGCAATTATGGAGCCTCCATGTAAATATTTGTTTAAATCTTAAAAGATTTCATTAAATATCTTGGTCGTTGCCATTAATATTTTCAATTATGTCTTTACAGCTCCAATGGTTGATAGGACGACACTTTCCACAATATTGTCTGAGAAAGGTCTACATGGAGCATTATTTGTCATAGGAGAGGTGCTCTGTATCACAAGACCCCTTATTTATGTTATGTTTATCAGAAAATATGGAATTCGGTCTTGGACCCCTTGGTTTCTTTCTCTGGCTGTGGATCTTATTGGAATAGGCTTTCTAACACAAGTTACGAAGTCAATGCATGGAGGAAAAAGGCAACAGTTTCGTCTTACTGTCTCTGAAAAAGATGAGGTCAGGATTCTGCGGGATTTTATCTTGCAATTTTCTAATGCATCCGCATCCTGGTCGTTAGCATTCAGGATATATCCAAAAATGTACTGTTGAAGTAATTTTTGCTGGAAAATTTTATTTGCTGATTGATAGATTCGATACTAAATAGGTGTTGATCTTATGTTTGAATTAGTTAAAAAGAAGAAAATTGCAATGGGCACTTTACGTTATGAGAGATCCATTCTTTAGCAAGAACACCAGGTATTGATTTGTCTTCCAAGTTACTTCCTAATTTTTTCAGTTTCTTGGTTGGAATAATGAATAATCAAAGAAACGACATAATGCTTGTTAATCATTTCAGGCAAAGACTTGAATGCAGTGAAAAACTACTGGAACCTATTCCTATAATTGGGGTTCTAACTGGTGTGTTTTGTATATTCTTTCAAATTTTGCTGTGTTAAGTACATGTCTTTTTTATTTAAGTTGTCTCTTAAAAATTGACGTTCTTGATATGCATATCCTTTGGATTTGCAGCAAAAATTGTTGAGCTTGTCATTGGAGCTCAGACTCGTTACACTTACATGTCAGGATCATAAGACAAATCTGCAACAGGTTAGTCTTATGTTTCTCAACTTTTTAGGTGAAGTATACCACCAAATTGTAGTATTTTATTAGAGGTTTGTGATCCTAGTATTCTTTACTCAAGACATGGTTACAACTGTCAAATGATTTGGCCGTATCCCATCTGTGTCATAAGAAGAAATTCAACAAAATTGTGTTTGATAAAAAAAACTCTCAAAAATTCTAAATTGGATACGTGCAGATGCTAAGAGTGCTCAGCGTTTACATGTATATCCAAGTCAAAAGCTCTTTTGGGCTCTGACTCCATCTTTTCGGCCCTTTTTTTTTTTTTATGGCTTTAGCCTTTTTATTGAGGATATAGTCAAATATTTTTAAGTGGGCCTGGTCCATTGCGCTCCGAGAAACAAGCATTAGCAAAATATATTACCCTAAACGATGACGTGCTGAATTGCAATTAGTTCGTGGTGGTGCACGCTATACGAAGTTGGTGCTGGTGTAAAAACACGCTGTGGGGTCCAACATACCGGGCATGGCACACGTGTGACCAGCCTGTAGAGGTCCCATCCAAAACTGCTATGATGGCAAGTGGGTCTGTAGCCACACCCATAGTTGGCCTACCTGGGTGGTGGTGGGACCCAACACTACTCAAGAGATGAGGCCGTGAGGTAATTCCCCACCCTCTCCCGTTTGGCTGATCCTTCATCAGGCCAGTGAAAATGATGGGATCCGCCACCACAATTCCACGGTAGGGTTTTGGGCACACTTTGAAGTAGAGGTGCGAATTATTCAATTATAGCTAAATAATTGAATTGATTTGATAAAATTATCAAATCTGATTATTTTGATAGTTGTTAGTTAGTTTGATTTGTTTGATTTAATAATTAAATTAATAAAAATAATTAAATTTTTATTAATTAAGATATTAATTATAATTTTATTAATAATATATTATATTATTTATAATGATTATTTTTATATTTTATAATAATATTTAACTTATAATTATTTTTCTATTAATATTAGATCATATTTATTATTTTTGTAAATAAAAAAATTATAAATATATTTTTATTAATATTTAATTAATTAATAATATAAAAAATATATTTTTTAATTAATTCATTTGTAATCAATAATTCATTGAATAATATTTTCAATCTTGATTAATATTAGTTCTCATAATTTTGGATATTTTAGTTAATAATTTTAGACTTAATTAATTAAATGCTCATCTAATCCATGGAGAGGGAGGACATTGTGTGGTGGGATCCACGCCGTAGATTGACAGATTGACAATGGGTCCCTCTAGATATGGTTGCCGTACAGTACAAGGCTTTAAACATGATAAAGTTAGAACTTTGGTTTTTGTCATTTTCAATCAGCAGAATTACCTTCTCCACACACTTGAGGCTCATTGCGGTTGACCGCATTTGATCCCACCAAAACACCACCATTTGCTTGCCTTTATACTGAGTTCAGTCACCACAATAACAAACTTGCACCACTTTCCGCTATGTTAGCTTAGTCCCGGTTCAGACCAATAAAAAACCGCGGGTCTTCTCAAATCAAAATTGACAATTTTGATTTGCGAAGAAAATGAATTTAAATTGAATTATTAGATGTCAATTTAATTTCAATTCAATTTAAATATTATCTCAATGATTGATTTTCTTTTGCAAAGTTTGATTTAGATAAAACTATTAAACAGTCGGCGATCCAATTTAAGATCTTCAATTAATTTAACCATTGATTTTGATTCGAAAAGAATTGTGATTTTTTATTTTTTTTTAAATTAGGGCTAAGTGCCTATTTAGTTTAATTGTTTTTAAAGTAGGACTAAGAGCTTATTTGATTTAACTGTTGAATACAGTTGATAACTGTTAAATGATAGCTGATAGTTGATAGTTGATTTATATTAAGTGTTTGATAAAATTATATTTAGCTGTTACTGATGATATGTGAAATGACTAATAACGGTATATATATATATAATTTATTTTATTATTAAAATAAATATAAAATTATAAATTTTTTATATTATATTATTTATTTTATTATTAAATTAAATATACAATTATTAAATTAATATATTATATTATTTATTATATCATTAAAATTAATATATAATTATTAATTTATTATATTATATCATTTATTTTATTATTAAAATAAGAAAAATAATTAAATTTTTTTAAAAAATAATTAAATAATTTCAAAAATATAAATAAAATAATAAATTAATTATTATTATTGATAAAGAAAAAATTTATAATTAATTTTAATTTTTTAGATATAAATAAATATTTTATATTTTATGTTATTAATAAAAATATTTTAATAAAGTTAAAATATGTTTGTTAAAATTATAAATGAAAAATATAAAAGTATTAATAATATTAATTTTTGAGTTAAATAAAAAAAGGTAATATAATCAAAATAAAAAATAAAATAAAATCAGCTATGAGCTGATGAGAAACAGTTCTAAAAATAAAGCTGATACAAACTGTAACTGATGGGTACCATATCAATTATCTATCAGTTATTAGTTTTATTTTTTTAAACTTACCAAACACTCTAATTTACCTATTTGGGTTCTATTAACTATCAGTTGCACCCAACAGGTGAACCAAATACCTCCTAAGTTGACATAAGCCGAAACTGATGCGGTGACTGATGACTTTGTATAAATTAATTTACGTAAAAATTTGAGTTCAATTTTTTTAAATTTTAATGTTTAAAAATAAATTAACATTTAATTGTATTTTAAAGTCTCTAATTGTTAATTTTTGGCATTTATCCCTCAAACTATAAGAGATTGAGAATGCGTTAAGACCTACTTTCCCTCCTTGTAGAGCCTTTGTATCTGGCTTATTGTTCTTGACCATGTAGATACATCTAATTGTCGGGGCTCTTTCATGGCCTCATTGGGCTTCTTTGGCTTTGCATGTCTTCTGATGGTGAGGCCTCCCGTCTTTACTTCCCTAGGATGAGACTGTCCCTGATTGGAAGGTTCGGTCTACAGGCAACCATTTTTTTGCCTTTTTGCTATTCGGGTCCAATTATGCAAGTCAATGCCATCCAAATTCTAAGGGTTTTTTTTTTCCTAACCCCTGAGCTTGGATCTTATATATGAGTTTTGAACGGTTAGGCTTAGGAAGTATTACTTATTCATATTTAGGTTTTGTGCTTTCAGTTTGTATGAATTAAACTACCTAATGAAATTCTCATTATTTTCGACAAAAAAAAATCTTACTATTAACAATCCTTTAAAAAAAAAAAAGATCACGGTTGAGGGATCAAGTGGATTCACAATTAATATGAATCAAAGGGTTTTCAATAACATAAAATCTCTTATTTATCCTTTATATTTTTTGAGGTAAATTTTCCTTTCTTCATTTACGCTTTTCTCTTTCAATACTTTCCCTTCGACTACATCCTCTTTATTAGCAAATTGTAATAAATTACGCTTTCATTTTTAAGAAAAAAAAAAATTAAACTTCTTTTCTACACTTATTTTCTCTACACACATTGAAAAAAAAAACATATATAATTATTTAAATTTTAATAACATATACTTAATATTTAAATTTTAATTTTGAAATTTTATTTTAATTTTACTTTATTAAAGCTTTAAAGAGTACAATCCACATGTACTTTTTCCTTTAGCCAATATTTATGATGAAATAATTTTCTCTTAGCCAATATTTATCGTTTGGAGGCTTTTTTATTTTTTCCTTAACTCTGTTCCAATTAACAAAAATTATATATATTACATAAAATGCGTAAAGTATAACATGTCAAATTTTCTACCCTTTAATCTGGCTAGTTTAATTAAAAAAAAAGGCCAGTTAATGTTATGATTAATTTTAATTAAATCAAATTATTCATCTCACTTTTAATTTTAATTTCTGACTTTAATTAAATTTAATTATTTGATTTTTAAACAAAAATGATTTTAATTTAAATTAAATTAAATTAAATTAATTATTATTCAATTTAAAATTAATTTAAATTTGATCTATAATACGAAATTAAATTAGATAGTGATGGATAAATTAATATACTTATTTGGTTTGAATAAATAGGATGAATCTATATGAATTCAATTCAATATATGTTTTAATCAATCAAATAAACTGAGTATGTAACATGTCACATTAATTGTATCAATTGTAAAAATTATAATTTAATTGATTCAATTTAATATATATTTGAATTAGTTAAATCAATTTGAGTATTTGATATATCATATTGATTATGTATTTTAGTCAATTAAACTTTTAATTGAGTCAATTGAATCAATTGATTACGTGTAAGGTCACATTAATCATATATATTTAAGTTAATTGTAAGATTATAATTCAGTTGATTCAATTGAAGGTATATATTGGAGTCAACTAGATTAATTTGAGTATGTTGTATGTCACATTAATCATATATTTTAGTCAATTGAGTATTTAATTGAGTTAATTAAATCAAATTGATTATGTGTAATGTCACATTAATTATATACATTTGAATCAATTGTAAAAATTATAATTTAATTAAATATATATTTGAGTCAATTGAATCAATTTGAGTGACATGTCACATTAATTATATATTTAAGCCAATTAAGAAAATTACCATTCAACTGACTCAATTAAATATATATTTAAATCAATTAAATCAATTTGAGTATATAATATGTCACTTAAATAATTTATTTTAGTCAATTGAGCTTTTAATTGAATTAATTGAATCAATTGATTGTGTGTAATATCACATTGGTCATAATCATATATATTTGAGTCAATTATAATAATTATCATTTAATTAATTCAATTGAATCATTTTGAGTATATGACATATCACATTGATCATATATTTTAGTCAATTAAACATGTAATTGATTAAATTGAATCAACTAATTATGTACAATGTCACATTAAATATATATATATTTTAGGTTAATTGTGATAATTATAATTTAAATAATTCAATGAAATATATATTTTAGTTAATTGAATCAATTGAATATGTGACATGTCACATTGATCATATACTTCAGTTAATTGAATCAGTTGAGTATGTGACATGTTACACTGATCATATATTTTTATAAATTGAGTCATTAATCAAGTAAATTAAATCAATTAATTATATAACATATCACATTGTGTCAATTGATTATATATATTTTGTATCAATTGAATCAACTTACCATATATATATTTTGAGTTAATTGTAATGATTATTATTAGTCTTTAATTGAGTAAATTGAATCATGTAACACCCCTCACCCGACTACAATGTAGCCAAGCAAGGCATGCTACAATCGGTGCCGGAGCACCCTAACTTATCTTATTTTATTTTTTTTAAATAATTTTGAATTCATTTAATTTAATATCAATTATTTTTCGATGGAGAAACCAGCGGAGTTTCCCCTATTTTATTATCGTTTGGCATATTTCAATATTCACCTATTTGAAATTCAACAATATTTTCAAAATAAAATCTTATCCATGCTAATCATAATTATCTCATCAATCATTCTCATAATTTTCTCATATTTCAAATCTCATCCATACATTTCAATTTCATAATCATTTTCATACATTTCCATTCATACTCAATTCATATATAAACATTCTCAAATTACATAAGCAAAATTTTCAAATTTCCTTAATTTACATAATTTATAAAATAATTACAAAATTTCATAATTTACATGATATATAAATTAATTACATATAAAAAAGTTAATTAATTAATTTACATCGCATTCTTATTAATTACCTGTTCATAATATACATTACAATACAATATCTAAGCATTTTATACAAAATATAAAATATAATCTATATGGGCCCTATCTACATGCATTGCTGAGGAGGTGACAACATTGAATATTTCAGACTCTTCTGCAGATCAGAACTTCAAAATCTCTGTTTAATATTTTTATTTGGGCTTTACCTTCAGTACCTGCGCGAGTAATAATGGGCTTTACCTTAAAACAATTCCATCGCGCTAAGCATTGCTACTTAGTGGTGCAATAATATAACAAGGAAATAATATACAAATAAAGATAGAAATAAAACATAATTCAAATAATTAATATTTATTTATACTTCATATGCGGTTTCTAAAATTTAATATGTTTTATCCTAATTTAGTCTTCTTTAGAAATGTTTATTTTGCCAATGTACAGTAATAATGTACATAAAAAAAATGATCTAAAAATAATAAATTTATACTTATATTATTTTGTAAGCCACATTTGTAATATTTATGTATGCTCTAATTTTCTTTGCTAATCTTTTAGCATTTTCTCAATACTTTATTGGTTGTCTCAGATTATTTCATTATAAGTAAATTTTAATATCGGTCCAGTTTATTTCGATTCTTTCTAATAAATAACTATTCTAATTTATTTTAGGTCATCAAACTCATTTATTTTATTTAATTTCTAATATTTTTAATTGCTAGTATTCTTAACTTATTTCAATAAATTTCACTGCCCAAGTAACCTATGACAGGCTGACTAAACTGGATAACGGGTCGTTGGCACTAGATACCATGGGATGCAGAACGTCAACCACGTATGCAATCAGTATGGCTAAAAAGCCATGATAACACATAATCGGGCATAAAAGCCATGAATGTTGGCATAAAGCCATGAATGCGGGCATAAAGCCATGAATACGGACATAAAGCTATGAATACAGGCATAAAGCCTTTCGCAGTACTGCTAAAACAATACCCTATTGGCATACCAAACTATCAAATCTGACACACATGTTTAGGCAATACAAGGGCACATAATATCATTAAATATTAATATATTGTGTTTTATGACTTTATTATTTCATGATAAATTTCATAATTTATACATTCATCATAATATTCATAAATTCCTTACATCATTCATATTGATCACAATTCACAACAATGGTGTTCATATACCATTGTACTCAAAAATTTTTTCCTTTCTCTTATAAAGAAAACTAATGTTCCATTCATATTTTCATGTGATTCATTTATTCATTACAATATTTATATGAATTCATAACTCATACAAGGTGTTATTATCTTATTTGTAATGGAAACATAAATCCTAATGTAAACCTCATCCCATTTATACTCAACAATCCATCTATGTTAATGTCATTTCATATTTAAGTGGTATTACTTATGTTTTAGTAGACCTACAAGTAATGGAAATAAATCTTAACTATATACTCACATAACTTAAATGTTCATTAAGCCATTTAGGTGAATTACTATTTCTATTCCAAATAATCCATGAATGTTTCATGGATTCCAAATTTCATACCTTAATTTCCTCTACCAATTTAGTTATTATACTTTGTGTCTTTGTATTACTATTCACATTACTATTCACTCAAATTGTTGACTTTTTAATACATAATAAATTTATTGAACCTAAGTTATCCAAGATACTACATTTTGCATTCAAAATTTGTTTGTATTGGTTGCTAATACCATTTCCAAGCTTAATGTTAATTGGGCAGAATTTTCAGTTTTCATGCTTTGTCTTTACTGTTTTATTGGTCATTTTTGCAGTGGGAATTTGGCAAAATGATCAACATGAAAGTTGTTCCTTATTTTGTCTAGTTGAATTTCTTTTTTTGAATCACTCCATTTGGAGTTTTGTAGCTCAAGTTATGGTCATTTTACCATAACTGGCTGGAGTGACCTGTACCCAGAATTTCTGGGCAATTTGGTTCTACCAGATTTGGTGACCTAAGTTTGGTTGATAATTTGACTAGGTTATGGTCAGAATTTGGATTTGTGATCTTCATTAAAGTTGTTGGTCTATATCTCATCTTGTTGTTGGTAAAATTTAAGGTCAATTGGACCTTTCTCCACTGAGTTATGGCCAAATGACCAAACACTGTTCATGTGGTCATTTTGCCCAGGCAGACTGCAGGTCACCCAGATTAGGGCAAAATTTTGGTCCACTTAGTTTGGTTTTCTGGGCATGGTTTCTTCACCAAAGTTGTGCCATTATGTGTCTAGTTTCATGTCCAATTGGCCTTGAACCAATTGGAGTAACATAGCTCAAGTTATGACCCTAGGAATACACTGGACTCAAGTCCAGTATTCTGGCACAATGGGGTAGCATACCACTTTCAATTTCAAGACCACAATTACTTCCAATTTAGGGTCAAACTTCATCAAATGGTCACTAATTGACCATTAGAAATCCAATTAACCATTCAAACACAATATGTCCAATTTTCATACTAACCCTAATTGATCAAATCTCATTCTCATACAAATTCAAAAAGATTCAACTCCATTAAACTCCAATTCATATGTATACATTAATTGACATTAATATACAAACTTAATTGCAATTAAACCATCAAAACCCTAACCCTCTCTTGGCTGCCACAATTCATACATACTCCTACATAAAGTGTTTTATTCAATTTCTTAACAATTTCTTATTCACTTGAACTTCCTAACATGGAATAAAAAGAAAAATGTAAGAGTTAGCACTAACCTTAGGAGGGCAGAATTTTCCCTTCAATTTCCTTCACTTTCTTTGGTTTTTTTGGCAGCCAAACACCTTCCCAAGTAGTGTAGACAAGTTTTAATGAAAGAGGTCTAGGGTTTTGTGGAGGGAAATCAATGAAAATTAAGAGAGATGAAGAAAATTTTTTTTTCATGGAAGAGAGAGATGAGAGATTTCCGGCAATGAGAAGAAAAAATGAGGAAGATGGCTGTTTGGGCTTGTTTTTATCTCTTTATTTAATTTGTCAAATTGTGATTGGGTGGGAGCATGTTAATGACATCATGTGATGTCATAATTCCCAATTTCTTTCATTTTTCTTTTCTTTTCTTTTCTACTCATTTTCAATTCAATTTTTAACAATATTTATTCATATTTTAGATCATAATAATTATTTACTTAACTGGACAAGTCGGTCAAAAATTACCTCAAAAGGCGAAATGACCAAAATGCCCTCCGTTTGGCTTAACAGACTAAAATTGTCTGTACCGATTGAAAAAATTTTCTAAGCATTTTCTTGGCATTCTAATGTCATAGAAACTTCAATGACCCTTCTCTGGAGTCCCAAAAATTATTTTATGAATTTTTCCCCAGGTTTAGGGCTCCTAGTTGCGAGAACCGCAACTTCCCACTAGGTTACCTATCGCTAGGGCACCGGTTCATTTAACTCAGTTGTATTTTATTTCTAAAATTTTTCCTAAATTTTTCTTATTAATATTTGATTTATTTATGACTCCTCACTCTAGTCTAAATATTTTTTCAGACGTTCTAGCTGTCCGGACCGACACCGGTTATCGGAACAGTAGAATGTATGGAATTGCTACAATGAGGGTGTTACAAATCAATTGATTATGTAACATGTCACATTATGTCAATTGACTATATATATTTTGAGTCAATTGAATCAACTGACCATAAATATTTTGAGTCAATTGCGATGATTATTATTTAAATGATTCAATTGAATATGTATTTTAGTTAATTGAATCAATTGAGTATACGATATGTCACATTATTCACATATATTTGGATCAATTATAACAATTATCATTTAAATAATTCAATTGAATATATATTTTAGTCAACTGAATTAATTAAATATGTGACATATTAAATTGATCATATATTTTAATTAATTAATTCTTTAATTAATTCAATTGAGTAAAAATATATAATTTATTTATATAAATTTTTTTAATTAAGTAATTGAATTCATTTGAAATTATAATATTAATTAATTATTTATTATTATATATACATTAATCGAATTAATTTAATCAAATTATATTATAAAACATTTATTGATCCACTTTGACACGGTGCGCGAACAACCCAATCAATGCATTATGAAAATGGGGAGTGTCTATGTTCGTTCTTGGTGTAGGCTTCTAATTTCTGTAAGTCAAATTTCCTCTACCACTTGATGCACATAGGCATAGCATGGCTGTGGCCTGCGGTAAGTAAACCCCCCATTAACTTGCCTTTTGGTGGAGTGGGTTAGGGGGAGCACAGCTTGGTATGTCCCACTCCCACTTGCATTGCCGGTGGGTCATTTAATGGTTCACCCGATTGATAAATGCTAACTTATGTAATTTTAATTTTAAATTATATGTTAAATTCAAATTTAAAATTTATCATTTTAAAATAATTTTAATATCATTAAATTAAAATTTGTTAATTTTTTATTATTAACTTAAAAAAAAATACGTTTTCATAAGAAAAAGAAATAAAATCTCAATTTTAGTATGTTAATAAGAAAAACGAAATTAATAAAACCAAGCAACGTGCATATGTATAATCAAGCAATAAATTGTTTAGAATGAAAGATATTATATATTTATATTAAAAATAACGTAGTTATAATAATTTTATATTTACATAAATATAAATTATTTTATTAATCAATAATAAAATAATTTAAAATAATAGTTTTAACATAACTATACTCATAAAATTGTGCTAAGCTTTTAATAATATAAATGGAGTATATATTATTCTCAGTTTGCTATATTGTAATTTTGTTCTTATATTTGTCTAACTAACAAGAAAAAGCGATCATTTCCATCCAAAAGGAATACGTTGACAATTATTCCCTTTCTTTTTTTCCTTAGTTTTTCTCTGGAAATCGCATATTCTCTGCCAAACTATTGTGAAAAAAGAAATGTTGCCTAGATTATAATCGTGCGGGGATGGAACCACCACGTGTCATCATCTCCTTAGTGGTAGGCAAATCACCGCAGATTAGTCATTTGCCATATATACCCTCTTTTTCACGTGTTATTGCCACAATTCAAACTCCACTATTTCGACGATTCCTTCTCTTATGCTCTCTCTGTTTCTCTCTCTCTCCGCTTCCCTTCGTTTCTTTCTGTGACGTGTACCAAAATTTAGAACGCTTTTTTCTTTTCTTCTCTTTCCTTTTCCAAGATGGCAACAATCCAGAAACAAGAACTTGAAGAAGATGATGAAACCAGGAACGTTGATCTCAGTATCGACGGTGCTGCAGGTGAACATCCGGACAAGGTAGACCCTACCACCAACTCCACGTTGTCAACGGAGGAGGTTGCTCTAAAGGAAGAGCCTGACACAGTGGAGAGATCACCTTCGCCTCTTGGTGCGATGCCCGTCGCAGTCCACGTGCCACCAGCGATCAGCATGCCGTTGGTGGCTGCTCCACCCAAAAGACCTTCTGCGAAGGACCGACACACCAAAGTGGAGGGTCGGGGCAGAAGAATCCGAATGCCCGCAACCTGTGCGGCTAGGATCTTCCAGCTGACCAGGGAACTGGGCCATAAATCCGATGGAGAGACCATTAGGTGGTTACTTGAGCACGCGGAGCCAGCAATTATAGCCGCCACTGGAACCGGAACTGTTCCCGCTATTGCCATGTCTGTCAATGGGACCCTCAAAATCCCCACCACCTCTAATGCAAATTCCGAACCGGGCGACCCATCCGTTAAAAAGAAGCGTAAACGACCCGCAAATAGCGAGTACATTGACGTAAGCGACGCTGTCGTTTCAGTCTCCGCGCCTCTTGCCCCGATACCGACAGCACCACCGCAACACGCAGCTGCAGTAGTTCCTCAGGGTTTAGTTCCTATGTGGGCCATACCGTCTAACGGTGTCGTTCCTGGCGCGTTCTTCATGATACCGCCCATGGCGACATCTACTGCGGGACCTTCTAACCAACCCCAGATATTCACGTTCCCAGCTGCGGCTACGCCTCTAATCAACATATCGGCGAGGCCGATATCATCTTTCGTATCGTCCATGCAACAAGCTGCCAATATAGCAGTAACTATGCCCGTTTCGAGTTCTCCTGTTTCTGATTCAAAGCCTGCGAAAGCTACGTCAGTTATGGCTCCAAGTTCAAGTTCTGCTCCCATTAGTAGTACAACAAGCACCACCCAAATGCTTAGAGACTTTTCCTTGGAGATTTATGATAAACGGGAGCTCCAATTCATGACTCGATCTTCGAAGCATTGACAACATGGAAAACAAGAAAGTGTTTTTGTTGTTTTTTTCCTCATCTGTTGGCTCTTTTCCTTCATTGATGACTTTATTGGGGTCCAATTTCTGGTCTATTCGCCATTAACGAGTTCATTTGAGCTCGAAAATTGCCTTCTCTGATGGGGAGAGAGAGCACGTACTCACGCGAGGATGGGCTCTAATGGTGGGCACGTGTAAAGTGGATCACGATTAGCCAGGGTGTGGGGTCCACCGTTTGTGGTGTGCCAACACTCAACCGAAAATGCAAAGGGTAAGACACTGAAGACTCAGCTCCCTGGACCGTGCAGTGCAAAAACATTAGTGTGTTCTTTTTAAAGAGTGGGGCAACCTCATTGCTCTCTCATGTGATGGGGCGCGGGCCCAAAAAGGGTGGGCTCTAAGGGACTGTTTCGACATAGTTTACAGGGCGGCCGCGTGGTGGTCCCTACCAGGTTGGTTTGGTGGTCCGGTCAGAGCAGTGGAAAAGTAATACATGGGGTGGAGATGAGACACGTGTCCGACGTAATCTGTAAATCTGGGTCGTCTCTTTGTATCTGACACGTTGGGTGATTGTTTCCGTGGGCCTGATTGTAGTTTCTTTTAAAAGGAAAACGGAAAGGTGATGACTGATGAGGATCATATTGGAATTGGATGCCGCTGATCTTTATTTGTCTTGTAATATCAGAGAGTTACAACCAAATAAAAATGTACCCTGTAACATATTATTTCTCCTCCAACTGAGCTTTAGTCCTTTGAAATGCAACATCTCATCTCAGTTCACAGCGTCTTTCGAGTTCGACAGTTTCAGCAGTTCGAGTGCCATTGTGAAGTTTCTTGGTCGTAAATTTACCATCGTTCAATGGATCACGTATCGGCGCTGCCGATGGAGCTCTCTTTGCCCGAACATCTCCTCCAACCATTGTTAAGGGCTTCAAAATCTTCTAACCTCAAAGAGGCATTAGAAATTCTTATAGCAACTTCAAGAATTGATCATGGCCGCGCTGACCTTGCTTCTAAGGATATTCTTCCTGCTGTTGTTCAGATTATACAGTCCATGCCTTACCCTTCTGGACATCAATTCCTCACGCTCGCCTTAAAACTCCTCAGAAACCTCTGTGCGGGCGAAATCACCAATCAGAAACTTTTCATCGAATTGAATGGACCAGGAATGGTTTCAACTGTTTTGAGGTCTGCGGGGCTTGCTTCTGACCCAGATCATGGGATAACCCGTATGGGATTGCAGGTTTTGGCAAACGTTTCTTTGGCTGGAGAAGAACATCAGCAATCTATTTGGCATTGCTTCTTTCCAAATGAGTTTGTTGCGCTTGCAAAAGTCTCAAGTCGGGACACTCTTGATCCTCTTTGTATGATTATTTATAATTGTTGTGATGGAAACCCTAGCCTGGTTGCAGAGCTCTCTGGGGATCAAGGGTTGCCCATTGTGGCTGAAGCTGTGAGGACTGCATCTGCAGGTTTTTTTTTCCTTTTTAAATTACACTCGTTTTTAATAATTTTTTTTTCCTCTTATTGCCTTTCATTTAGATTGCAATTGTTAGTTCTGAATTGCTCTTTTGTCAGTTGGTTTTGGAGAAGATTGGTTGAAGCTGCTGCTATCAAGGATCTGCTTGGAGGAAGCCCACTTTCCGCAGCTCTTCTCTGGATTATGTAGTGTTGGTGAGTCTGAAAACAGTGAAGATATTAGTTCAAGTAGCAGCAATTTTTCAATGGAACAAGCTTATCTTCTGCGTATGGTATCAGAGATCTTGAATGAACGCCTTGGCGAGATAATTTCTTCAATTGATTTTGGATTGTATATATTTGGAATATTTAAGAGATCTCTTGGGGTCATTGACTCGAGCTCAAAAGCCAAATCTGGCCTTCCAGTAGGTTCTGCTGCAATTGATGTTCTTGGATACTCGCTTACCATTTTAAGAGACATATGTGCTCAGCACTGTAAGAACGGTCTTGGTGAACATCAAATGGATGTCGTTGATAAACTCTTTTCCTATGGATTTCTTGAATTGCTTTTATCTGTGCTTGGAGACCTTGAGCCCCCACCAATTATCAAGAAAGCCATGAAACTGAACGAGGGCCAAGATGCAGCTCCTTCGCGCTCATTTAGACCTTGCCCTTACCAAGGATTTCGGAGAGACATTGTTGCGGTCATTGGCAATTGTGCATTTCAAAGAAGGCGTGTGCAAGATGAGATTAGGCAGAAGAATGGAATTCTTCTGATGTTACAACAGTGTGTCACTGATGAAGATAACCCATTTTTAAGGGAATGGGGCATCTGGTCTGTGAGGAACTTATTGGAAGGGAATGCAGAAAATCAGCGAGCAGTAGCTGAATTGGAGCTTCAAGGATCTGTTGAAATGCCCGAGCTTGCTGGACTTGGTCTCAGGGTGGAGGTGGATCCAAACACTGGACGTGCAAGGCTTGTGAATGTGTCATGAAAGATACAACCTTGTGCCCCTCGTATGAGTCCAATGGGCATATGCTTCCCTTCCACTTGTTGGTATATACTCTCTTTACTGGAGGGATTCCTTAGAAAATAGGCATCTGATCTTCTTTGGAGCGTTATCTTCACCCTTGTGATTCTCAGATTTTATCAAACTTAAAAGACGCTAGAGGTCTTTTTTAACTTGTAGCAAATACTGTTCAGAAAGTTGTACATAGGCTTAACAAGACTAGGGGCGTGTGGATTATTTGGGATGAATGATAACTAACATGAGAAGAACTTTCATAGGGATCTTTTGGTTCCAGAATCAACGGGGTTCACTTTGCTATTTTCTTGAATTAGGATATAAATTTTGCCTAGAGATCTAAAATTATAATTATAGCTGCCATTTGGGTCAGTTCGAGTGAAGTTGGACGAGATAAATGAAGTTTTCTGAAACCAACTGTTTCATGCTCTGGATTTTTCTCATAATAAAGATTGGTGAACTCCTTAGCACACCTGAATGTCCTCGGAAGGAAAAGATGTAATTAGAAAAACTTCTGCAATGGTTCAATGGTTTGTGGTGGTTCCAAAAGCAAATGAGAATTCTTCTGATTCAAACATTGGTTAACACTATAAACAATACTAGCTACAAACTTGGAGGTAAAAAAATTCTTTAATTCTTTATCTTGTTATTGTATGTATACAAAAATATACAAGAACAATCTCATCTTCACAGGTCCTTGAACACATGATAAGATTTTTATCTTTTTTCTTTTTTTGATAAGCAACTCATAATAAGAATTACTACCTCGAAGCGTGAATGTCAATGCGAATGCCAATAGGGAGGAGGGAGTGTGTGTGTTGTTGGTCTTGAACAGGTTCAGATAGAAGGCATATCTCGAAATTGTGCTTCTATTAAACTCTTGTGGCTTCGGCGTCTAACCCTTTTCTATTTAGATGGTCAGATTCTCTTGAATGGCAAGAAATGAACCCACTATATTTCCGCCCACATCAGGGAAAGTTTCACATCCAGGAATAGGCTTCACTTTACCTTTCCTATCGACTTCAACTGGGTATTTTAGTAGGTGCCCTCTCATCTCTGTAACCTCATCAGCTCTATATTGTCTCCAGTTCATCTCCCCCAGTGTCCTAATTCTTCTAACACATTCAAGACTCTCTGGTTGTGTGAAGCAGTCCTCAATAGCTCCAACATGCTCTGCCCATAGTGACATCCTATATCCATATATCTATGAAGTACAAATTTGCAAACAAACAGCAAGTCAGTTGCATAATTGAAGAAACTGTAGTATTTCACAAAGCAACGATAATTAGCATAGGATAAAGATAAGTTGTGTCCCCATTCTGGGAACTTTTGGGATCATTAAATCCTAGAACTTGCATGTTATATGTATGTATATACATATATATATATATATATATAAGAAATGACATCTTCGGTTGAATTTTAGGAACTCAAAAAAGAACAATATTATTTGATCAAGGCTACCTGTCCATGTGGATTAGAATGTTTTCTTGCCCAGGTATGATTAGGCTGATATGCTCCCATTGCAATTTCAGTGTCTCTTGTGCCCTCCAATGAACGCTGGTTTATGTTTGCAGATCCCAATATTACATACTCATCATCCACTATCATCCCTTTTGAATGGACATAAATCATGAATCGCCGGCTTTTTTGACTGAGTGCCTGGTAATGTAAACATTATAGCAGTCATTCGCAAGTATGCAGTGAAAAGAGGAGAGAGCAACAATTGATATATATATATTCGATGGTTTTTGTATGAGCCAATGATTCGATCTCACACAGAAGCAAATAGGTACCAAAAATGCATCCACACTTGAAAATCAATTCATCTATAAGAAAGAAGCATCCAAGTGTGAAGTTTTCACTACATATTCTCATGCTTAGAGGAACCCTCCTTGGACTGGGATGTTTCTCACGTTGGCAGAGCAAGAGCTCCCAAAATCATGGTCGAAAGAAAAAATGTCAGTTTCAGGAATTAACATACCTGAGGAGTGTTTGCAGCAGTGGGACTGCTCGAAGTGTCATTCGTGTCTGTGAACTCACGATTACCAAGACAGAAGAAGTTCAAATAATCCTGAGGTGAGAACACATTCTCAAGTCCAACCTCCTCTAAAGCCTTCAAAATTGTCTCATACATCATTTGCATAGTTTTATGCTGCAGCAATTCATAAATTTCCCAGATTAACAAAATGAATTTCTCATCACTGGAACTCATAAAAACCACAAGTACTAAACTTTAACACGGTCAATGACATAAATTCCCCAGTAGGGATTCATATGCCTCAGCACTACATAATTAGTTAATTGATCATCAACTTTCCTCAAAAGAAACACCTTTATTTGGTAAATTAGCTCCTGCAGATAACACTTATGGCAGCAACAACAACAATAATACTAGCAATAGAACATAGTTTTATTTTTTTATTTTTAATTTCAATTGGTAGTTTAGCAGCAGTCCCCACCTGCCAAAATAGAATCCTTTGTGTAGCAGCACCTGTTGGAACACCCTCTGGCCACATTGGAATAATAATATAGGCGGCGAATCTCTCATTTGCTCTGATTTTATCAGCAATCTTCAGAGCAATTTCCATTGGAATTAAATTATTAGCACCTACAAGATGGCATGATAAAGCTCATGTTTTTCCATATCAAATAGAAAGTTCGGAAGTTGAGATGCCACCTACAAAGACATGAATATTCAAATCATTTTAAAACAAAGAATAAATATCCTCACCTAAATCTTTATATGAACTCCAGTTGAATGAGGAGCCAATGAAATATTGGTTCTCTATATAAATAAAATGCTGGGCAGCACGAATGGCCTTCACATAGGCTGTATGTATGCTCATGTCAATAAGGACATTCTTCCCACACACCAGGTTCTGCAAAAATGAACATACAATCAACATCCACATGCAACTACGTTTTTTGGGCACAATAACATACACAGGCTAAAACAGAAATGAGAAAATCATTTACGGCATTACCGAATATTATCTGATCTCACCTTGCTTGTGGCATCTTTGGGATCCTTTGGGAAGCGTTTAACAGAATTTGAATCTATTGAACGAAAAATCTGCAATGCAAAAAGGTAGGAAAATGTCTATCATGGCAAAAGAAATTTTGAACCTAAAGAACAAAACCAACAAGCATCCCACCTCAGCCTTGACTGGAAGTCACAGTTTAGACTTTCAACAAAATTACCTGAATATGCCAAGCTTCAGGATCATTCTCACCAACAGAAGGAGCATCAAGAACTCCTACAATATCTGGAATTCTTTCAATCCTGAGCAGAGCATCATCGTATGACATTTTTAGTTTTTTAATCCCATGAGGCTTTGCAGCCTTGAACCAGCGCTCCTCAAAGTTGGTTAGGACATCATATGCTGCAGGGCCATCAATTCTACAGTGCAAATCATGCCATGGCTCTCTAGGGCAACCAGAAACATTATTACCCTAATTGGGTAATACAATTACGTGGTTAATAAAGAGAAAACATATTTCATTTTTTTTTAAGAAAAAGCAACCACCATTAATGCTCTATCAATATTATCCCTTAAGTTTCCCTCATCACATTTGCTTCTTATGTCTATCATAATATGTTAAATAATAGTTTACCACAGCACAATACACTTAATCACAATTGTGTACTGAGATAGGTAAAATTTAAGAGCTTACTGTGAAAGTGGGGTTGTGATAGTCGTCCTTATGCACTGTTTGCAGTGTCCTAAATAAAGGGTGATGCGGAGTATCATATCTTCCATCACATAAATCAAGTCCACCAACAAAAGCTATGATTTTTCTTCTGTTATTGCCTGCATCAGCATCTACAATCACAGTTTTCTGATGGTGCGTATATATGGTTCCAACTTCCTGATATTTAAAGAGTGAGAGTAAAATTATTGAGAATTTCCAGTTTCTACATCAAAATTCTAATAAAATAAAATAAAAAGTGCAAATAAAATAAAATAAAATAAGAGCTTCTTAGCATATATGATTGATGGAGTGCCTGCTGTTTCACTTTCTTATACCAAAATGAACTTCGTAAGACATAAGAAAAAAAATACCATTGCTAAGTTTACAAATATGAACATAATGGTGAAAAACAAGAAGTAGAGATAATTATCTTCATTACTGATTTGCTAACCAGCATTGCCAAAAAAGTTATGATTAAGTTCAGTATTTCCTAGAAAATAAAATGTGAAAACATTGGTATAGTATTAGTAAAGCTGTGAAAAGAGTAGGAGGTAGAATTATACTAGTAAAACTAGTACTAGAAGGAGAAACAATAAATATAGTTAGTACTTATGCCCGCAAATAGGACTAGATAGTGAGAGTAAAAAAAAAGTTTTAAAAAGATATGGATGATCTAATGCAAAATATACCGAATGAAGAGAATGTTTTCATCAATGAAGATTTGAATGTATATGTAGGAAATGATAGACAAGGTTATGAGAATGTTCATGGGGGTTTTGATTTTGATAGCCGAAATGATGGGGGAAAAGCATCCTGGATTTTGCTATGGCGTACGACCTAATACTAGTAAAACCTACTTTATAACAAAGGAGTCGCATTTAGTGACTTTCAAAAGTGGACAACGTAAAAGCCAAATTGACTTCCTCTTAACAAGGAAGACAAATAGAGCTCTACACAAAGATTGCAAGGTTATTCCAGAAGAGGCTTTAATAAGTCAACATCAGTTAGTGGTCTTGGATGTCAAGTTTATGAACAATTCAAGTAAGACTAAAAGAAATATTGTAGCTCGAACAAAGTGGTAGGAGTTCAAAAGAGTAAACAAGTGAAGTTCAAAAATGAGCTTCTCAAGTCTGAAGCATGAAAGCTGGATGTGGAGGCCAATGGTATGTGGATACAGATGGAATTAAAGATTAGAGAAGTAGCTAGAAAAGTACTTGGAGAGTCTAGAGGACATGGACCACCCTCAAAAGAGAGATGGTGGTGGAATGAGAAAGTACAAAAGGCAATAAAGAGAAAAAGGGAATAGTATAAGAAATTACCTAAGTGTAATAATAATCAGGCTTATGAACAGTACAAGATAGCAAAGAAAGAGGCAAAAAAATGGTTAGTCAAGTAAGAGCGCAGACCTTTGAAAAGTTATATGAGAAACTTAGAACTCAAAAAAGGGAGAAATATATCCATGGATCAGCAACGAGAAGAGAAAAGAAATGTCAAGGTCTCAATCAACTTAGGTGCATTAAGAATAAAGAAGGAAAAGTATTGGTGAAAAATTAGTACATTAAAGAAAGATAGAGAAATTGTTTTGATGATCTCTTTAATAATAGTCAAAGTGGTAAAAGCGTAAATATAGACTACAAAGAAATAAAAAAGAATGTGAATTACACTAGAAAGATTAGATCTTCAGAAATAAAAGAAACACTTAAGAGAATGAAAGTGGGTAAAGCCTGTGGACTCGATGGAATACTAATTGAAGTGTGGAAGTGTTTGGGCGATGTGGGAGTGGCATGGTTAACTAAATTATTTAATAAGATTCTAAACTCAAAGAAAATGCCTAAAATATTGAGGAATATTTTAGTACTTATTTTTTAAAAATAAGGGAGACATATAGAGTTGCTCAAACTATAAGGAAATTAAACTCATGAGCCATACTACGAAGTTATGGGAGAGAGTTGTGGAACATCGACTACATCATGACACTTCTATCTCTCCCAATCAATTTGGCTTCATGCCCAGTCGTTTAACTATGGAAGCAATCTTTCTCATTAGAAACTTGATGGAGATATATAGAGATGTGAAGAAAGATCTACATATGATTTTTATCGATTTGGAAAAAACTTATGATAGTGTTCTAAGAGATGTCTTATGGAGAGTGTTAGAACAAAAGAGAGTATCTATTAGGTACATGCAAGTGTCAAAAGATATGTATGAAGGAACAACTACTATTGTGCGCACAGTGGAAGGAGACACAAGAGACTTTCCTATGTTAGTTGGATTACACCAAGATTCAGCTGTGAGCCCTTACCTTTTTACATTAGTTTTAGATGAATTGGCAAAACACATACAAGAAAGTATCCCTTGGTGCATAATATTTGCGGATGATATAGTTCTGATAGATGAGACGCGAAAAGGAATCAATAGAAAGTTAGAGTTTTGAAGAAGTATTCTAGAGTTAAAGGGCTTTAAATTAAGTAGAACGAAGATAGAATACATGCATTACAAGTTCAGTGAAGACCCAACTAGTTATAGGGAAGGAATTAGTTTGGATGGAGTAGTATTGCCCTAAAGTAATTAATTTAAATATCTCGGTTTAATCCTTTAAGTAGATGGGGGATGTGAGAAGGATGTCAGTCATAGGATTAAAGCTGGATAGTTGAAGTGGAGACGTGCTACGGGAGTTGTATGTGATCGCAAGATTCCCAATAAGTTGAAAAGAAAATTTTACCGTACAGTCATACGACTGGCCATGTTATATGGTAGTGAGTGTTGGGCAATAAAGGAGCGTATGTGTCTAAGATGAGAGTTGCGGAGATGAGAATGTTAGGGTGAATAAGTGGCCATACTAGACTAGATAAAGTCCATAATGAGAGTATTAGAGAAAAGGTAAGAGTGGTGCCAATTGAGGATAAGTTAAGAGAAATGAGATTGAGGTAGTTTGGGCATGTGAAGCGTAGACATACGAAGGCTCCAATTAGACAAGTAGAGCACATTGGGTTAGAGGATAGAAAGAAAAGGAGTAGACCTAAATTGACTTGGAGGAGAGTAGTACAACATGAGCTAGAAGCATTATACATTTCCGAGGATTTAACCCAAAATCATTTAGAATGGAGAAAGAGAATCCATATAGTCGACCCCAATAAATTTTTAAGATAAAAATTTAGTTGAGTTGAATTGAGTTATATTACTTTACCCATAAATTTTTTTTTTTTTGTTGAAAAAGGTTATTAAACCATGGAAGCGATAATGATCATACAAGCTTACTGATCCCATACCATGTAGGAAGTTTAGTGTATCTTTGTTTAGGATTTTAGATTATAAAGGCAGTAAGGATTTGTAGAGATCAGAAGTCAACTAATTATACTGAACAAAAAAAGCTTACCTCCAATAATTGCATTCATTAAAAAAATGTCAAATTGAAATTATGATGTTTAAGCACCTAATTTAGTTTGAAGGATTATGCAACGTAAGAGGCTTCATTATGCAAATTTTTTGACAGGTTCAACATATCAAGAAGAACGAAAATTCTCAAGCATTATCATAGCTACGAAAATTCTGCTTCAAGCATTATCATAGCTCCAATTTCAGTTTTTTTACCCTTTGCTTGACCCAGCTATGTCTTTTTCCAGCAATGCGAGGACAGAGAAGCACTTGCACTGATGAGTTTTTGAAAAAACTGCGCGTTTCCTCATCATGGGTTGCCATGATTCCATCCTGCATTGGTTAATTTTAAAAAGTTTCAGCAGAAAAATTATGTACTTTCAAATTAAAAGTGCCAAATAATAAATAGAGTAATTTAAGAAAAACTTTCTGGGGAAACATCAATACAAAAAATCAGAATTCATGTATTAATAGAAGATACAATGAATATGGAGCTCTGCCTCCAGAAGCCCACATAAACCACTTAAAAATGCATAGAGCATAAAGCATACAAAAAAATACGCCAAATGCACAGTAGTCAATACATTTAACAAAGATAATAACAATCCCTCAGTTTTCTTGAAATCCAGAAATCAAATTACAGCCTTGTGTTCATTGTGTTGAAACTAAACTAGGCAGGCCGATAATATATTACATAGATTGTGAAGAATAAAAGAGCAACCCAATAATACTTCCAAGCACAACCATGGAATACAATAACAGCACACAACTGGAATTACACAATTATATACAGAAAAAATTCTTACTGTTTTATATCCAAAGATACTCCTTGAAGTAGGGTCATCCCAGACAAGAAGCAGCACTCTTACTCCTTCCTGGGACTTGGACCTCAGCAGATCCCCCAATGTGATATTTGATGGATCACCAGCATCTCGAATCAGTTTAACATTGTGCCATACTGACCACCCTGTAATGTAAATTAAACGCCTGGCATGTCGTATCGCATCAAAGATGTCACGCCAACATTTCCCATGCACATAAGACAACCCATGATCAAGTTTCAAACTTGGCAGACACCCATCTGGAACATGGGCATCTTGATAAAGAGTCACAGTTCCACCTTTCCTAAGAGGAAAATATGTGCCTGGTACTCCTTGATAATCAGGACCTGCACCCACGCCTTGATGGTAAATGCTCAGTTTCTCCATCTGGGTGTATTGAATTGAAATTTTCAATACAGCTCCAGGTTTACATGGTTTGCCACTGCTATTCAAAATAGGGTAAACTCCCTCCACTCTATCCCCTGAATATATTTGTTCAACCGGAATGGCAACAACTCCTATCAATTGTGAACCCACAAAATCACTGTCTTTAACTAAAAAGTGCACTTCAGCTGCATAATGTGCAACGGGAACATAAAAATGTTGCATCCAAACAGGATCTTCGCTATTGCTAATAACAAAAGTTCTCCCAATTACAGCACCAGCTACTGAAATTGAAACGTATGGATCGCTGGTAATCTTGCGGCTCATTTGCCCTTCGATCTTGCTTCCTATATTTCCTGGCAATCTAGCAAACATATCACCCAGTGTCTTGTGAAACATGTCCATGTTTGGAAGGTTCTTCGCCTCATAAACACATATATCCAAATCCCCATGTAAAAGGAAAACCCGCAAAGATCCTTTATTATTCTGCCAAGGCACAATCTGCGTACTCTGGCTATGCCGTGAATCGCTAAAGGAACTTGAATGGGCATAAACAGAGGCAGAATAATAACCGGAAGAATCAGCCCGTCCCAAATATGCCCCCTCGTAATTACTTGAAAATGAGTCATTAGGATAACCATAAAAGTCTTGTCTGTCATGCCCAAAACTCAAACTATGAAGACTAACAGGGGAATCAGGCAGTGGTGGCACTGAGGGTGCTGGTGGGGAAGCAGGAGCAGAAGGGCGATTATTGTCAGTCAAATGCATATTGCTCATCAGATCATCCAAAGGTGGGTACGCAGAAGAGTGAGAATTGGCGGTATCACTATGAGTATCATGATTTATCGATGACGCAGTTCCCAAAGGAAGGCAACTTTCATGTCTTTGATGAGTGGAAAAGGAGGATCCTTGTGGGGTGCTATCATGGCCCGATTGAAGCTGATGAGGATACTGAGATACATTGTAATTGAAACTGCCATGATGTGTAAGGGATGGTGTATGAGAACCATGTGGAATTGGAGATGGAGCGTATGGATATGGATAGGGAACAGACCCAGAATGTTGCTGATAATAGTCTAAAGGGCCTGAATGATTCGTTGAATGCGGCGGTTGTTGCGGTGGTGGCGGTGGTGGTGATGGTGATGCGTAGGCAGGTGGTGGATACGCATAAGGGTATGGATATGGAGCAGGAGGGTGGCATGAATCTGAACTCGGAGGAGGTGGATAAGCATAATTTGGAGGAGGATGACGATAAGGGTATGGGTAGGGATTATTGTATGGGTACGAAGATGAAGACCCATAATTCTCCATTTAAGAATTAGACAGAAAAATCTTGTGTTTGCTTAAAATGGAAATCAAATGAAAGACTGTTCATAACAAAATCTACATAGAAAGATACCAAATGACTGATTTTTTTCTTCTTCTTCTTCTTCTTAATGGGTTTCAAGAAAGAAAAACAACAAACGGAGGAGAAAGTATCAAACTTTTATAAGAAAAAAAAAAAAAAGGAAAACAATCACCTTGTGGAATTGAATTGAGTGATAAAACAAGAAGAAATAGGCAAATAGCTGTTCCTGGAACCTCCAAAGAAGAAGAAACAAAGTCGTCTCATCCCCGGTCGGGTGCGATGTTATTCTCGTTAACAACGTGTGACCAGACTGGCTTTTCTAAGCTGTCATTCTTTTCCCAAAACAATTTAAGCCGCGTTGGAAAATATCATTGGATTGAAATATGAAAAGCCACCTAAATCCATTTTTTTTATTATCATTTTATGGATTATTGTTTCAACTTTCACAACGATACGCAAACTCATTTTAGCTTTTCTTTTTCATTGTTATTTATCTCATAAAATTAATATTATAATATTGTCAACATTTTACGTTGAAATGTCATCATAATTAAGATTTAAATTTAAAATTTAATAATTTTAAAGCTGACTCTTATACTATTCAATTAAAGCTTTAAAATTATTTCCCTAACATTGCATTTCACCAGGGAGTTCCAATCCTTACACTTTGTTAAGCTAAGTTGAGAATGTTTTAGAACTAGTCTTGTGGAATTATAAATTACCGAGCAGTTTTGACAAGGGTGATGAATAATGATGTTTCCTTTGTGGTGACACAGTGTACAGTTTTCATTAGATTCAAAAAAATCTTCTTCATGACATAATAGCAAAGCTTTAATTATTTCTATATATTGTCAATTCTCATCAAGCATTTAAACTATTATTACCTTTACCTTCATCTCCTAGACTTAATTTCCCCTGTATCAGCACCCACCCACCATTTTCTGATGTTTTATATTGGCTTCTTTCGCTTTCCAAGTCTTTTGACTTGGATTTGGTCAAAGGAAAAGTAAGCCATTGTTTTCACAAACGTTTAAATGCAAAATGCACATCAAAAATAAATAACACCTGAACCTGATGTTCAAGTACATAAAAATTGAAGCTGCAAACAATTTCTGCATTATTACACAGGATTTGAATTGGGAAATGTCCAAGTCTCTTCTTTTTCTGCACCTACGTATTGTGACAACCCCAAAACTACTGCCAGGTTACTGCTATGGGACTTCTGACCTTGTACTTGTCTGAAACCCAATCTATAGATCCAAAAGAGTAACTCACCCTGGCATCTCTTTCTCTCAACCCAACAAAAGTTACATTGTAACTCAGTTCCTCTCCCAATTTTTGGAAACTCAAATTCTTAGGCTGAACAGTTGTTGATACCCCATTGGGTTCCTGGACTTGTACTGCGTAAGTACTCGGTGATGTCCCTACATTTGTCACGGTTCTCTTGTATGTCTTGCTGATATTTTTAGCATTACCTTCAAAATTCACAGCAAAAGAAGGGTAATTCAGGTCACCAGGCTGAAGAAGTGTATTGTTAGGACAGCTGAAACTCTTCCTTGACACTAGAGCTACTTGAGAAGATGTATAATTCAGGCTGCACAGATAGAGTAGATAGTCCGCTGTGGTGATATTGTATATTAGCCCTGGATCAGAAGCACTCTCGGGGTTGACATGCCCTGAACCAAATGCGAAAGGTGTTGCTGATGCAGAGTTATTGGCTCCAAAATCAGCAATTGGAGCATTGTTGTTGTCTAGAACATAAGCTGAGGTCATTAGGGCTGATTTGATTACTGATGGGGACCAATCTTTGTGGACTGACTTGAGTAGTGCAGCTACGCCACTAACATGTGGGCATGACATTGATGTTCCTGAAATTATATTGAACGACACACTCCTCTTGTCGCTCTTGAGTAGAGATGGGCTACTTAAAGGTGGCCAAGCGGCTAAAATGTTCAACCCCGGTGCAGTTACATCCGGCTTTATCACATCTGGTGCTACTGAACTAGGCCCTCTGGATGAGAATGCAGCCATTGCTGGTGCACGATTACCATATGTTGTTCCTCTGAAAGTAATAGAAGCAGTAGGTCTTTTAGTAGAGTTGACATACTTTTTTATGGCTCTACCTGCTGAAGCTCCTAAAGAGGTGGCTGGCAAGACGTGGGCGTCAGCCAAATGCTCTTCACCTTGACCCTCGGTGTTGATTAGTAGCATTCCTGCTCCTCCTGCCAATTTCACTTGTTCTCCCTTGGCGGTTCGGCCGTTCATTCCTTTCTCACAGACAACAATTTTGCCTCTTACTAGCTTCTTGTTGAGTGACCCACTAATGCAAAACTTAGCTGATTGGCCACCTGCAGTTTCTCCATATGCGATTGGCAATTGCTTGGTTGCTTTGCCAGGATACAGAGATGATCCAGTAAAAGTTTCTCCATTTCCAAGTTTGACGGTTGTTGGAAAGCTTCGATCAGTGTAGCTAGCAGCAACCGTCATGATCCAGGGTGCGGTGTTGCCTACAGTTGAGGTAGATGGACCAGAATTACCGGCAGAGCAAGAAACAAAGACCCCATTTTGGGTTGCCCCAAATGAGGCTATAGCAAGGTTATCAGAATAAAACGGCTTGTCGGTACCGCCCAAAGAGAGGGACAGCACATCAACACCATCAGCAACAGCTTGGTCTATAGCCGCCAATAAATCAGTGTTGGTGCAACCTAAAGACCAGCAGACTTTATAGACGGCAATTCTTGCTGTATACTTCATTCCAGCTGCAAAGCCATTTGCCAAGCCAAAAAAGCTTGCATTGTTTACAAGGTTTCCAGCAGCGGTTGATGCAGTGTGTGTTCCGTGGCCTTGTGAATCCCGAGGGGATCGGTAATCAACTGTTTCATTGATCCTTCCTATAATGGACTCGTAGCCTTTTAAGAAGGCTCTTGCACCAATGATCTTCTTGTTGCAATTTGATGGTGAAAACTTTGTGCCATTCTCGCATGCGCCTTTCCATCTAGAAGGCAGTGCAGATAAGCCCTTGTCCTTGAAACTAACATGCTCTGGCCAGATTCCAGTATCAAGAATGCCAACTATCACATCCGAAGCCAAGTTTTGAGCATTCCAAAGGCCTTTACCACTTTGAAGTCCAAGAAACTGAGGAGTGTATGTGGTGTGGAGAGTTAGCATTTCGTCAGGAATGGCAGAGAGAAAACCATTGATTTTGCTCAAGGCTTGGACTTGTTCTTTAGAGAACTTCCCAGCAAAACCAGAAAAGGCTGTTTCATAGACATAAAGAAGATGAGGAGAAGCTGTTTCTTCTTCTTCTTCTTCTTCTTCTTCTTCTTCTTGAGATGAGAATTCGTTGACAGAATTGATCACAGCTTCGTACCATTGTTTGGAACTTCCTGGAGAATGATATGAGGCTGGGATCTTGGTTTTGTCCATATGAATTACATATGTTTGTTTGTCAATTGAAGCAGTTGACAATGTAGCCATTAAGGCCAGCAACAACAAGCATATCCTCCAGATCATCCTCGCTGTAAATTCCAAAAAAAAAATATTAGAAAAAATAATGCATGTAAACAGAAAAGTTTAGTTACTTCAAAAACAAATCCACGTTAATGATAGCTAATCATATCTAAAATTAAGTAATAAAGAATAGACACAGGTAGAGAAGGTGGATCCTGTATAAGTACCTTTCCCTGTGCCTGAATCCAAGAGAAGAATGCAGCAGCAGGATGAAGAATGAGCAGTACTTGAAGGGTATCTTATTATATAGGGAATTGAAAGAAATTTAAAGAGTTGATAACCAGAATTTAGTGTGCTAAATTGCTGATTAATTATCATCCCTACTTTCCCTTTTTTATTTTTCGTTGGAAGGTGCATGCCTTGATATGATTTAAAGTGCAAGGAGGGTTCACTTTTCTGTGAGAGAGACTTTTTTAGTGCTCCTATTATATTTAATAATTAGTCAATTCCACGAGTTGCAAAAAGGTGGGTGGGTGGTGGGACATGCCTATATCTCCCTAAACAGAGCTTGGAGGGCTTTGACAATTAGATTTCCCATTCCCATATAAAATTTAGCGAGAAAATTGCACTAGCTAGTACTGCTCTGGATTTTTTCAAGAAATAGTAAATATTTCTGATAGAGAAAGTTGAGTTAATATCATGAAAGTGCTTTTAATGAAAGTGCTTTTAGTTGGCACTTTCAATGGTGCTAAAGGCCGCATTAATTGGAATGGACTATCTTTTCATCGTGGAACAGATTAAAATTGTTCTAGATTTTTAACGTTGACGAGTTTCTCTAAAATTATAATTCATATGCTTAGACCAATGTCTGCTATGATCATATGGTCTTCCTTCATCTTCCAGGCTTAGGTTCCCGTCTCCTTAGTGCTTGAGGATACAGAGTTACGAGTTAGATCCTGTTCAAGTAAGGTCATGAACATGATTTTTAATTAACATATAATTTAGTTGTTTCTTTTCACATTTTTACGGAAAAAGAGTAATCAATTGGTAGGTATAGCAAGACAGAAGCACTAGTATGAGAGAATTAAAAGACCTGAAGCACTGAAGAATATTTTTGAAAGAGGAGAAACCTTGCAATAATGGCTCTCATGACATGCTTTGTTGGTGGGGGGATGCATGATGGTGGGTTTGGCTTTGAGCATTTGTTCTGGAATTTCATGCCTTATTTTGCTTTTGCTGTAAGGGAAATGGTGCATGTAAGCCAAAAAAAATGAAATTCAATTGGGACCAATACCATAGATATACTGCAATCAAATGGATCACTTAATGATCATTCCATCCGGCCTTAATAATTTCTAAGTGTGTGAGTCACTGAGTCATGAGGGTCTTATAACTGTATATGTTCTTTTCTTGGAGTCCATTTCAAGATATGCCTGGGAGGAGAAATCAAATTGTTATGCCCACTGGAGAGAGTGGAATGGAAGTAGTTGAGCACATGCCAATGAATCAAATGTATCAACTAACTTTTATTGAGGTTTTAAATGTTATAAAAATGAAAACAATATTTCTAATAAATTAATTAAATCTTGATATTTTTAAGAAAATTAATTCCGAAATAAAGAAAGCTGTTAAGAAGTTATATAAATGTCTGTTTTTATCATTATTTGATTCCATTAATAATATATATATATATATATATATATATATATATATATATATGACATTATAAATCAGATGTAGCCAAACAAATTTTCCCAGACACTGACATGCTTCCCATTGAAGTTTGATCTTTTTCGATTCTTGCCTTGGAAGCTCTCTATCCCAATTTCCTTTTTTTTTTTGTTGGTTAATTACTTTATTCTTAAGATCAAACAGGCTGGGCCTTAGTCACCAGGCTCTATCCTAAGAAGAAAACCCAGGCCCATTCAGAAAAACATTGGACCGCCTAATCTAAGTCAGTAGTTAACATCTTACAAGCATCTGTGACTCTCTGCAATGCACAAGACGAATAATAAATGGCGATTTGAGGCGTAGCTCAAGAAGAACAGTACTGAAGATTATTATAATTGTTTGGAATTATAATTTATTTATAGACTAAATTAATTAGAACACTTTTTATTATTTATATTTATTTATAATTATATAAATATAAAAATATCTACTTAAGAATTTCTCACATAATTTAGCAAGCAACATCAACTTAACGTAATCATAGAGAATTAGAGATCACAAACCCACACCAGCAAGCGTTACTATATAATGCATTTAAGCTTATTTCATCTTTTTTAGTTGCTCTGTATGTTTTCCCTTTAATTTCTATTCCAATGGTTTGAACACGACAATCGGGCTCCTTACAATGTGACGAGGGCTTTTCCATGCAAGCGAACCAGACGCCATTTGTCCACTTGAGATGGGTTTTGCCTTAACCACGACCGTGAAGCTCCTCTTTTGTAAGGCACGAGAGAAGGAGAGACTCCTGGGGTTTACTGTGATTTTCACCCCTTTAGGAGCCTTAATAGTGGCATTGTAGATAGAAGGAGAAGGACCCACATTGGTTACCGTCCGTCGAAAAATTCCGATGCTTGTCTCCCGGTCATTTTTGGCATTAAGTTGCATGGTGGGATAGTTAAGAGCATCATAGCCAATTCCAGGAAGCATTGAGGAGCAATTTATTTTTAAGCCAATTAAAACAGCCAATTTTGATCCAGGGTAGCCTTCGTGACATAGGAACTGGATATAAGACATTTCATCCATGTCATAGACTAAGCCAGGGCTTCTAGCTTTAGTTGGATTTAATTGACCAGCACCATAGGCAAATTCTGCGTCGCTGTTAGCTCTCACACTCATAGGTTTTGCTTGACACAGATTTCATGGAATTGTAAGGCCATTATGGAGATGATCAGCATCCAAAATCAGAGATATGAAGGAACAGAAAGCTATATATGGAATTACCTGTGGTCAGAATGGCAGATTTGATTGCTGCTGGTGTCCAATTTGGGTGGAATGACTTTACATAGGCAGCTACCCCAGCAACATGGGGACAGGCCATTGAAGTCCCAGACATAAGTATGAATTTTGAATACTGAGTGTCTCCTTTTCGCCCTGTGAGTGATCTCAGAGGAGTGTAAGATGCCAAAATGTCAATGCCTGGTGCTGCAACGTCAGGCTGAATTATTTTAAATGATCAGCAAACAGTGTTTAGACATTCAATAAATAATAACTAGCATGGCTTACTTGCACAATCAATACCTTGAGGAGATGCTCTGATAGCGGATTTGGTCCCCGAGATGAAAACGAAGCAATAAACGGTGCAGGGACTTTTACTTCGTGGGATCTGTATATCACTGCTGATGCTGATCTGCAGCAAACAGAATAAACCCATTTTTTCATAATTCACCATTCTTTTTCACACATTTCAAATTCGTATGACAGGATCAGGACAAGCTCATCCGTTACCTAGTGGAATGTATATAATTATTGATGGTATTACCAACAGTGACATTGACCACTGTCCCTGGTGTCATGAAAATTTGGGCAGCGTCAAGATATTGCTCACTTTCAACAATAGCTCCTAACCCACCAAGTCCTTTAACCACAGAATCAGAACCCCACGCTTGTAGCTCGCAATAAATAAGCTTTCCCTTCACCTTTTTAGGGTCCATTGATCCATCCATACAAAACCTGCAGTATAATTTCGTATTAATTTTATTTTCCTTGCTAAAATTTATCAACTTCCATTGCAAAATACCTTGATGAATAAATGAGTACCTTGCGCTGTCCTTGCTCTCAGAGTTCTTAGCTACATCAGCTCCACTAACAATAGGGTATGGTTTCTGCTTTGGTTCAAATGCGTTCACCCCAATCCCCTGTGTACTCAAGTAGACTCGGATTATAGAATGGCAAATTTTTTTTAACTTCAGAACAAGGCTTTTTAAGGTTTTTTGTCATGTTAATTATTTCGAATTATTTATCTTAAAAGTGATAATGTAGGACTTACCGAGAAATTCTTCCCATTACCCAACTCAACTTTGCTCCTAAACTGCCTATCAATGCCGCTAGCAGCCACGGTTAAGACCCAGGGTGCATGGTTCGCCACAGTACCTGAAGTTGGTCCATCATTCCCAGCAGAGGCCACTGTAATAATACCCTTCCTCATGGCATGAAATGCACCTATTGCCAATGTATCCGATACATAATCCTTAGTCATTCCACCAATTGATATTGAGATAACATCAACACCATCAGTTATGGCAGCTTCAAATGCTGCAAGTATGTCCATATCCGAGCAACCTGAGCTGGCCCAACATACTTTGTACATGGCCACTCTGGCAGCTGGCACTGCACCACGAGCATCACCTCTTGCTAGACCAAAAAGGCTTGCACCAGGAACTTGGTTGCCTGCTACGGTTGATGATGTGTGAGTCCCATGGCCATCCACGTCGATGGGTGATAAGATATCGTTGGGGTCTGGATTGCGATCGAGCTTGAAGTGCCGAGCTCCTATAATTTTCCTTTAAGAACCCAGATAAAGTGGACAGAAAGAAAGAACCCATGAGATTAAGCTATTCGTCCTTTTTCTTTTTTATTTTTAATCTTACTTTTTTAGTGACTATGAAAGATTGAAGAAAGTATGAAAAACTGTGTTTAATACAGGTTGTATATATGTCCTAAAGTGCATGCCTTTCCATTTTTTTGTTACATCCCTGGAAATTTTACAATAAAAAGGAGAAAATTTTACTTGTTGCATCCTGAGAAATTAGCGAAATGCCCACAAGTGCCTTTCCATTTCTTGGGTAGAGGACCAAAGCCATCGTCCTTGAAGCTCTCGGATTCCGGGTTGATCCCTGCAGGCACATGTACCAATTGACTTTGTAAAACAAAATTAATAATTGAGTACAATAGCAAAACAGATATATTCAACTATATACCTGTATCCAGTAGACCCACAACTATGTTTCCCTCCGTTTTCAACTTTCTTTGTGCTGTGTTAGGAAGTCCAATAAAATCCCATGATTTGGTAGTGTGGAGTTTGTGATACTGATTTGGGAACACAGAAAGAACTTGGTCGTGTCCTGAACAATTACAGCAAGCAACAACAACCCGCCAATAATCTCAGAAGGAATTTCTTCAATCCAAAAAATTGCAATTATCCATTAATAAAACAAGGAAACATATGATTTCACATACGTGATAACTTGTTGGCTTCAGCTTTAGATAGCTTGGCTGCAAATGCATTAAAGCTCTTTGTATAGCTGTACACGACAGACTCCTTGGCATCACGATCGCTGTGTCACATAAAAACAGGTAAATCGAAAGCATCATCTGGATATTACAGAGAGGGGAACAAAAATGGTTTCAGTTAGTAAACCTGCCTTCTCTTCACGGATAAGAGGATATCCATATGTGTTTGGACTGCGGAGACATGGTTCAGTGGATCATCTCCAAGATAGACAATGTAGAATTCCTGTTAATTGAACGACAATCACTACTATTATTGTATCTTTCCCCTGAAAAATATTGGCATTCAAAAACAGTTAAATATATAGCTAGAGATACTATAATAAGAAGATCTAAGACACCTTTCCTTCTCCAGTTGCAGCAACAAGCCCTGTCAAGGTCAAGATCAAGATGAGAGGGAAAGAATGGATAAATTTTTCTCTCGACATGATAGCAGGATCAATGGTTTGGTGCCAAACTATATCCAGAGCTATATTTATATATGTCTGTGTAAGCTTCTTGTGTATCAATAGCAACAATTCAAGAAAAGTTTCAAAAGGGATAAGAACACAGAAAACGTGTACTTAACATCTTAAGTTTTAGTTGATTGAGGTATGCAGTTAGAAACCTTTAAAGAAAACAAAAATTGCTCTAGTCAATGTCATTGATGGCCTAAGATTGCTTCTTCTGGTGGAACTATGTTGAACATTTTTTCCCTTTCAGTACATATGTCTTCTACTTCCACTGTCGTCTGTAGTGCTTTGTGACAAGTAAGTTAGTCCATGTGAGGTCCATGGTTATTGGCAGAAAGGGACAATATTTATGATGAACACTATTATGCTTATCTTTTAATCACTAAGATTTGTGGAGGAGACTATATTCAATTTCTAATCCAATAGTCAAATAGTGGAGAAAGATTATTATCCATTATCAATTTGAAAGGTGTCTATGAATTTGCTGCGTTAATGGGCACAATGGCAATTGAAAAAAAGTTTTTACAGACCTTCTATGGGCATTGTCAAATTTGAAGGAGAAGTTGCTTCAACATAAAAACCCAATAACATCACAACCCCTTTTCCTTAAATTTCAATTTAAGCAATTCAAGGTTTTTCAATACCTAAGAATATGATCCAGAATAGCTTAAAAGTTTCCTGAATAGGTACCTTAATACAATTGGGTTTCCTTGTCTTAGTGGATGGCAACAGGGCGAATCAAAATAAAAATCGCTCTTTCATCGTTGTCTCACATAATAAATAGGAACTTTCTTATCGGAGTGCCGATCGAAATAAGTTTATCTGTATGAAATTTTTTTTTATAAAATTATAATATTTAAATATATAAAGACGCAAAACTCTCTCTATCTCTACTCTACATAATATCAAAAGAGAAATATAATTAAAATAATAATAGTAATAATAATCAAGGTGAGACAGACTGGATGATGGTTAGAAACAATTTTCATCCATACTTAAAAGATTTTATTCCACTCCGTGACCAAAATATGTTAATGCTTGTCATCTTAATTAGCCATCGATCTTAAACAAATATGAACTTGGATAAACAAAAAATAAATAAAGTCGTTGCTTTTTATTTTTTACTCTTGTGTTAAGCTCTACCATTGAATTACCAGTGAAATGATTTAATGTCTCTTTTCATATTGAAATTTATTTTTTCAATATATATATATATATGTCCTTTTATTAGGTTTTTACTTTCCAAATAAGGAATAATGGTAAGCATCTTTGTCCAACCAAAATCATCTTTTACTTGACCGCCAAAGTAATTAAGTAATTTTTTTTAAAAAAAAGATAGCGATTTACTTCTAAGCAAAATATTACTATGAGGGATGTCATTGGTGGGTATAACTATGGTTCAGTTTGGATTTAATTTAATATTAAAATTAAATCAAAACTAGTAATTTCATTAAAATTTTAATTTATTTTAAAAAATTAAAAATTTAATCATTAAATTAAAATTAATGATTTTATTCGAAATCAAACCGATGATCGCCCTTAATTATTGGCATTGTCCACTTTTTCCTTTGTCATTAAGAAGGGGTGCTTGCATATTCAATGGTTAAAATATCTAAAATTAGCATAATATTCGTGCTATTTAAGGTGGCATATATATATATATAAATAAAGTAGGAAGATTTTTTTTTAGTGTTATCATATGATATTTTAAAAAGAGAAATATATATATATTTTTTTAATTTTGTTATGTAGTGTTTATCATATAAAAATTATTATATTTTATACTTACTGTTATTATTAATTTTTTATGCTAAATATTTAATTTTATTTTTATTTAATTCATTTTTTAATTTTTTTAAATATTTTATTATTATATTGTTACCATAATTTTCATGACTAAATAATTAAATAATAAATTAATAAATAACATCATGTAATTTTCCTAATTATAAGTTATTAATTACATAATTATATATATATATAAATTATAAATTTTTTAATTATTAAACTTTAATACTATAATAAGTAGCTATTATTATTATTATTATTATTATTATTATTATTATTATTATTATTATTACCTAAATAATGTTTGGTATAAATGAATTTCATAAAATTTTGTGAAATTCATTTGTAATTTTAAAATTTTAGTGCTTAATTTAAATGAAAATTTATTTGAAATTTTTAATAATACATTCTATATAATTAATTATAACTAAATCAAATTCCATCAAAATTGATAAAATTTGCAAATGAATTATAAACTTAAAATCATATATATTTCAAGTGACAAAATTATTCTCTTATTATATATCATTTTATTTTATTTTTTTTATCCCAAACATAAAATTCATTTCATTTACAATAAATTTTATATTTAATATAAAATACACCAAATAAAAAAATTCATTTGTAAATGAATTCTGATTCATTTATAAAGAAATAAATTTTAGCATAGAATTGAACCAAACAGAATATTATAAAACTCAATTTAATTAGAAATAAGAAAAAAATAAGAGTTAATTAAATTAATTTATTAATTATACCCAATAAATACATATGCTAACTTTATATATGTTTCATTTTTACTTATTGATAAAGAGGTGTTCTTGATTTTTATAAAACAAATTCAAGAAGAGATAAGATTTTAAATTTATTATATTTATGCTAAATGTCAAATTTTAATTAAATTTATTGGTGATAATTTTTTTCAGTTTTTCCTAAACAGTTGTAATATAACTATTATATAATTTAATTTTCTAAATATAATTTTTAATTAATTTGATATTTTAATTTTAAATAATAAAAAAATATTAATTACTAAATATAATTATCCTTTATTATTAGATTCCTAATTTTTAATTTAAAAACTTTAATGATAGTAAAATTAAAACCTATATTTATTTTGAAGGAAAATCAAAATCGTTTACTATAATATTTTAAACACGTTTACTCAATTAAATTTAATATTTAATTGCTAATGCTTTGCCAACCCAATACGATTAATTTTAAAAATCAATAAATATTATCATGACTCTCCGATTATTGTTATAACTGAAAAATTATAATTTTTAATTAAAAATATTATCATGAATATTATCACAATTTTTAATTAAAAATATTCTACTAAACAATTTCTTTTAAAGTAGACGTAGATCTTAATTTCACTGCTACTGATATTTTTAAATTAAAAATTATGAAACTTCATGATGAATGATAATTATATTTAGTAATTAATACTTTTTTATTGTTTAAATTTGAAATATCAAATTAATTAATTAATGATTATATTTAGAAAATTAAATTATATAATAATTATATATTACAATTATTTAGTAAATACATAAAAATTACAATGAGTAAATTTAATTGAAAATTGCTACTTATCATAAATGTGATATATTTAAAATCTTATTTCTTTTTAAAAAATTTGGACCACTTTTTCATCAATAAGCGCAAATAAAATATATATATAAAATTAACATATGTATTTATTGAATAATAATAATAATAATAATAACTTATTATAGTATTAAAGTGTAATAATTAAATAATTTATAACTTGTATATAAATAATTAGAAAACTAATAATTTAATCGTAATTTAAAGCAATTATATAATTAACTAATAAAAATAAAAAGAATTTAATAAAATTACTTGACATATATATATATATATATAATTTAAAATTTTTTAAAAATAATAATAAAAAAATATAATATGATTAATATTAATTAATAATGTTAATTATTTATTAATTATACTATAAAAATTATTAAAAAATAATGAAAATTAAATATTAATATAAATTTCTTATTTACCATAATTATGAAAATAAAATATTTTATTTTCCATAATTCATTATAGATATAACATTCAATATATATATAATTGAAAATATATCTTTATTTTTTTTATAGATAAAAATATATCTTTATTAAATGCATATTAAATATAAAAAAATGAGAAAGGACAAAATATTTAACTCTATAATACTACTTTAATATTATAATTTTAAATTATTTTATTAATTTTAAGATATATACTTTTTAAATTTGTATGATTAAATGAGATAATTAAAAATTTAATAATTATTAAATAAAAAATTTATAAAATTATTGAAATATATCTAATATTTTTAATTAATTAACTATGAAAATTATAATAATAGTGATAATAATAAAAATATTTAAAAAGAGAATTAAATATTTAATATAAAAAAATAATTATTATAAATATAATAATTTTTATATGATGAATATTACATAATGAGATATGTTGACATAATAAATTTTCTTTTAAAATGTCATATAATAATATCAAATGAAAATCTTCTCCTTTATATATATATATATATATATATATATATATATATATATATATATTGTAAAAATAATTAATTAAATTATATATTTTTCTCATTAAAAAAATAACTGTGGAGACAATCAATGAATTAAATCAATTAATTACTCAGGCTCAACTGGAGTGGGGCCGGTTTAACTTTTGAACCAAATTGAATTATACTGATTTAAATTGATTTAAAGCCAGTTAAAATGGTATTTTTTTTTTCTCCAAAATGGTGATTATTTAAACTGTGATTAAATTAGATTAGAATAGAATTGGACCCAACGATTTAAATTTGAGCAGAAATCCAAAATTTTATTCAAAAAATAAAAAATTTTTAAAAATTGAAACCATTAATTTTGATAAAGTAGAACCGAATTTAAAACCGTAAAAAATCTTAAAAATCAATTCAAATTTATATCCCCGATGAATCAGAACCAGTTATTTTAGGCCGATCCTGAACGAAAATCGGCTATGCGACCGCCTTGTTTGATTAGCCTTAGCCTGCAGGCTGCAGCAAAACCCCCGCCATTTCATTCCGTTGATAAACCCACAGTGGCCCTTCAACCCTAACCCTTGATGTTACTTCTAGCTCGCATCTCCCTCCAGAAACCACCAATTCCCTCTCCCTCCCTAGCGTTAATCGCTCGTCATCTTTCTACCGCCTCAACCTCTTCAAAACTCCATGACCACTACTCGTTTAAACCCCCACCCTCCCTCTCTCCCGAAATCCCTCAGAAACCTAATCCAACTCCCAGGAAAAAGCGAAAGCCCTTATATCGTCCACCTTCCTCGCTTGACCCGATTGCCACAAAGCTCACCCACTCCGATCTTCCCTTTGATTTCCGGTACAGTTACACGGAGAGCAGCCTGACGGTAAGGCCCATTGGGCTTAGGGAGCCTAAGTACTCGCCATTTGGTCCAGGCCGTTTGGACCGAGTATGGACCGGTGTTTGTGCCCCGGCCGTTGACCCGAAGGTGAAGTCATTGGAAGGGAAGGACTATCCGAATTTGGAGGAGAAGAGGAGGATGATGAGACAGGAAATTCAAGGGGAGCCGCTTAACAACGCTGAGAGGAAGATTCTGGTGGAAAATTGTCAAAGGAATAGAACCAAGAAGCAAATTAACCTCGGTATGAATTTGCTTCTTTTTATTTTTTTGGTGAGAGTTTAAAGGTTTTCGATTGGTAACTATACAATTGTGTTCATTTGATTTGTACGGTGATGTTTCTCTGATCATTGATTGATACGAGAGTGGAATTTAGCAGCCTTGAATTCTTATAAGGCTCCCTTTGGCATCAGGGATTTGGGATAATTATCTGTTTTTGGTTTAAATTACTTGGATACATTCTAAAACATGTAGTCTTTTTCAAAAATATTTTATGGATTTATGATTGTGCTATTCATGAATGTTGATGAAAATCTAGTTAGGGATGAACATCAAATACACACAGAGAAGAGGTACTTTTAATTACACTCTGAAAGCTTTTATTAAACAGTTTTTTCTTCTCTTTCTTTACAAGTCAATCATTATTTATACAAGGTGAATACTCATTCAAATTCTTAGATTTTTAATACTTTACCAAAGACTCTAGGATTCTTAGAAGTTTTCTAGTACAGAACAGGCCACCACTGAAGTATGCCAAATTGTATCTTACCTTGAGTTATTCTTTGTCACTTTGTGCTTGTTATCTATTGGTTCTGCAACCGAGTTCTTTTATCTAAATGTATCTTCTTTACTTTAAAGGGTGGCTTTGGTGTAACCCTGCTTGTGACTTGAAGGTCACAGGTTTGAGCCATGGAAACAACCTCTCTATAAAGTAGGGTAAGACTAACCCTCCCTAGAGCCCACGAGTGTGGAATGCTTCATGCGTTGGGTCACCCTTTTATCTTCTTTACTTTATAGTAGATCATATGAATTTCATATCCATTAGATAGCATCATCCTTACCCCTTGTGCTAAACTCCAATTCAAAAAGTACGGTAGATTTTATGAAATTTTCTCTTATTTTTACTGCTTTTGACATTATATAGCTTTCTGTCATTTATTTTTGTAGGGAGAGATGGTTTAACCCACAATATGCTGAATGATATCCATAATCATTGGAAGCACACTGAAGCAGTCAGGATTAAGTGTCTAGGTGTTCCCACTGTTGACATGAAAAATATATGCACCCAACTTGAGGTATCTTCCTTCCTTCTAATCTGGTGATACTATCCATTTTCATTTCTAGGCATTTTCCATTCAAATAAGTTACTATCATTTTTCTTGTTTATTTGTTCTTTTTGCTTTTTTTGATTTTACATCTCATCTCATGAGTTTGTGCACAATGAACCAATGATACAAAGTGTCACACAAAACAATGTCTACAACTACATTTTTCCTTGTAAGAAAAGTTTCATACTAGTTTTATCTGTCTTTCACAGGATAAAACCTTTGGGAAGATCATCTACAGACATGGTGGTCTATTGGTGTTATATAGAGGCAGGAACTATAATCCTAAGAAAAGGCCTAAAATTCCATTGATGATGTGGAGACCTCATGAACCCATATATCCCAGGCTAATCAAAACTACAATTGATGGCCTGAGCATTGAGGAAACAAAAGAAATGAGGAAGAGAGGACTAACTGTTCCTGCTTTAACAAAACTTGGTAAATGTTTTCTTTCTCTCTTGTTCCCAATACTTACAGTATCTGTTCACTAATTTGCTAGTCATGAATGCTGAAATGCAGCAAAAAATGGTTATTATGGTAGTCTGGTACCCATGGTCAGAGATGCTTTACTCGCCAATGAGCTGGTTCGGATAGACTGCCGGGGCCTTGAGAAGAGTGATTACAAGAAAATAGGCTGCAAACTAAGGGTAAAACTTGGATGCGATTTAATTCTTTGTTTGCATTTCCTAGATTTAAGATTTAAAGGTTCTATGTATTAGATCCTTATATTAGTATCCTACATTGTGTGTGTATATTTGAAATAACTTTCTTATTGAGTATTTATTCAAATAATCTGATATATGATCTTTTTTACAAGGCATATTGAACTTCTAATTGAAGAAGCAATGTAAGTGTAGCACGTTTATTATATAAGTAATTGTTATATCTTCTTCAAGTTAAAAATATTAAGAACCTTTTAGATTCGGAAATGCTATATTTGGCTGTCCTGTTCATTGGGCAGTTTTGGTGCTATTTTTCCTGAAACAGCAATTGTCAAAAGTGTTAAATCATTATGGTCTATGTGCCTTCCGTTGCTTTTCCTTTTGCATGAACCTTGGCTAATCATTCTTAATGGAAAGGGTTATGGGCAAATTCACTTCATTTTCTTATGTTGCCAAGTTTCTTCTATTATGTGAAAAACATATTTTGTATGAACACAATGGCTTGAAAATATGAGGGAGATGTGATTTTCTTTTATCTCATTAATTTTCTTGCTCTTTGTTGATAGCAGATACGGAACTTGATTTCCATCGTGTGCTCTCTTTTCTCATAGTCTTAACAGTTCTGAATATTTTTACAGGACTTGGTTCCATGTATCCTTGTAACATTTGAGAAGGAGCAAATTGTTGTGTGGCGAGGGAAGGATTATAAGCCTGCAGTAGATGAACTCTTGTTTACTGAGAGAAAATTCTTTGATGATCCTGAGAGCAGTGGGGTTTAGATTGAAAGAGAGTTGTAGCTCAGATTAGAGCAGCTGTTAGCAAGAGTACTGCTCTAGCGATGATGAGTAGTTGCTTGCTCCAGTTTCACATGTTTTTGCTGGAGTTGATGCTTGTGTTCTCCAATTTGGAATTTGAACAGATCTAGAGGATGCTCAACAATCGAAGGACTGGAGTGAGCAGTTGCAGTAATAGATACCAGATTGATTCATTATTAATTGTGATTTTTGACCTATTTCTCCCTCTGGTCTTCCACCCAGCAAAAGGAAAAATGAGGGGAACAAAAGAAGTAAAAGAAATTGAAAAATTGAAAGGAATGCTTGTAAACGAGACGGATATATTTGGATTGGATGAATATTGGGGGCCATTGAATTATGGTATAGATTTTGGGAATGATAATGTAATGTTGTGCAGAACACAGCCATTATGGTGTCATGTGTTGGGTGAAAGTTGAGGGCTGGGGTGAGATCTGATCGAAGAAATCTGATTTTGGCATGTGGATCCCCAAATGGAGTCTCGTGACTTGGCTTTGGCTTTTGTGATGGTTTTTTACACCTTGTTTGGATAGGTGGAAAAGTGAGAGGAAGCAAAATAAGTAAGGGAAAATAATTTTGAAAAGTTATTTTTTTTTTGTTTGGATAAGATAAGAAAAATAAAAGAGAGAAATAAAATAAATTTTATTTGTTTTAATTATTTTCTTTCTAAATTAAAAAAAATAAAGAAAAAAATTAGATTTTTGTATTAATTTTTATTTTTTTATTTTTTACTCATTTAAATATAAAATAAAATAAAAAATATATTTCTTCTTTTATTTTCATTCTCTCTCCTAAAATTTATTCAAATGTAGTGTTAGTGTCTGGGCGTCATTGTAGCTGTGGTCATGATGGGTACCGCGTGTAGCGCACGCCCTCCGACCGAAATTTGATGGGGTCCTTGCTTGTTAGTCGTTTTATCTGAAATGACTCCCATTAAGCGGCTTTTCTTTCTGCTGCCGACCTCATTTTTTCGCTAATATTCTGGCAATTCTAAATTTGTTTTATTTTTTTAATTTTAAATAAGGTATCAATTTGAAGAAATGGAAAACAAAAACAGAAAATGGGAGAGTGGGAGACTATTTAAATGAAGTGGACAGCATTGAAAGCACGTGGCCAAATATTAAACATCCATTACAGCAGCGCTCCTTGTCCCTAGCTGACTGGCTCCACTGCCCCGAAAGTAGTGGAAAAGCATTCTTCCCTTCTCTTTACCATATCCCCTGATCCGCTTTACCTTCCACACAAACTACGTCAATGGCGGACCATGATCTCTCCTCCCCGCTTATCCCGCCTCAACCCTCCGATCAACCCCATCTTGTCCTTACAGTTCGCGATAACGACTCCGGTCAACGATCCTCCTCAACCCAATCTCATAATCACCACCACAACAGCAGCAATAACAACAATAACATTTCACACCTAAACCAGAATTATCGCAACCCGTTCGAGTTTCTCGGGTCAGATGGGCTGACCGTGCCCGCACCGTCCACGATTGATCCATTCCGAAACAATACGCCCAATATTGAAGGAGCTTATGAGTCGCTAAAGATCTTGGTTTGCTTACCGATTGCTTTGGTGCGATCGGTGCTTTTTGGGGTTTGTTTGTTGGTAGGGTTTATTGCTACCAAATTTGCTCTCCAGGGATGGAAGGATAAGCATAATCCTATGCCCAGATGGCGCACTAGGTTAATGTGGGTCACTAGGATTTGTTCCCGTTTTATTCTCTTCGCTTTCGGGTATGTTGATTTCGCGATTTCTTGTACGCGCTTATGGTCTGTTTTGCTAGATAAGAAGATAGAGGCAAATATATGAAATCGGGAACTCAAATAAACCATTTCAAAAGAAATATTATTGGAGTTTGATATGGATAATTTGATTTTTATTATCATTATTATTATTATTTTGTAGCTTATCAATATTTGTTTTCACTCATTCGAATCGATTTCCCTTATTGTACTTATTATATTTTTCTAACTATTGTTACAGCTACCAGTGGATAAAAAGAAAAGGAAAGCCTGCTCCTAGGGATATTGCTCCAATTGTCGTATCAAATCATGTATCATACATCGACCCTATCTTTTACTTTTATGAATTATTTCCTACTATTGTTGCAGCCGAGTCACATGATTCTATACCGTTTGTTGGGACTATTATCAGAGCAATGCAGGTAACTATTGCTTTATGCTTGCTCTCACATCTGATTAGTGAATGCACATGTAACTATGTTTTTGAGAGTCATGATTTTTGTTGGGATGTTTTCTCAGGTAATATATGTCAATAGGTTCTCACAGTCATCAAGGAAACAAGCGGTTAATGAAATAAAGGTAGAACGTTTCTACCTTCTTCTAATCTCCACCTTTCTGATTTACTATTGATGTCTGTACACATTTCATTCAATTCTGAAATGCTTTTTTTTTTTTTAACAAAATATTCAAATGCATGGATCTTTTTGCCTTCTGAATGTGTTGGATTCATCATTGCACATGTTTGGTCTTTTTGCCTTCTGAATGTGTTGGATTCATCATTGCACATGTTTGTACTTCGAACCGTTCATAGAATTGCTTAAGAAATTATGTATGGTCATATAGAGTTCTGGAACTGATTTTACCATGTACCAGTACTGTTTTTATATCCTGGAATCTTATGTTTACTTTGCAAGATAAAATTCAAATAACTTTTATCAAGTTATAAGCCATTTGATACAGAAATGTGCTTTCAAGGATCTGAATACAGAGAAAGGCTTCTTGCGATAGATTTCCTCGTGTGCTATTGTTTCCAGAGGGAACAACAACTAATGGCAAGGTCATTATTTCTTTCCAACTTGGTGCATTCATTCCTGGTTATGCAATCCAACCAGTGATTGTCCGCTATCCCCATGTTCACTTTGACCAATCATGGTAGGAGACGTTTTCTATGTGGAAATTCCTCCTTGGCTGCTTTGAATCATGTCTTACTAATCTTTCTTGTTCTGCCTTGCTATTTTTCTTAGGGGGCATATTTCATTGGCAAAGCTGATGTTTAGGATGTTCACGCAATTTCACAATTTCATGGAGGTATTACTCTCTTGCGTGTTAAACTTGATCCTTGGTCACTATGTAACATGATGCTCTAAAACTGTGTTTTGGTGTGAAGTAATTAAGATTATTTATTCTGAATTGAACAGGTAGAGTACCTACCTATAGTTCAGCCTATTGACAATTGTAAAGAAAATCCTGCTCATTTCGCTAAGAGGGTGAGTAGCTTTTTATTTTTTTGGTTGAGTCTTTTGTTTCCCCTATTCTGATTTCACTTATTTTATTGATATGCAAAGGCACAAAGTACTCCTGCCTATTATGGATCTGAATTGACACTTTGAACAGGAGTAGTTACCCTTTAAATCTACTTTTACATTTGTTCCCATAATGGTTTTTTATGTGGATTGATTGATGGACATGGATATATGCAGACTGGTCATGCCATTGCAACTGCTCTTAATGTTGCACAAACATTTCATTCCTATGGGGACTTGATGCTTCTTATGAAAGCATGCCAGTCAAAGCAGGTACACCTCTCTTTCTCTTATCTGCCTTTTAAAATGACCTTGCATAAAGGTATCTGCACTTGACCAGTGACAATCTGATTATTCTCATGTGTTATTGTAATAATGCAAGGTTGACTTAGAATATTGCATTGCCTGTTTGTTTTGTGGACCTTCATAGCCATTTAATTCTGCAAGCAAATTTTGGCCTTTAAAACACTTCCTGTGCTAATTGCAAATAAAAAAATTAGAAAGTTCAATATTTAAGTAAAGCTTTATGTTGATATTGTCATATAACTATTTTCAACTGATAAACTTCATTCACATCTCATATTCTCTCAACGATTTATGATTTAACTTTACTGGCAAATTTCTCCAACTCCTTGGCAACCATGTCTTCACTCTTCATGCTTGGTTTTGATCTTCCAGCCTCCCATTTGCATATGGCAGTATAGTTTCCATTATATTGGTACCAATGATTTTGTGCTGATAATTCACTACTGTTATTACATTATTTTTTGCAGGAGAAGCCCTCCAGTTACATGGTTGAAATGGCTAGGGTGGAATCAGTAAGTCTTCACACTGAAATGCCTTAAATTTGAAATGTCAATGTTTCTTTGTTGGAATACTAAAAGTGTAATAACTAGTAATAGTTAATATTTGTGAATCTTGGTACGCAGATATATATGAATATAGGGCATTATTTGAATTCTTAAAATCAAATTGAAAATCATTTTTTTAAATATACTAGTTAGAGAGTGTTAAAAAATAATTAAAAATTAAATTTGATCAGTTTTAGTCATAAGAACACTAAAATAGCAAAACATTTTTTTTTAAACTGCATTTCTCAATAACATCTAAAATGGTGCTTTTATTCAGAAAAGCAGTTTCAGACTCTGAAACTCAATGCCAAATAGGACTATAATTTTTTGTGATATTCTGCTTTTTATAAAAAGATGACAACACTGAGGTTTTTCCTCCATCATGATCAAAGGTTCACACTTAGCTTTCCTTTTTGTAAACTGTTGTCAAGTCATCTGTATGTATAGCTTGTCAGAAGTAAAAGATGGTCTTCTATTCTCTTGGTCATGATCATAGCCTAAATGCTCTGTGTTGGAAAGCCTACTTAATTGTTGGTCTTCACTAGGAAGACTGCATCGCCCTTTATCCACTTTCGAGTGACATGTTCTTTAAATTCCAAATTTACGCTCTCTTTTTTTTTTTTTTTTATTTTGATGTGTCAAATGTTTTAAACTATTGTACATCACTTCTAATTTCTGCAATGCAAATATTTTTTTCATACAAGTTTTATAGTTTTCAAAATTGGGCCCTGCATGTGTTAGTTAAATGGTGAAGTTGCCAGCTTGTACTTATATGTTGCTGTATTTTACTGAATAACAGCCATTTATTTTGTTTGTTCAGTTATTTCATATGAGTAGCTTGGAAGCTGTGGACTTCCTGGACAAATTTCTCTCAATGAATCCTGACCCCAGGTATTGATTTTTTTTTTTCTTGTGAGTAGTTATAGGAGTTATTTCTTGATTATGCAATTGTTTAAAAAACATTTTGTACCACTTGTATCAGTGTTATTAAGGCGAAAGGCGACACTGAGGCGATAAGGTATCCCATGGCCTTAGGCGAGAGGCCAGGGCCTTTTTGAAGCAAGGCGCTGTAACCTAAATTGCCTAATATATATATATATATATATATATATATATATATATATATATATATATATATATATATATATATATATATACTTCTAACATAAAAATTCATTCATTTAACTGGTTTAATAAACTCCGCTAAGTAGTTTCGCTTAACTCCCAAGTAAAGGAGGAGAGAGGTTGCGAGTGTGACAACAACATGAAAAAATTTTTCACCACACCCTATGATATGGATTCAAATGATATAAACGTTGGGGCCCTCTACTAACAGCTACACGCGCCGTGTAGTAAATATGCAGGGTGTAGTGATAAATATGCAAGCGTGTAGCGCCATGCACCGAAGTGAGCGCACATGCTACATGGGTGGGTGTGGGTAAAGGGTTCCATCATGTGCGGGTAGTTAAAGTTAGTCCATAGGACAGATAGTAGAACAAATAGTGGAATAGAGCACAAGATAGATATAGAAAACAATAGAAGATATCATAGAAGGAGACCAATTAGAAAGGAGCAGGAGGAGGACTGTGGTTGGTACTTGGAATGTTGGATCACTTACGGAAAATTAATGGAGCTTGTGGATACCTTGGAAAGGAGAAGGGTGATTGCTTGCATTCAGAGACTAAATGGGTAGGAGAGAGAAGTAAGGAAGTGGGTAATTCAGGTACAAAAGTGTTTACCGGGAAGGAGAGAAATAAGAACGGAGTGGGTATATAGAAATAGAATATTGAAAGATACGAAATGTGTGAAAAAGAGTAGGAGATAGAATTATCTGGTAAAGCTAGTACTAGAAGGAGAAACAATAAATATAGTTAGTGCTTATGCCCCACAAATAGGACTAAGAAAGAGAGTAAACAAAGGTTTTGGGAAGATATGGATGATTTAATTTAAAGCATACCGAATGAAGAGAATGTTTTCATTGGTGGAGATTTGAATGGACATGTAGGAAGTGATAGGCAAGGTTATGAGAATGTTCATGGAGGTTTTGGTTTTAAATGAGGAGGAAAAAGCATCCGGATTTTGCTATGGCATACGACCTAATACTAGCAAATACCTACTTTATAAAAAGAGAGTCACATTTAGTGACTTTCAAAAGACAACAACATAGAAGCCAAATTCTCTTAGACAAATTTCTTAACCAGAGGGTCATTCTATGGAGAGTTGCAAGGTCATTCCAGAGAGGCTTTAACAAGTCAACATAGGTTGGTGGTCTTGGATGTCAAGTTTAGGAACAATTCAAGTAAGGTTAGAAGAAATAGTGTAGAACAAAGTGGGAGGAGTTCAAAGGAGTAAAGCAAGTGAAGTTCAAAATGAGTGAAGTCCAAATATGGAAGCTAGATGATGGAGGCCAATGATATGTGGATACTGGATGGCATCAAAGATTAGAGAAGTAGCTAGAAAAGTACTTGGAGAGTCTAGGACATGGACCACCCTCAAAAGAGAGATGGTGGTGGAATGAGGAAGTACAAAAGCAAGAAGAGAGAAAAAAGAATGGTATAAAGAAATTACCTAAATGTGATAATAATGCAGGCATATGAATATGATAAGATAGCAAAGAAAGAGGCAAAAAGGCGCTTAGTCAAGCAAGAGCACAGCTTTGAAAAGTTATATGAGAAACTTGGAACTAAAGAAGGGGAGAAAGATATTTATAGATTAGCAAGGAGTAGAGATAGGAAATGTCAAGATCTCAATCAAGTTAGGTGCATTAAGGATAAGGAAGGAAAAGTGTTGGTGAAAGATGAGGACATTAAAGAAAGATGGAGAAATTATTTTAATGATCTCTTTAATAATAGTCAAAATGGTAATAGCGTGAATATAGATTATAGAACAATAGAAAAGAATGTAGATTATACTAGAAGGATTCGATCTTTAGAAGTAAAGGAAGAGAATGAAAGAATGAAAGTGGGAAAGACTGATGACCGATGAAATACCAATTGAAGTGTGGAAGTATTTGGGAGATATGGGAGTGGCATGGTTAACTAAATTATTTAATAAGATTCTAAACTCAAAGAAAATGATGAATTGAGGAAGAGTATTTTAGTACCTATTTTTAAAAATAAAGGAGACATACAGAGTTGCTCGAACTATAGGGGAATTAAACTCATGAGCCATACTATGAAGTTGTGGGAGAGAGTTGTGGAGCATCGACTGCGCCATGATACTTCTATCTCTCTCAATCAATTTGGTTTCATGCCCGATCGTTCAACTATGGAAGCGATCCTTCTCATTAGAAGCTTGATGGAGAACTATAGAGATGTGAAAAAAGATCTACACATGGTTTTTATTGATTTGGAGAAGGCTTATGATAGTGTTCCAAGAGAGATCTTACTAATGTGTTAGAACAAAAGAGGGTATCTATTAGGTACATACAAGTATTGAAAGATATGTATGAAGGAGCAACTACTATTGTGCACACAAAGGAGAGGGACACAAGTGATTTTCCGATCTCAATTGGATTACACCAAGGATCACCATAAGCCCTTACTGTTTACATTAGTTCTAGATGAACTGACGAAACATATACAAGAGAGTATTCCTTGGTGCATGATGTTTGCGGATGATATTGTTCTGATAGATGAGACACGAGAAGGAGTCAATAGGAAGCTAGAACTTTGGAGAAGTACTCTAGAGTCAAAGGGTTTTAAGTTAAGTAGAACGAAGATGAATACATGCATTGCAAGTTCTGAAGGCCAAACTGGTGATATGGAAGGAGTTAGTTTGAATGGGGTGGTACTGTCCCAAAGTAATCACTTTAAATATCTAGGCTCAGTCCTTCAAGTAGATGGGGGATGTGAGGAGGATGTTAGTCATAGGATTAAAGCTGGATGGTTGAAGTGGAGACGTGCCACGGGAGTTTTATGTGATCGTAAGATTCCCAATAAATTAAAAGGAAAATTTTACCGCATACCATACGAAGGCTATGTTATATGGTAGTGAGTGTTGGGCACTGAAAGAGTCGTATGCATCTAAGATAAGAGTTGCAGAGATGAGAATGTTAAGGTGGATGAGTGGCCATACTAGACTAGATAAAGTCCGTAATGAGAGTATCAGAGAAAAGGTAGGAGTGGTGCCAATTGAAGATAAGTTGAGAGAAGGGAGATTGAGGTGGTTTGGTCATGTGAAGCGTAGACACTGGAGGCTCAGCTAGACAAGTAGAGCACATTAGGTTAGAGGATAGAAAGAAAAAGGGGTAGACCTAAATTAACTTGGAGGAGAGTAGTACAACATGACTTAGAAGCATTACATATTTCTGAGGATTTAACCCAAAATCGTTCAGAGTGGAAAAAGCGAATCCATATAGCCGACCCCAAATTTTTGGGATAAAGGCTTAGTTGAGTTGAGTTGAGTTTTAACTGGTTTAATAAGTAAAAAAGCACATTAAATTACCATTTGCGCACAATACCTTTTTATTCTATACCAAGAGGAGCATATCAAACTTCCCATTAATGGGACCTAAACCATTTTAAAATTATATTAATTAACCATTCTAAATGAGATTTACAATATCCATTTAATAAAAATCATATAACAATTGACAATAACAAAAATGCATATCACAGTGCCCATATAATAAACAATATGAAACAACAAATTAACAAAAAAAAAAGTGCTACTGCTTGATAAAAATGGCGTAACTGTTTGTAAGAGAGAAAAGCATAGAAAAGATAAGAAAAAAATTAAAAAAAAAAGGGAAAATAAGTAGGAGAGAAGAGAAAAAATGGGGTTCTCCAAGTCTGTTGGTGAGAGGAAAATGACAAGTGAGAGGGGAGAAGAATATAGAAGAAGAATAGAGGAGAGAGAGAGAGAAAAGAAGGTGAAGAGGGCAGAGAGAGAGAGAGAAAGGAAAAATACCTGGTCTGGTGCCGTTCTGCTAGTCTATTGGTGGCGTGAGTTTAGGGTTCCTTTTTTTTTGTATTTTTATGCTGTTTAAAAAGAATAGAAAAAGAGAAAATGGACTTTCTTGACGCCTTGGTTGCCCAGCACCCCTCGCCTCAGCAATCTCGGGCGCGTGCCTCCTTCAAGTTGCCTCACCTCAGCTAGGCGAGGCGAGGCAATAGCGCCTCGCCCAGCGCCTCTCCTGGCGCCTCTCCTAGCGCCTTTTATCGCCTTTAATAACACTAATCTTGTATTCATTGTTTTAATACATGCCATAGCTGGTTAGATTTGTGTGGTTGAGTCCTATTAAGAAGTTTTAACTTAGTCAGGAAGTTCTGATTTTTCGGTATAATTTATGCAGTGGTGCTTTGCATTCTATTATCCCAATTGCGCTGCTTTTTTCATAATGTGTTAAATTAAGCATCTAATGGTGGTGCTAAATGCATAATGTTGAAAATCCATCACTAAATGGCACTGTTGTTTAGACTTTAGAGTTGGTACATTGAAAATGCAAAATATATATGTATATTCTGACATTTTTATTCTTCCTACAGTGGTCGTGTTAAATTCCATGACTTTTTGAGGGTTATGAAACTAAGGAGTTGTACTCTTTCTGAAGAGGTTAGTAATTCCATAAAGCAAACGTTATTTCCCAATGTTTGGATTGTGTTTTAGTTTATTCTTTCCACTGCATTATATAGAATGGTTAAAAGGATATGTTGTTGCTTGGTACAAATAATTGTTTATAAGCATGTGATTTTTTAATGCTGTTGCTTATTTATATGTGGCTGTTACATCTCTCTCTCTCTCTCTCTCTCTCTCTCTCTCTCTCTCTCTCTTGGGTGATATTATTGTTGTAGCTTTAGATATTTTAACATTCCATTCAATGTGAAATGATTATGGTATTTGCAGCTAAATTTACAGAATGTTCCAGCATCCATTTCTTATTTTTTGGACTCAGATTTTATGTAGTGTTATTTTGGAATGTATGTTTGACTCTGCACAGAATGGCTGTGAATGATTAACATAAAAACTGCAGTTGCTGATTTTTTTGAATTTGATCATGTGTATGGATTTACTTCACACTTTCTTGATTCATTATTTTTTTTTTTTGGATTGTAGATATTTGGGTTCATTGATGTGGAAAAGAATGGATCAATCACATTCATTTTTTTTTTTTTTTTTTTTTTTTTTTTTTTTTTTTTTGTTCAAGTGGAGCATTGCAAGTTCAGATAGGGAATTTTAGGGAGTGAGTGGAGAGTGAAAGTAAAGTGAAATCACCCAAATCAAGTATATAATCTATTAGATTGAAGAGGATGATGGGATGTTAGATGATGGGAGGGAGGATGGGATGGGAGGGAGAGTGGAGAGTGAGAGGAGTGTGAGTGTGTGATTTTAATTTTTATGTGAAAATGAAATAAAATTAAAAGGAAAATTAAATTTCTGATATATAATATTATATTATATATGGTAGTGAGTAGTGAAGAAAAAAAAAAAATAAAATAAAAAAAAAAGAGAGGAGAGATGAGAATGTTAAGGTGGATGAGTACTAGACTAGACTAGACTAAGTAGAGATAATGAGAGAGGTAGAGTAGAAAGCCAATTGAGAGAAAGATGAGAAAGAAGAAAGAGAGAAGGGGGTTTTTGGTCATGGAGCGAGACAAATGGAGGGAATTAGGAGACAACATAGAGACATTAGGTAGGTTAGAGAATAGAAAAAAAAAAAAAAAAAAAAAATAACTTGGAGAGAGAGTAGTAGTACAGAAGAAAGAAGACACATACATTTCTGAGATTTATTTAAAAAAAAAATCGAGAGGAAAAAAAAAATCATATAGCCGACCCCAAATTTTTGGGATAAAGGCTTAGTTGAGTTGAGTTGAGTTGAGTTATCTTTGTAGAATGAAGATGTGTAGTCTTCCACACCTGCTTTTGTTTATGGATAAAATTATTTTTAGCACATGCAATGCAACCAATTTATCAACATATGGATGTGAGTTTCTTAAGGTTTCACACACATATCTTCACTAGATTTACCGGTGGAATGAATTATTGGAAAATGTATTGCTGTGTGATTTTATTGCTAAATTTAGTAGGCTTTATGCATTTTTGACTGAATGTAATCCGCATCATTGGAGTTATAATATGTAATTGGTGATTCATTATTTCTAGAATAAAAAGATACGATCCATGTCAGGGAAGAGTTGCACTCATTGATATAATGTTGAGTGGTACTGTATATGATATATTGTTTCCTCCTTGCAGTTCTTGTATGGATCGGCTCATGTCATGAAGCAACCATTATTCAGGCAAACCTGTGAACTAGCTTTTACCAATTGCAGTGCTGGAGACGGTCAAATTTCAAAAGAACAGGTATGTTATTAATTGTTCTTTCCTTTATCCCTGCTCTTATGTAAATGAATCCTGACTGACGTTCTAGGATTCTAATTGGTATTTGGACCAGTTGGGAGATATCATTAGACTTGCAATCCCAGACTTGGATGATCATGAGGTAATTTATCACTGCTACCCTGCATTTGTTAGTCAATGCACTGTAACCGGACATAATAAACACCTACAGTGAAAATTTTACAAAGGAACTTTGCTATTTAAAATCTTCCACCTATTTCATCTTTGATTTCTTCCCCTATGGAATTTAGAAGGATGGGGAAGAAAAGAGCCAACTGTAACATATAATGAAATCTGTATCTCATTGATTACTTGCAGATCCACGAGCTCTTCAAATTATTTGATACTGATGGTGATGGGAGAGTAAGCAAGGATAACTTCATGTCTTGCTTAAGAAAGAATTCTCTGCTGATACCACTTTTTTCACCTTGTTTGGTGTGGAAAGTGTCATCAGAAGCTGGTGATAGGATGTTGGAGGAGATTGTATGATGTAATTATTTCTGTATTTGGATGTGGGGTTGGGTTGTGCGTACAACTAATACCGCTCTGATGTTTTGGTTTTGTTTTGAATTTGGGAGGAGACAGAGAGGGGGAAGAGTGTCAAAAGGGTAATCTTTGTGCTACCCTTCTTACACATGATCATGACATAGTTTTGATAAACAAGTTGTCATTCAATTGTACTCGAGTAATCAAAATGTTATTTTTAAATGCACAGCCTGGAAATGCAATGCTTCTATTTGGTTAGTTGATTTTATTTTGATTGGTATTTTTAATTTGAGGTGCTATAATTTTATGGAGGATGGTTGTTATAATTTATAAGTTGAATTTTATACGAGAATGATGTTTAATAATAGCTTTTAAATTAAATATTTATATTGAAATTTGTCTTCACGTATGCTAATGTGTGTGTGTATGTATATATATATATATATATATGTAAAAGGTTTAGGTCTTCATTTTCTTTATTTCCCTTATAACAAAAGTACTTGTATTGAAATTTATATATTTATTAATTTTTGTTTTTATATAAATATTTAATTTAAGAAGAATTAGATTGTTTCAAGTTGAATTTAGGTTATGTGTGATATAGCATAATTAAAATTATAATGTAATCTTGGTTACATTATATTTTTAGTTATGTTGTTTTGTAATAAAAAAATGAATATAATAAAATAATAATTGCATAATAGTAATGTAATGGTTATTACATATAAAAATAAATGTAATTATGATTATTTATTTTAATTTTTTTTATTTATTATTAATACTATCAACATTATTACCATTATTCAATCATCACTGTTACTATCAATATTATCATTATCATCAATTGATCATCACTATTACTATTTTGTTATTGTTCTTTTATCATCACTTAGCTATTGTCACTACCATTACATTACTTTGTCACCGTTATCATCACTTAATTATTACTATTGTTATAATCATAATCATTTAGCTATTACTATCACTCGATTATTAATTATTACAATCACTATCACTTATTATTAATATTATAAATAAATTAAATATTAAAATTAAAATTATTATTACGTTTTATTATTTTTATTTTATAATTAAATATAAAAATATAATGATAATAATATTATAATTATATACTATTTTCATCGATAAATAATAATCACATTTAAAGTTTTTGTAATAATTAAGGAAATGATCAGATAATTTTATTTTTATAAAAAAAAATATTAATTATTTTTTTAATTATTTTTTTTTAAATCTGAAGAAATGAATATTGATGTGATAAATAATTAGTTTAATTAAAAAAAGATGATAATATTAATTTTAAAAAATTATATAAATATTTATTATATATAATTAATTCTTTTTAATTTTTTAAATATAATAAATAATTTTTAATAAAATAAAAAAAAATAAATATAACTATTCTTTATAAAAAAATAATAATTAATTATATTATATTACATTCTCCTGTACGTATCCTTATATCATACACTTTTTTTTTTTTTTTTTTTTGAGATTGTTGGATATTTATAAAGGAAAAGCCGGTGCAATCAGAGCATGTGAGCCTCAGCAATGTTGAGGTTAAGATAGCAGAGTTAAGAGCGTGTTTAGCAAAGTGCAAACGTCTGATGGCACACCCCCCGACCCCCAACTTGCGACATTTATTAAATGGAGTTAAAGTCAGTCATCAATTATTATTATTATCTTTTTTTTTTGTCGAGAGTGATCAATTAAATTATAGTCTTAATAATAATTTATCTTTCATTTTAAAGTTTTTTTTTAAAAATACTTAGTAATTAATTTAATTAAATTATTAAATTATACTTTATTTTACTTAATTAAAAAATTAATTCGAATAAATTATATTTTATTTTATTTAATCAAATTTATTTCACTCCCTTAAAAAGAGAAAAAAAATAATAAAATAAGATTCAAGAAATTACAAAAATAATTATTTTATTTAATAAAAATAAAAATAAAATAAATTAATTAATACTTAATTTTCTCAAAATAATAGATGATTTTAGAGACATGAAATAATTTATAATAATAGTTTTTAATGGATATAAATATGTATTCATTAAACTCTAATTAATGTAATTTTATGAAAAAAAAATTAAATAAACCTTTTTATTTTTGGTATATTACTAATAAGTCCAAAATAAACTTTGGGTTAAAAAAACTAGTAATTTAGACTATTTTTGATAAAAAAATTAAATTATATTTTTTATTTTTTAATTTAAAATATAAATTTTATAATTTTAAATATTAAAAATGATTTATTATTTTAAATAAAATCCAATAACCAAAAAATCGATTTCCCAAAACACAATCTCTATAAATATAATTAAAATTATTAAAATAAAATCACAACGGCGACGAGATAAGGTTTTGTCAAATTGTAATAAATCAATGATAGGACCAACCATATCAATTTATTTGAAAAATAAAAATTTACAACAATTCATTTCAATTTTTTTATTATTTTTATTTAAAAACAAAATAAATAAAAAAATTTATTTCTTTCAACTTAAAAGACCAATAACAATATCCATAATCTAATTTATAGCATAATAAAGTAAAGAATATATTATATTTAATTAAATAATTACAATTTCTTCAAATCCCTTCTAAGTTATTTTTATTGCATAGAAAAAGTAAAATGATTTGCTTCTTTAAAAGTTAATTTGATAATATAGATTAAATAATAAAATTTTTATACTTCATGAAAAATATTATTTTTTAGTCTAATTACACTCAAGCCATAATTACCATGAGTTCTCCCTGCTCGCTCGTCAGTTAACTAAACCTTATTTATAAACCTCTATTGGAAATTTTAATTTTTTATAATTTTAGTTTAATTTATTAAATCGTTAAATACCTTTTTTTTTTTTATGTAAAATTGAGTCAGTGGCAAATGAGATCTCCTTGGATCGTACAAAAAAGAGGAATCATAGCACGCTTTGTGGTCCCCTACACACCTTAACCTTAACCTTCTCAGTTATGACACGACTGAAAATTCCAGGGGGACCACGACCCCAAAACAGCCTCAGCCAATGCGCATGAACTCCACTTCTGCGCACACTCATCGACAAGTGTTGGCTATTCCCACGTGATAAATATTATTAAATTATGTTTACTAATAACATGTCTTCTAAAATGATTTTATTGTAAAAAATAATAATAATAATAATAATAATTTAACTTAAGTTTATGATTAGAATACTAAAAAGCTACCTTTCAAAGGTAGCCGCTTAATTACATTAAAATTCGAATGTCAAGTTTAATTTTTTAATTAATTTTTAATATATTTTAGTTAATATACCATAGTAAAAAATTGTGGAGGAATGCACAACATCTCGCCTTGATTATCATAATAATTTTTTTAATATTATAACATGTTAAATTCTAATTATAGTAGGGAGGAAAAAAAAATCTTGATATCAATTGGGATAACCATTGTGGAGCAGCCGAGCAGGATGGCTGGTTAAGGTCAACCCAAAGACTCTAAAGGAACACCAATAAGAAGAAAAACGTGTCACCATTTGCCCATCAACATCCCTACCTATTCCCTATCTCAAGCAAATTAAGTTAAAAATTAGGTACCATTAGCATTGCTTACATTTGGGTCACGGTTTTGGGACAAATTAAGAAAAAAAAATTGATGCTACTCGCCCAAATATTATAGTGCATTCACCCAATAAGGACAGGGCAAATGGCATTCACTCATGAGGGGATGTTTGCCCCTCCAACATTTATAAGGACATGGAAGAAAACAAAAATTCGAGATACTCACATGACGAGTTAGAATCCTAATAAGAGAATGACTCTTATAACAGCATGAACTCTATCAACGGAATAACCCGAGATATCCGGGGATCAACCCCTATCATGACTTAACACTCCTAATCCCAATAGGAGTCTAACTGATGCCTATATACATATCTATATAAAGATTGACAGGTACACGAGGTCTAACCTTTTATTTCTCAACTCTATATTCATTCTCCAAAATACTCAGTACTGATTTAGGCATTGGAGCTATGGTCAACTAACCTACCTGGTATTATTTCTTATTTTGCAAATCCATACTCATGGAGGTTCCTGTGACAGTATCAAGAAATTTCTAAATAAAGAATTCAAAATTAAATAATAAAAAAAAGAAAAGAATAGCATAAGAAGCTTTATACTCATGATTAAACATGGAATTTTAATGGTTTTCAATTTATTCTGAATTATTGAAACAGAAACATGGAAGGATGAAATAGGGAGGGAGAGGGAGAGGGCCCATTAGGTCCTAACCCCATGTGAAGGGAAGTTGAGGTTGATGATAGAAATTTATATGGATCACATCTCTCTGCGTTTTCGATAACATATTGGAAGATGCACGGGGAATAGTACGAGCTTGCATCAAGTGCCAAGAACACGATTTCATCCCTCACACCCCAGCTGAAAAACAAGTGGCCATAGGGAGCCCTTGGTCTTTCCACCAGTGGGGTATCGACATCATTGGGCCATTCCCAAAAATAGTAGGATAGAAGAGGTACGTCATCGTGGTAATAGACCACTTCACAAATGGGTAGAGGCTGAAGCAACACCCAAAATCATAGCCAACAAAACAATTAACTTTTACAAAAGAAACATCTTTGTTAAATTTGGGATTACCAACATAATAATCACTGATAACAGCAAGCAGTTTGACTGTAAAAAATTCAGAGAATTTTCTTCATCTTAAAAGATCACTCAACTATTTAGCTCGGTCTACCATCCTCAAACTAATGATATGATCGAAGTAACTAACAGGACAATCTTGCAAGGCCTCAAGAAAAGACTGGATGATGCAAAAGGAAGATGGCCAGAAGAGCTACCTAGCGTACTATGGGCTTACAGGACTACTCCCAGGTCAGCTACGGGAGAAACACCTTTCTCCTTAACTAACAAGGCAGAGGCTATTATTCCAACATAATTTCAAGTACTTAGCGCCAAAACAGCAGTGCCAGAGTAAGCAGTTGAACCTGATGACATTAAATTCACTATAAACCAAGTGGAAAATTTAAGAAAGAAAGCATTCGTCTAGATAGCCAAATACAAACAAAAAATGATTCGAGCATTTAACACAAAGTCAAGGGATGTGCATTCATGGTGGGAGACCTAGTCCTCAAATGACCTGATTTAGCCAAAGGAAAAGCCAAACCAAGAAAGCTTCAGAAGAACTGGGAAGGTCCTTATCTCGTCTCTAAAATCATCAACCTCGGGGCATACAAACTCACCGGGCTGAACGGAAGAACAATCCCGATATCCTTGAACATTAGCAATTGGAGGAAATTTTACCAGTAGCATAACCATTAACACATAATATTTATTTTGTAACTTGGCAACTATAGCTTATATCTACCCTTTATAATAAAAAATTAATTTATGATTCCTCCACAGCATAAGACCTAACAAAGGCGTTCATTCGCCTACCTAATGGGACGAATTTACTCATCCGAATTAACAAAGTCATTCATCCGCCAACTTAACTAGCCAAATTTACTTGCCTAAACTAACAAAGGTGTTCATCCGCTTGCTTAAAGGGCCGAATTTACTTGCTTAAACTAATAAAGGCGTTCATCCGCCTGCCTAAATGGGCCGAATTTACTCCCTCGCCCTAACAAAAGCATTTATTGACTCGCTAATCAAGACAAATTTACTCTCTTGCCCAAAGGCATTTATCTGCCTGTCAATTAGAACGAATCTACTCGTCTGCCCTAATAAAGGCGTTTATCCACTTGCTAACCAGGACAAATTTACTCTCCTGCCCTAAGGGGTCTATCCACTAGCTAACCGGGACGAATTTATTTGTCCGCCCTAATTAAGACATCTATCCACCTGCCAACCAAGATGAATTTATTCGTTCGCCCTAATTAAGGCATCTATCCTCCCACCTAACAAGACAAACTTAGTCTCCCGAGTTAACTAACTTGCAAGGTATCAGAATTATTTAATTATAGTATGTGTTTAATTAAAAGATATAGGTACTCGCCCACACAATTAAACAGTCATGAGAAAAAAAAATTCTCAAAGTAATTCACATACTTCATTCATGATAATTAGATGACAAAACAAGTATTATATCATTAATATATTTACAAAGTCAAAAAGGGGCAAATGCCCAAACACAAACTAAAAGGCAAATGCCTAAATAGAAACTAAAGGGTGAACACCCAAAAGACAAGATAAAAAACTAAAGGTAACATAATCACTGATGGGCACCATCGTTGTCATCAACAGTTTCTTCCTTCTCCTCGTCAAACCCCTAAAGCAGGAAAATCAGCGCCCCCAAGAAGTAGGTCCTTTACCCAACCAAAGTAGACACTGGAATGCTTCTAAAAAAGGCCTGTTATAACTACAGACTGCATGTCTAGGTAGGTATCAGCTAACTTATCCATGGCAGCATCCTCCTGAGCCTTCAACCTCTAGCTAACTCGCTTGCCCCTCTGATTCCTCCAGCAGTCTTCTTAACTCTTGATTTTGTTGATTAACATCTTTGCCATTTTAATAAAGTTGTGTTGGGATTGTCTCTCTTCATAGCTTCCTTTCAGTAACTTAAACTTTTCGTGGACCATTTGGGCAGCAAACAAGGGCTCCAGATTATAGCTTGCCATCTTTATAATGAGGTCATCATCATTTTCTCTGTCAAAATGGAGGCGATCATTTGAAAGAAGAAACATCTTTGCTAACACACCTGTTAAGGCATAGTTATCCTCAATAGTCCTATGCCTAGCCAAATCTACATCCAAACCCTATGGGTGATGAGGGATCATAAAGGAAGGTAATGAAGGCATTTGTGAGCAATCAAATACATCCCTAGTGGCCACAGCAACCTTAATGGAGTGAGGTGCCCCAGGCGTCCTAGATGTTTTACCCTCGTCCCTAGCCATTTGGAATGCTCAGAATAAGGGGCCCTCCTCGCCTTCCTCTTCTAAGAAACTTGAGTTGCCAGCGAACCCTTCTCCTCTCGCTCAAGCCAGCCATATCTACATAATAGAAAGACAATTAGTAAGTTCACTACCCAAAAATAGTTAAGTTGTGGAAATATACCCTTTTGCCCAGACTCATGAGGTGCATCCCCAACAGATGCACCCCAATCGTCAGACCAACGATAGAGCGTACCCCCTCTATCAACCCTAGTATATACCAACTTCTTGGGCAATCAAAGGGCCCACGGTAAATGGCCCCCCCTTGGCTAAACTCTTTAGCTTAGCAATAGCAATTTGTTCAATCTCCGTCAAGCTGATCTCCCCTTTCCTAGTCTTCATATTCAATGACCAACTCAAGGGAAAATTCTGATAGCCTGCCCAAGTAAGAAAAATGTGCTCTTCCACCTTTTCACAGAAGATGGAAGCCATTTTAGAAGATGACACCCTTTTTTCGTTTGAAAATAGTTGAACTCTTGTCCAGGGCCATCGAGTAATTAAAAGTAGGAAGCAAAAATCCTAGCCCCACACTCAATGTTATGCTGACGACACAAACCCCTAAAGGCCATAAGAGTATTCCTGCTGTTGGGTGCCAACTGGGGGATGCAAACATTATACAACTCCAACACCCTAACATAAAAATGATTTAGAGGAAGCCGAAATCTAGTTTTGAAGGTTTCTTCATAGATTACAAAGAAGTTAAGGAGACCGACAGGGTCGTGCGCCTTAAAATCCTCATGAACATGATGGAATAAGTAATCATCCGACAAGTCATACTTCAACAAAATAGAATGGATGGCAGTTTTTCTAAGTTTTGATTTTATTAGGGCAACAGGGCCACTATTATCCCTTACATTGGCTTGGGCTGTCCCACCTGATCCACCCACCCACACCCCCCCTCCCCCCAGCCCAGCGCCCACCCCTGCTTTCGCCCCCACAACCAAATTAGCCTTTTGCTCACCCCCTTAGACAAAAATACCCTCATCTCTGCTCGCTCGCCGGGATGTGTCCACAACCACTTTTGGCTCTTAAGCATTATCGTGTCTTACGGGGTAAGGGCATAAGCACTACTGGGCATCTCCTGTGAGACTCGAGGAGAATCCATAACTTGAAAAGTTGAACGGCAATACCTCAAGAAAGATGCAATAAAAAGAATGGTATAAAATTCCAAACAAAGTTAAAGAATAACCAAGTTGCTGGTAAACATGCTCTCAAATGCAAGAAACAAACAAAGAGGAATAATTAAGGGGCAATGTAAGCTTAAGCTTATATAGGGAAGGCATTTAATAACCTCGAATATCGAATAGGCACATAGTAAAGCCCGAAGGGTAAAAACCCTTGATCTCCCTTGAAGACGTGACACCATATAGGCTAAGCATTTCAAGGGTCCAAAACCCGAACTTAAAGATTTGGATACGTAGGGGGGACTAATGATGCTACTCGCCCAAATGTTATAGGGCATTCGCCCAATAAGGATAGGGCAAAGGGCATTCACCCATAAAAGGATGTTCGCCCCTCCAACATGTATAAAAATGCTCTTGAATCATTTGCCCAAAGAAATGAAGGGGGCGTGCGTTCGAACATAGAAGAAAATAGGATTCCGAGATACTCGCATGACGAGTTAGGTCCTAATAAGAGAATGACTCTTACAACAGCATGAACTCTATCAACGGAATAATCTAAGATATTCAGGGATCAACCCCTATCATGACTTAATGATGCATACATTTCATATCATTATTTATGTATAATTCTTGCAACTAATTTACCCTTGTTTATAGCTTTTATACTAGAAATTAGCCTTTATTTAGTTAATTTTCTCTCTATTGTACTTCTTAGTTTAATTTATGGAATTTACCTATTTTGTAGGTTAAAATATGGAGAATTTTGATGATATTCTGATTAGAGCAGCAATTTAGAGGAAATCAGAGTTGAATTGCAAAATTTTAAAAAGAAAATTTTGAAGTTGAGTTTTAAAGAAACAGAAAGTTGCACAACCTATGGCACAGTTTATGTCACATGTTATGTCGTTGTCAGATATGAAGTTTTTCTCAGGCAGAAAGTTACATAAGCAGAGACACAACCTCATTTAGCCTGTGTTGATGCACCTGATGAATTTCAGAATTGGACAGAAAGTTACATAACTTGCAATACAAGATGCAACACAATCGATTCAGCTTATGAAGTTTTAATGAAAAATTGCTGACATGACACTTTTGCTCCTCTGATCTAATACATCATTTTTTCAAGAATCTTCTGTCTTTTAACCCATTCTAGGGCAGACCTCTGAACCATATAAAAACATCATTTTCTCTTTCTTACAAAAGGGAGAAAAATTAAAGGATTCTTGCTAGAAGAGAGAAAGAGAGAGAGAAGCACCTTGGATCGTTGCTGCCGCAGCCAAAAGGACATCTTTTGCAACGTTCTAGCAGCAGTTTCTTCATTATTTTCACTGTATCTTTCTTTCTCTTAGCTTAGATTTTCATTTCTTCTTCATTTCTTCACTTGGGTTTGTCTTGAAATCATGATTTGTGAATAGAACTTTGAGATTCTAGAGATGGGTATATATATATTGCCTTATATTATGATTTTTGAACTGATTTAGTTATTTTAATGAGATTTGCTGCATTTTTTATTTATTGCTTGTGAGTTTATTATCTTACTTGATGAAAGGGCCCTCATTAAGTTAAGTCTTAATCCTTTACAGATGGACTGAAAGATGAATGTTTAGGATAGATAATCTTGCAATAAACTTAATTTTCTTGGTGTTAGAAATAAGCTAAGAAATTAAGAGGACTTTTAAAATCAGTTAGAATTTTGAATGGGTTTTTGTCAAGTTTGAAATACCGTGAAAACATGGTTTAATTTGATGAAAACTACATTTGAAATGCTTAAAAGAGGTTTCAAAGAATTAAGAATTGATTTCCTTCAAAAATTATAAATATCATGTATTTGGCTAAATTAGGGATAAATCACATGCAAATAATATTAAAAATCCTATCTCTATAATCATTTTAATTTTTATTGAAGTTATATTTAATTCCTCCCAATTTCATAATTATTGATTTCAATTTGAATTTTAGTCATCTAGTTTAATTAATTGTTTGATTTGGCTTAAATTCCTCAAATACCAATTTTAATTTTAAATTTTATTATCAATATCTTTAAATTTTAGTAGTCTAATTAACTTATTCATTTATTTTCAATTTGAGCACAATTCCCTGTGAGAGCGATATTTTTAAAACTATACTATTGTAACTCGTGCACTTACGAAAGTTAATTCATAGCAACATCACTCAACACCCCTAATCTCAATGGGAGTCTAATTGATGCATATATATATATAAAGATTGACAGGTGCACGAAGTCTAATTTTTATTCTCTCAACTTTACTTTCATTCTCTAAATCTCAATACTAATTTAGATATTGAAGCGGTGGTCAATTAATTCATTTAGTGTTCTTTCTTGTTTATAGATTCATACTCATGAAAATTTCTGTGGTAAAATTAAGAATTTTCTAAATAAAGAAATCAAATTAAATAATGAAATAAAAAAAGAAAAGAATAGCATAAGAAGCTTCGTACTCATTGATTAAACATGGAATTATAATGGTTTTTAATTTATTCTGAATTAGTAATTGCAACAGAAACATGAAAGGATGAAATAGGGAGGCAAAGGAGAGGGCCATTAGGTCCTAACCCCATGTGAAAGGGAAGTTGAGATTGACGACAGAAATTTATATGGATCACATCTCTCTGCGTTTTCGATAACTTATTGGCTCTCTTGCGTACGTTATTGTACGGACGACAGAGACATGTTCCTACCTTTGTACTAATACTCTCTCTTCCCATTTTTCATTTCATGATTTTAGCCCTTTATGTCTATTATCTATTTATTTCTATTGTACAATCAACATAGGCTTTTTCTTTTCGCTGGTCGATGCAGCAGAAGAGAAACTCATAATAAATAAATAAATAAACAAAAGCTTTCATTTAGTAAAAAAAAAAAAAATCTTTCGAATATTTCCTTTCTCTTTCCTGGATTTTCCCTTCCATCCAAGTTTCTCTCTGTAATCAGCTGTTGATTTTTTTTTTCCTTTTATGATTTCCCTTTCATTTAAATTTGCTCTTTTTGGTATTTTCATGGGTTTTACCAAACCAAGCCATGCGTTAAATAATAATAATAATAATAATAATAATAATAATATATACCAATAACAAAGTGATGTATAGGTAAAAATTTGTTTCGTTATGGGTGGGATTGTGAGGTGGGCTTCCAAGAGCATTCATTTTGAAGGGGAGAGAGACACACAGATGAATAGGGAAAGGTGATTGTGTTGCTTTGGTTGTGACTAAAAGCAGAACCTAGAATAAATCAATCACCAAGATGTAAATATAACAGATGCCTCCTCTCTGTGTAATATATATATATATATATATATATATATATATATGTAACTTTCTGGTCTGGTTTTTGCTTGCAAACATCAGATTTTTTTAGTTACTTCTTACATTCTATTTCTTCTTTTGGAATCTATTTTTCTCTCCACTATTCACAGGCTTTCTGGGTCTTTGCCTATTTGGTAAGATTTCCGAATCTCCTTTTGGCTCTTCTCCTAGATGGAATTGAACAACATTTCTTGTGGTTTGCCTTGTTTTATCTGGATTAATAAAAAACGATTCCTACCTCCATAAAATCTTATTGTTTTTTCTGGGTCTTGAAAGGAACCCTCAGATTTCCTTGTCTACCTTCCTCTTTTGGCTTATCTTCCTTTTCTGGGGCTTTCCTTCTATTTGGTAAGTTTCTCTCCCTTCATCGTATCTTTCCTCTGGTTTCTTCAGAACCACTTGACTTGAATAGCATTTTATAGCGTTTTGCCGAGTATTTCTCAGTCTAATCCATCACAACTCTTACCTTGGTGACAGGGTTTGTGGTCTTTGCTCACAAATTCTCAGATTTCTTTGCTTCTTCCTCTCTTCACCTAAAGAGGCTTTCTGGGTAGCCTATTGGTAAGATCTTCTCATTCTCTCTTGAAATTCAAAATCCTTTTCTTTCACACTCTCATTGTTTGATTATATGATGGCCTCAAATTGTATAAAGATTTATCAAGTTGTATTTTTTGGCGTTATATCCTTATATGTGTATTGAGCTTTATTTAATGGTGACTATAAAGAGATGGTGAGAGGAAAGACTCAAATGAGGCGCATAGAGAACGCCACAAGCAGGCAAGTCACCTTCTCCAAGCGGCGAAATGGGTTGCTGAAAAAGGCCTTTGAGCTGTCGGTTCTTTGCGATGCGGAGGTTGCCCTTATCATCTTCTCTCCAAGAGGGAAGCTCTGTGAGTTTGCAAACTCCAGGTAAATATTTTCTTCTGCTTTTTTCTTTCCCCTCTTTTATTTATGGAATTCCTCTTTCTCCAGTCATTTTACTCTCCTTTTTCATTCCAACTCTGAATCCTTTCCCTTCTAGTAACTAAAATCTCGAATTTCATTTTATATGGGGCTATATGGTTCTTGCACTATGGATGGTAAATCTCTCTCTCTCTCTCTCTCTCATATACGCACGGCTTCGCAGAATAAACCTACATACACTTTAAGCTGAGAGCTTGGATTCTCTGGCTGATCCCTTTGACATGTGTACAGGCGTCTACAGAAAAGAAACAAAAGATATACTTGGCCATTAACTTGTTTGTTTTTGAAAACCGCATGCATACATGAAAGAAAAACCTTGCTGTTCACGATGACGGTCTCTGTAGGTTTCCGGTAGATGATTTTCTTGGTATAATCATCTTCACCTCTAATGAAGCCAACTTAGCACTGCTGGCTGTTAGTTTAGTTGCAAGGTTAGTGTCTTAGTGACTGTCGGTTTATTTTAATTATTTTAGTTATTAATTTTGAAATATTCCTTTAAAGGGTTTAAATAATCTTTTTTTTTTGAGATATATCAGTCTCTAATTACCGTTTGGAACCACTGTTTTCAGTACTAATATTAGGCTTAACACTCACAAATTGGAAAAGAAAATAATAAAAAAGGTAGTGCACTTTCTTTGATTTTGATTTCATCTTAGTCCTTACAAGGTTGAAGTTAGTCTTTGGAGCAAGTGTGCTAAAAACTGACATGTCAGGGGATAGTGAGAGAAGATGCTTGTGTGGACGAGAGCGGGGCTTTGGGGTTGATGGGATACTTGAACATAATCTAATATATGGTACGGTTGCTTCCCAAATGTGTTCATATCACTAGGGCACCATTATACCTATGTAATTAATGTAATCAAACAAAAATATGAATGAAAAATGAATTAAAAAGTCGTTTCATTACAGTCCATCCGTCCTCTGTAGGTACTGTTGTTTCCTGTTTTTTTCAAGAGTAAATCATTGCGTTGGTGGGTATTATTTTCATTTCATTGTTTATTTTCTTTATTCATTTTGGAGTGGTTATATCAAATTAGAATATAATGAATATGTTATTTAACAATTAATTAAAGATAAAGAATAAATTTATAGTAATTTAAATGAATTAGTTAAAATCTTTAATTTGATTTTTTAATCTTTTGAAAAATATGATTTGAAGGCTCTATTTACTTGCTTTCGAAAGTCTTGATTATCTTGTTCTCAATTGAAGATTGCTTCGTTTGAACTGAACATTTATAATTCAACATTCTGACTTTCATTACTTGTTCTTTGAATGTTAGATTAACGATTTGAATGGCATGATATGCTTCATCTAAATCGAAGTTTGATGTAGAAAATGATTATTTGTTGATTGATTTATTGCTTTATTTTGAACAATGAGATTTACAATGTGTTTAGATGAAGTGAGACAATATTTTATAAAGTAAGATAAGGAAAGATAATGGAAGGTAAAGTATCAAAACTTCTTAATCCACCTGATGGCATAGTTATTAAAAGCTCAAGGCGCATTAAGGGGCTAAGGGCTTCTGGAGTTTAGGCGCAAGGTGCAAGGTCAAGGCGTACACCTGAGCAATGTGAGACGCAAAAAAAAAAAAATTCAAAATAAAATAAATATGAATATTTTATCAAATTTTAAATAATATAAAACTAAAAATAATAATAACTAATAAGCATTCAAGTACTAATATATTAAAACTTTAATAATCTTTTAATGTTTCATAACTAAAGTCAAGAAATTATAAAATAACTATATCTTTTTCTATACCTTATCCTTTTGACATTCATCTTCAAAGTCAATATCTTTATCATCTCCCTATCTTTAAAAACTAAAAGAGTACTCAACTCAATTAAGCTTTTATCTCAAAAATTTGGAGTCAGCTATATAGATACTTTTTCTCCACTCTAAACGATTTTGGGTTAAATCATCGGAAATGTGTAATGCTTTTAGGTCATATTATACTACTCTCCTCTAAGTTAGTTTAAGCCACCCCTTCTTTTCTTTTTATCCTCTAACCTAATGTGTTCTACTTGTCTAACTGGAGCTTCCATATGTTTATACTTCACATGACCAAACTACCTCAGTCTCCCTTCTCTCAACTTATCCTCAATTGGCACCACTCCTACCTTTTCTCTAATACTCTCATTACGGACTTTATCTAGTCTAGTATGGCCACTCATCTACCTTAACATTCTCATTTTCGTAACTCTTAGCTTAGACACATACGACTCTTTTAGTACCCAATACTCACTACCATATAACATGGCCGGTCGTATGGCTGTATGGTCAAATTTTCTTTTCAACTTATTGGGAATCTTGCGATCACATAAAACTTCCGTGACACGTCTCCACTTCAAACATCCGGCTTTAATCCTATGACTAATATCTTCCTCACTGAACTTGCAATACATGTATTCTGTCTTCGTTCTACTTAACTTAAATCCCTTTGATTCTAGAGTACTTCTCCAAAACTATAACTTTCTATTTATTCCTTCTCGCGTCTCATCTATCAGAACTATATCATCTGTAAATGTCATGCACCAAGGGATACTCTCTTGTATATGTTTCGTCAATTCATCTAAAACTAATATAGAAAGGTAAGGGAAAAACTAAAAGAGTATCAACTTTTTTTTTTTTTTGAAAAAGATAATTAGTAGTATTGAAAATGAAAATATAGGAGGTTTGTAATCCTGAGTTTGTTAGTTTGATGAGATTTTGGTGCACACCTTTAATAACTATGCCCGATGAGTTGAAAAAGTGAAGGTTTTGAAGATTTTGAAACTGTTAAAAACCTTGCCTCATTTAAAAAATCCATTATTTATCTCCAAAAATTTCCTCTTAAACAATCTGTTAAAGGCTTAGCAGAGTTTCAACACCTTCGATTTGATGCCAATTTGTGTTAGAAAGTTTGAAAGACCAAATTTTCAATACCTCCCCTTTTCAAAATCTTAGGATCTTAATCTAAACACGAAATGAGAGAGAGAGAGAGAGAGAGAATTTGTAGATAGCCAATAAACATTATCATTTTGTATTTATCATAACTTATAATACTCATTTAAATAATCACATTAATCACTTAAACTTTGGCAAGTTAATTTTTTTTAATTAAAAATAAAAAGAAGAAAATCGCATGAGAGCTGTTGATAGAAGATTTGAAGCCTTATACCTACCAGATTTTAAACTGACAAACCGTATGGTATGATATGATAGCTGATGCATCAATTAAGTGTACGCTTGGTTGCCTTTGCCCTTTCTTTTCTTTGTGCCACATAATTACCAGTTCTTCACCTACCGCATAAATTCTTATCCCGACTCCTTTTAAAGCTGGCAAAGTTATCTAGATAATAGAATTCCCACGTAGGCAATAAAATTAAGTGATATTTACCAAATAAATTTCATACCTTTTTAATTTTTGTAATTCTATCTTATATTATAAAAATTATTAATTAAATTTTAAACTTTTTTACTATCATTGATTTTATCCTACTATTGACAAAACTGTTATTTTATTAATAGAGACGCTAAGTCAGATGTTACGTCATAAGATATTATTTATAAAAATTAAAAAGTATAGATTTAATTAGCTATTTAATTACTATAGGTACAATTGCAAAAAATTGAAAATTGAAGATTTTTTTGACAATTTCTTCTAAAATTATTAAATGTTAAAGTGTAAATTATATATATATATATATATATATATATATATATATATATATATATATATATTATGCAGGTTAGTAATTAGAATATATAAATTTAAATGAGTTCAAATGTGATTCAGATAATATAATTAGATTCAGAATGGATTCGGGTATTTAAAATATTAATTGAATTAAAAAGGATAATTTTTATAGATATTTTATATGTTCGCATCCCCAACATAGACTAAAAAATGAATTATCCTTAAATATTATATATCCTTAAATATTATATATAAAAATTATATATAATTAAGTAAAATATACACAACAACAATAACAATTAAATCTTGGATAATTTTTCACTATTCAGTTATGTTTGAAGCTTGTTAAATGTTCATATGGTTGATTGATGCTGAAAATTTTATTATATAGTCAAACAAATTGGATCAGCATATAGTTTTGAAGTTGACTTCATTAAATTAGTGTGATTATGATACAAGATTTTGAGCGAAAGAATTATTTAGTCAATTTTTATTCTTATTGATCAGTCTCTTTTTTTTTAAAAAAAAAAAAAATTGGCTTTAGGAAGTCGAGTCTTGAACACTGTTTTGCAGAATATGAATGGAATAATTGATTTTAGAATGAGTCTTAAGTAGTTGCAAAAGGAAAAAAAAAAATAAAGAAGAAGAAGCAGAAGAAGCTGCTTCTTTTTCTTCTTTTGCACTCAGCAACAAACATTTTTCTGAACTTTTACCATATATTATGATCTTGTTTTCTCTAGGAACTGAAGTTGGAAGATTTTAGGTATCAGTTTTGAGTTAGAATGTCATGTTCTGATTCAACCTCTACATTTGAATAACCTTCTCTGAGAGTCTAGACATATTCTAAGTTTGTATTATCACTATTTGTGAAAATAGTGATGGAATTATCTGAATGTAGTTTTTGAGGTGAGCCTAGACTTAATTTACATAATGAAGTTCTATGATTATGTTAATACAGCCTGCACTTAGTTGTGGAGTTAAATTGAGATAATCTTCACTCAGTTATGGTCCTGCAAATTAAAGGCATCAAAAGCGTACTTCTTGTTGTGTTTCTTTGTTCTCTGATGTTGTTGTCATTTTTTCCTCGATTTATGGTGAGTGGTGACCATTGTGCTGTTTGCTGCCCAGAAGGCTTGTGCCCTTTGATTAAAGAAACAAGTCCTTTGTTCCTTTATTATTATTATTATTATTGGTACAAATAGCATTGACTGGACTCAAATTTAAGAACTCATTTTTTCTTATTAAAAATAAATTGAGAACTCACAACTCTGTAAATAACTTTAATATTACTGAATTAAAGCTCATTGATACTTTTATCATTATTATTATTATTAGTATTATTAGTCTCTTAATTCCTATTTAGAAAATTTTATAATAATTTAATTAAAATGATTTCTTTTGAATTAATTTTATTTTTGAAATAAAAGAATTTAATTTTTTAATTTAAAAAATTATTTTAAAAAATATAAATAAAAATAATTGTATGAAAATTTAATTAAATTCTTTTTTTTTTAAATAATTTATTCCAAAGGAAATCTCAATGTATTTGATTCATTAGGTTATTATTGGGTTTCAGCATGCAGGCGACAATTCAGCGTTATCGTAAACATGTGAAAGACACTCAAATCAGCAGGAAAATATCCGATGAAAACATGCAGGTTAATCTTTATTTGTTCTTCCATCTATCATTACCAGCTTACATCTTTCTTTTTTTTTTTAAGGATGAAATGAATGTTTCAAGAATCATCTTCTACCAAAACTGTGCATTGTGTTTTTTAGCGCCAGTAATGTTAATTTTGATGAGAAATTAGATCTTGCTCCATGTCAGAAATTACTTGTTACTGAATTAATATGGCCCTAAATATCTGCTTTTTGGAATGGTTTTTGCTTGTTGAAATCTTGAAGTTGCTTTCAAGATAGTCTCCATAGCATTAGTAATTTGGTAGCTCTCTACTAAGCAATATATAGTAGATTGTGACCAGAGACTTAAATGCATACCATGCTCGAAACAGAAGTGCGCTCGTGGTCTTTCTGGTTAACCCAATAGCTTTTCTATAGTCGCAGTCTTCTCCATATGCTAGCAGGTATGACCCAGTCGCTATATGCATATCCAATAGTATAGTTCAAACTTGCTTGATCCCCTCCAAGAAAATCTACAAAATTTTCTTGTCTCTGTTGACTGTTGTTTCTCTTCCGTGGTCACCAATGGATATCCTCTCTTAATTTTCTGTCTTAAATTTGAAATGGCAGCAACTGAAGACGGAAGCAACGAACATGGTGAAGAATATAGAGCTCCTTGAAATTGCAAAACGGTCTAAATTCCTAGTTTAAACCCCTTTTTTCTCTTACTGTCTGTGGTCATGTTTTGGAGCTTACATTAAAGATAAAATGTAAATGCCTCAGGAAACTACTGGGAGAATGCTTGGGTTCCTGCACAATTGAAGAGCTACAGCAGATAGAACAACAGTTGGAGAGGAGCGTTAGCAACGTTAGAGCTAGAAAGGTTCATCAAAAGCACCATTGGCTATGTGTTTTTGCCTTAAATCTTCCTGGACTTACACAGTCTAAGATGCTTTTTTTTCGTCTTTTCAGAACCAGGTTTTCAAAGAACAGATTGAGCGACTAAAAGAAAAGGTAAACTTTTGAACTTCACTTAAATGCCAAGAACTGGCAACTCGAGAAATTCATGCATAATTTTGTGCAAGAGGAAAGCGGGTCTTGTACGATTATGAGCCTAAATTTTCTTTCCCCTATTTTTAATTCATTGGAGTTTTAACCTATTCATAGCTTTTTCCCTTTTGTGTATTATGTATATTTCAGGAGAAACTATTGGCAGATGAAAATGCAAGGTTGTGTGAAAAGGTTAGCACTTAATATCATCAGTATCATCATCAATTCATCATCATTATTAATTATTTATTGCTTTATCATTTATCATTTATCATCATCAACAATGATAAAAGAAAGGAATTTGGAATCTGACTACTTTCTTTGGATTGAGTGTTGTAAGATCTAAAATAAAATTTTATAAGCAAAAACTCAGTCAACAGATTTATGGAATAGAAGCAAGGTCTTTAAACCAGGCTGAACCCAGGCTTGTGACCCCGATCACACCACCCACTAACATTCTGGGAACACTAATGTAAACCATTCATTTTTTCTTTTCCAGTGTGGCGTCCAACCATGGCAAAGCTTGAAAGTGGTGGGAGAAACTAGACTCTGTGAAGAAAGTAGCCCAGTTTCAGATGTGGAGACTGAACTTTTCATTGGACCGCCAGAAACAAGAACTCAGCGCCTTCTCCAATGAATTGATTAATGGTGGGCAAATTCATGCCACAAATGAATATATATATATATATATATATATATATATATATATATATAGCAAGAAGCAACAATAAGGGCAACTGTGTGGCGATGGTAATATATGTTATTTGAACAATCTTGACAGGAGCTTTATAAACTTAAAGATAAAAGCTAGCAATCTAAATTTTATTTGTTGCATGTAATTACAGTTCTCCATATTCCTTCTGCGACTTTTCTTCTAGATACTCCTGGATGCTATAATCGGTATATATTAGAATTTTGAGTTGTGAACAATATTATGGAGTTGATTTGCAGGAATATTACGAGGATTATCCTGCATACTAGGATATCTCACAATAGATTACTTTTTCATCAGTGAAATGACTTCACATGAGGCCTTTCGCCAAAACAGGATTGCCATAAACTACAGAGTATACGTACTACTTTTTTCCCTTCAGTTTCTCGTTTCTTTGCTAGGATTGAAATTTATATTAAATAGGAGCCTCATGGTTTCACCTGAGTGGTGGTAAATAGGAGCTGCTTCTCGGAGGAATTTGTTATGAATAGGAATAAGTAATAAGTAAGATCTAGTGGATCCAAATACAAGGGCGGGAATATATTCATTTCAAGAAAGGGACTTCATTGATACATCCATCCTGCTCGGTAAACAGGTTTGTGAATGCACAAGAGAAAAGAAAGAAGAGTTGTGTGTCTGCACACAGGGAAGCTCTCCGGGAAAGGTAAATGACAACCCAAATATATGGTGCCTAGGAGGACCAACCAATGCCAATCGATGGATTTGCCGAAATATCACGGTGGCCATAAAATCTTCTTAAGCAGGTTCTTTGGATAAAACTGCTTTTGTGGCTGCGAAGGAATAGCTCCTTTCTGGGTAACTGAGATAGCACCACAGGTGTTTGTAAAGAAGTAAGCTTCTCTTAACTTCTTTTCATTCTGTCAGAGAAATTTAAAGTTTTTTGTGTATACATTAAAAACAATATTATAGTTTTAGAGGATGCATAATCACAATATAAATGAATATTTATGCAACTTTCAAGTAGAATTTTATTACAACGGAAACAGAAAATCTGGTTTGGGCTAGTGAGGGAAGGGGAGATATTATGGTTTACTCATCCTGAGAAGGATCTCTAGCATGACTATGCTGCCATAATTAGTTTTCCATGTCTGACCTAGAATGCATCAAACACCTTAAACAGCTGCAAATCAAAAGAATCCCAATTTGAATTGATAAGAAAAATCTTTTGAAGGATACAAATAGATGGCGAAAAGAGCTTATCAAAAAAAAAAAAATAAAGTAGATGGGAAAAGACACAAGGAATTGAATGAGAAAGCTAGATTTGGCGAAAGAATTCATTTCTCCAAGCAAACAGATCAAGCGACCCTTTTAACTATAGATTCCCCACCGCCCCACCCTGCCCTTTTACCTCAGCCATGTTCTACATCATCGTCCAGGCTAACATATACAGGCCCTATCTTTTAGAAGTTATTAACAAAAGGAGCGGGACTATTGCCTGCTTCAGTTTGAATGAAAACAATCTGGTTAAGTTACATGCCAATGCAATATGTTCCCAACTTCTCCTTTGCTTCACATTCATAACTCAATAAAAATCTGAAAATGCAGTTTTAGAAGTAATCTAATCAGTTTGTTTTCTGCATGATATGGATTTAAGATGCTAAATCTAATTTAATGGGCAAGTTATGGCAATTTTCTGCAATTTGAGTAATACCATGCATCTTAAAGATCTTGATATCTCTAAATACCATTTAAAGAAGTTCTAATTGCACTAATGCGGTATCTATGACAAGAGGTGGTGAAGCCCTTCTTTGTTTAACTATCAATATCCCCATACCAGAGATAGAAAAAGCCAAAATCATTGTCATTGAATTACTTAGAAGCACTGTCAAGCTTAATTCTTTATTTACCTTTCTTACTAGGTTTTCATCAATTTCTGTTTCATGGAGAATGTCACGACTCAACCCAACCTATGGGCCGGACCGGCACTAGGACCTGGGCCAGCCTAAAGCCCCCGAGGCCCGTAGTAAGCCTAACTATTCACTAACCCAACTCTAAGGCCCATTTGGGCCCAATATCAAGAAATCAACCGGACAGAGTCCGGCCATAAAATGGATCTACCAACGGGGAGTTTTTGACTCACACGACCTGTAAACACAATAAATACTCAATTGGGGAACTCAGCTCACCCTCCACATACTCATCATCATAAAAATAAATGGGAGCTCAGCTCCCTCATCCAATCCATCAATCATGCATAGAATATTTTTACAGGTCCACATAACAATTATATTACAGACCCGAATCATTTAAATATTTCTAACACATGCGGAAATTCTAAGATTTAACAAGTTTATACAAACATTAATAATCGACTTGCGAGGAAGAAAGCAGGTTAATCTCAAAAATATCCTCCTGTGGCCTGAAAAAAATATTGAACAGGAGTGAGCGTTCGACTCAGAGAGTAAAATATCAATTTTAACCATAATCTCTATAACTATCTAAAACTAATGCACTCTGTAGAGTGAAATGCAACATCAACAACATTTTCACATCATAACATCAAAAAGGTAATTTAGAGCACTCACACACCTTGTAGTATCAGTCATAATATATGGGAGCCGATCCCCTATACAGCTCTCTTAAATCCAACCTGGTGCCAGCGAAGAACTCAAGCCGGACTTTCGCTTAATAAACCAAATCGAGGGTCCCAGCGAAGAACTCAAGCCGTGACTACCCCTCGAAGAATCGGGTCCCAGCGAAGAACTCAAGCCGTGACTACCCGTCCTATCCATAGTCCACACCACATCACACGCACGCCAACGCACGCACACTGCTCCAAATTACCACAACAACATCCATGGCACTTTAACAGTTATCAATGCAACATAAATCGTGCCTAGAGTTTAACTACATAAATATATGCATATAAGTGATGCATGGGCATACTTGAACATATAATAATAGTGAAATTACAATTAAAATTAATATTTTACTCACAAACTTGACAACGGTCACTGTGGCGGATGGGCGGAGGAAGAAGGCTGTCCCGGCTCACCTGACAATTACATTATAATTTTTAATATAAATGACTCAATACAATCAAGAAAAGACCAAATACGTCCTAAGTCGTGCCGAAAATCCGGCAGAGTCTCCCCTATACCTAGGACCTACCCAACCTGCAAAAGGGCTCAAAACACACTTCTATATTCACAATCCATATATCCACAACTCAATCACATCCCACAGCCCCTCCTGGGCCCATCAAATCAGTCATCCATCACAATATGTAAAATTTCAATTTAATCCTTATAATTGATCATTTTTGCAAAAACTACCCAAACAAGCTCTAAAAATTCTAAAACTTTGCCCCGCGGTCCTTAGCAATATTACTAGGCTATTGCAAAAAGAATCATAATTTTCTGAGCTACCACGAATATTTTATGGATTTTTAATCCTATTTAAGCACTAGAAAATTACGAAAAAGCAAGGTTCGGGTTTACATTTGCAGATTCCGACTTCGGGGACGTGCTCGGGACATTTGACAATGGGGGGGTAGCCAAAACCTTGGTCCAATTCGGAGACTTTTCTGGTAACGAGTCTGTCTAGCCGGAGATTCACAGGCCTGGTTAACTGTCGAATTTCCGCAAATTGAGGATGCCTACACGAAGCCCACAATACGGGGGTTAGTACATAAATTTTTCAGAATTTTCTAAGCTCATTTAATGCTCAGAAAAATACTGCGAAGTTCCGTGGGACCCACCGAAAAACGGTGTAGGAAAAATTCGAAATTTATGTCGCCGCGAAGCTCTCGACGAGTGGAGCACTCTGGTACTCTCGGTTTTCTCGTGGGATTCACGGTTTGCGAGAAATCTAGCCCGAAAGTCAAAATGGGCTAAAACTTCCCGGACAAAAATTGGACAAACCGCTCGATAGATTTCGGTGTTCTTGGTGTCTATGGAAAGCTCTCGTCAAGTAGATGATTTTAGACACAAGACCCGGTCCAATTGGTGGCCGGATTGACCGGATTTGAGCCGGGAAGTTGAAACATCGCGCGCGCGCTGCGCGTCCCTTCAGAGGCCGTTTTCCAGCGTTCCAGGCGGCGGCCGGCTGTGGGGGAGAACCGAGGTGAGGCGCCGGCGAGGTGGGAAGGCAGGGGAGGCGGCGGCCCGGCAAGGGGAGGAGGGAAGAGAGAGAAAAGAGAGAGAGAAGGGAGAGAGGTCGACGCGCGCGGGAGGAAGAAGGAAGAAAAAGAAAAGGCCGGTTCGATTCGATCGGTCCGATTTGATCGGTCCGATCCGGTCCGATTCGATTCGGCCGGTCCGATTCAGAATATAAAATTTTGAATTTTTACTTTGCCTCGGGACCGAAAACGAGGTCCAAAAATTCCGAAAAAAATTTAGAAAACTCAGAAAAATACGTAGATTCCAAATATATTTTTAGTTTTGCCACGTGGTCTTTAAATTAATTTTTAAAAATCACCAAAGTTTATATTTTCGGAAAATCGAACCCGATTTTTAAAATCCGAAAAATCTTAAAAAAATTCCTAAAATTTAAATAAAATTAAAATATCAAAAATGCTCATAAAATAATAAAATTTAAAATTTTGGGGTGTTACAGAGAAGCATATGGTAAAACATGAATTCACGTTCACCATCAGCTGTGTTACAAATGCCAGTGCTGTCCTTGCATGTGAATAAAATCACATGCTAGAATTATCAACATTGTTTTGCTTCAGAATACCAGCCAGCATGTATCCTAATTCATGATCTCCCACCAAAAATACTGAGATCAGTGGCTGAAATGGAATATAAAACAAGCAGCATAACTAAAAGTAGAACACCAAGCTATATTCTGTAAATGATTCCCAGGATTAGAGAACCTTTCAGTGCCAACAAAATAGTAAAAATTTCAACTAGAAAAGTTTTCTGCAATATGAGTTAAAAATTATATGCAAGGAAGCAGGGAAAAAACCTAAACTTTAATAGTCACACCTTACCAATAAAACTTTAATGTGTTTGGAAGGATGATATGAAATAGAATGGTTTAATATATTTTTCTTGTTTGGTTATATAGTATATGTAACACCCTCATCAGAGCAATTCAAGACATTCTCATCGTCTGGACCTGGTCGGTCCGGACAGCTAGAACGTTCGGAAAAATATTTAAACTAAAGTCAGGAACCATAATTAACTCAAATATTGATGAGAAAAATTTAGTAAAAATTTTAGAAATGAAATACAACCAAGTTAAATGAGCCGGTGCCCAAGCGAGGGGTAACTCAGAGGGAAGTTGCGGTTCTCGCAACGAGGAGCCCTAGACCCGGGGGAAAAATTATAAAATAATTATTGGGACTCCAGAGAAGGGTCATTGAGGTTCCTATGGCATTAGAATGCCAAGAAAATACCTAGAAAAATTTTTCAATCGGTACAGACGATTTAGACCCGTTAAGCCAAACGGAGGGCATTTTGGTCATTTCGCCTTCAGAGGTGATTTTTGGCCGACTTGTCCAGTTAAGTAAATAATTATTATGACTCAAAATATGAATAAATATTACTAAAAATTAAATTGAAAAGAAGTAGAGAAGAAAAGAAAAGAAAATGAGAAAAAAAGGCTTATTTATGACATAAGGTGATGTCATTTAAAAGCATCCACCAATGAAAATTAAACAACCAATTTACTAACTAATAAAAAGAGATAAACAAGGCCAAAGGAATTAAAATACCAGCTGCCTTCTTCTTCTTCAAAACGTTTTAAACCTCTCCCTCTTCTCCCTCCATTGATGTTTAACCAAAAAGCTTCATTTCTCCCTTGTTTCCACTACTAAACCCTAAATCTCTTTCATTAAAACTTGTCCACTCATCTTGGGAGAGTGTTTGGCAGCCTAGAAAAGGAAAGAAAGTGAGGTTGAAGCTTGGAAAAATCTGCCCTACAAGAGGTTAGTGCACCTATCTCCTTAAAACCCTTATTTTCCATGTTAGGGACATGAAATCAACATGAATTTGTGAATTAAATGAACCAAATTGGTGTGTATGCTTACCTTGAATTTCGGCTGCCCTAAGGAAGGAACAAAGGTGGAGTGTTTTTGATGGTTTTAATGGACTTAGAATGAATTAGAGATTATGTTTAAGGTGTATATACACATAAATAATGAATGGAAGTGCTTAATTAGGTGTATGTGTGAATTATAAGGGAAAACTAGGGTTTTGAGAAGTGAAAAATTGACTTGGCTTAGGAAATTGTTAGAGAACATCTTAATGGTCAATTAGTGACCATTTTAGGTATGTTGACCATGAATTGGACTGAAAAATAGTATAGCCAAGTGAATGTGTAGGCTGCCTTGTTAGTGCAGCAGAGTGACTGAAAATTCAGTCCACTTGGACTGCCATAACTTGGGCTGTGTTAGTCCAATTGGTGTTTGGCCAATTGGACATGAAACTAGGCTTATAATGACACATTTTTGCTGAAGAAACCATGCCCAAAAGACCAAAGCAAGAGGACCAAAACTTGGCCCCAATCCGGATCCCTTGCATCAGCACCTGCAGAAATGACCAAATGAACAGTAACTGTTCATTTGGCCATAACTCACTGTAGATTTGGTCAATTGACCTGAAATTTTTACAGCAACAAGTTAAGACATAGACAAACAACTTTCATGAAGAAACCTACCCCAAATTATGACCAGAACCTAACCCAAATGGCAGTCACAGTTACTGTTCAAACCTGCAACTCTGCAGATTTTCATTTGAGCAGCAATGTTTGGAGGACTATAACTCTCTCTAGAAAACTCGGATTTAGGCGATTCTTGAACCGATGGAAACCTAAGGCATAGTAGAACATTTCATATGAAGAAAGTTAGACCAAATTATGAACTTAACTTGATCAAATTACTGACCAAAGTTGGACCAAAAATCTGCCAGACCCAAAATCTCAGCATGAACAGTGCACGTGAACAGTAAACTTATTTTGCTCATAACTTGAGCTACAAAACTCCAAATGGAGTGATTCGAAAAAAGAAATTCAACTAGACAAAATAAGGAACAACTTTCATGTTTACCATTTCCTCAAATTCCCACTGTAAAAATAACAAATGGAACAGTAAAGATGAAGCATGAAAATCGAAAATTTTGCTCAATTAGCATTAAGCTTAAAAATGGTATTGGCAACCAATACCAACAAGTTTGAAATACAAAATGTGGTATGTTTGAGGTGTTAAAACCAATACACCTATTTTCTATCCAAAAGTCAACATTTTTGTTGACCAATGAGGTGAATAGTGACACCAAAACCAAAAATTGGCAATTTTGCCAAAATGACCTAAGCTTTGAGAAAGTGACTAAAACCAACAAGTTTTGAATGCAAAATGTGGTATGTTGGGAGTGTCAAAACCAATGTACCTATTGCTTATGCAAAAGTCAACATTTTAGTTGACTAATGAAATGAATAGTGACATGAAAACTTGAAATTCAAAAATTGTGAAACTTAAAAGTGCAAAATGCCCTAGTAGGCCTAATGTGATTGGTTTGGATAGTTTGGCATGCCAATAGGGTATTTTTTTAGCAGTACTGCGAAAGGCTTTATGCCTGTATTCATGGCTTTATGCCCGTATTCATGGCTTTTATGCCCGTATTCATGGCTTTTATGCCAATTATGTGATATCATGGCTTTTTAGCCATACCGATCGTGACACGTGGTTGACGCTCAAGGCCCCATGGTATGACGGCCCGAGGCACCGCGGTGTCCAAAGGCCAACGACCCGTTATCGATCCAATCATCCAAAGATAGGTTACTTGGGCATGGAAAAGTATAACTGTGATTGAACTGATCATTAAAGAAAATACGAAAATTAAGTATCAGGAATGATTACAAAAGTACAAAGAAACTCAAGATCATGAAGAAAATAATTAACAAAATACATGAAGAAGTTAATATCATAAAACGTAATTAGCCCTCGACTAAACATTAAGTTGGTAATTATTCAGTTCTTATGAACACAATGGCTAAGAAATTATGATTTTTATTTGCATATTATTTCTTTCTATATTATTATTTGCACCACTAAGCTTTATGCTTAGCGCGTCGCTTTTGCAACGCGTAGGTACTGAAGATTGGACAGAGGGCCCAGTAGACCACAGATTCGGTAAGGCAGTTCACGCTCGCATAGTGTGCGTGTCACCTCACCGTCATAAAGTGCATTGGTAGGACGCTAGATGTCATTTTGGTATTTTGTAATTGATTTTATTTTCTCATATGTATTTGAAACTTATGTAATGTATTTTGATATTCATGTAAATAATGAAAAGTGTGGTTGTAAATGGAAAAGTGAATGTTTATCTATGATATATGCATGGTATCATATGAGATGGATGAATGAGAACTGAGATTGAACATTGTTGAGAATTTGATAAATGGAGTTGAGATGATGGAAAATGAATATAGGAAGTGTTTTTCACAGGTTCCGAAGAACTGTTTTCTCCATTTTTAGCCGGTACTTTGCCGGATTTTCTATAAAATTCTCGGAACCTCAAATAAATTATAATTTCGATAAATGGCTTAAATAAATTATATTTGACAAGTTATATTCAAAAGGAAGAATAAAAATGAATTAAGATAAAATAGAGTGCTCGGCACACTGAGTGGCATAACTTGCTCGGCTACACTGTAGTCGGGTAAGGGGTGTCACAGTATAGCATGGTAAAATAAATATTAAAATTATTAAAATACCTTTTGTTTCTATTTTAAATATATAAATGGTTTAAAGATATTTATTTAAATAAAATATTAATTTATAAATAATGTTATCATAATAATAATTAAACAAATTTTATTTTTTTAATTAATCATTAAAAATATCTTATAAATATATAAAATCTTCATGAGAGAATGAATTATGTAAGGATAAAATGAAAATACAAAAATTCTAAACCATCCCAAACCATTAAATACCATTATTTTTTAAGAACAATCTTTCCAAATATGTATACTAACTGTACCATATAATATGAAACCATCACAAACCATATCCAAACATAACGTAAAAGGTTGAATTTTTTTATTAGTCCAATTAAAAAAAAAACATAATGAGTTCATATTCTTATAATTTAAAAAATTATTTTTTTATTATCCCAATTAAATTGAAAAATTAGTAGTCATATTCTTAAAATTTATTTTTAAATAATAAGAAATTTAAAAAGATTCAAATCATAGTAAAATACACAAGATCCATACAACGCAGAACTTGGTGTTGAAAGGAACCATTGCCTCTCCTTAAAATTTTAGTTTTTTAATTTAGATTAGTTTAAATTTGGGCATGTCATTAATAAATTCTCATATCTAGTGCCTACAAAATTTTTAAAGGTTATTTTTTTATTAGCCTAATTAAAACATTAAATGAGCCTATATTCTAATAATTTAACTCTTTAAAATTTGAATTTTTATTTTAAAGTAGTTTAAATGTGTATCGTTCTTAAGGCTTTATTTGAATGGGGTGAGAGAAGGGTAATTAATGAAAGGATAAGGGAGGGTAAGGAAGGGGAAGGGTGAAGAGGGTTATAATAAAAAAAATCTTATGTTTGAAAAGGGCTGAATTAATGGAAAGATAAGAAGAGATAATGTATATTGTTTATATTTGAAAAGAGGTGAAAGAAGGGTAAATAATTATTAGAAGTATAAAAAAATCCTTTTCTATTAAATAATTTATTAAATAGTAAACTCATCATGATAAATCTTGAATTTGCAAATTGTAACAACTCAAAAAAAAAGGAGAATTGGGAGGTGAAAGTGGCGTGTAGCAGTGGGCTACACTCACTGTCAACTGCTGCTGCTGCAGCAGCAGTTTAAAAAAAGAAAATTTGATTTTTCTGTTTCTCTCCCTCTTTCCTCCACCACCACCACTACTCTCCCTCTCATCTCTCTCCCTCTTTCCCTTTTCTTGCTCTGGTGACCCCTCCCACCGGCTGGCGACACCCTAGGCGGCACCAGCAACCACCGGCAACCTCCAGCTGACGTCCGGCGAGCCTCCAGCGGCGGCGGCAAGGCAGGAGAGAAAAAAATGGGTCCTAAAACTTTGAACGCTCGCATCTGTCACGACCCAACCTATGGGCCGGACCGGCACTAGGACCTGGGCCAGCTTAAAGCCCCCGAGGCCCGTAGTAAGCCTAACTATTCCTCAAATCCATAACCAGGCCCACAATTTAGGCCCAATATGCATATAAAATAATTTAAATCAAACTGTTATAATTTCATTTCGGGCCAACTTAGCCCAGAAATTTTCAGAAACTAAAATCAGGGGAGCCCAGCTCAACCCTGTTACCTCATTTACAAACTGTTTAAATACCATACAAATCTTCTTTATTTATTAATCTCAAAAATTTAAATTAACGCAACCTCTACCAAGGTCCACACTATTTCTAACACATGCGGAGTTCTAGATTTTAAATTTAGAAAAGATAGTAAAACAATTAAATAATCGACGTTAAACCTGCGAGGAAGAAAACAGGTTGCTCTGTAAAATAACTCCTCCTGTGGCCTGGAAAAATATTGAACAGGAGTGAGCGTTCGACTCAGAGAGTAAAATATCAATTTTAACCATAATCTCTATAACTATCTAAAACTAATGCACCCTGTAGAGTGAAATGCAACATCGGCAACATTTTCACATCATAACAGTAAAAAGGTAATTTGGAGCACTCACGCACGCTGTAGCATCAATCATAATATATGGGAGCTGATCCCCTATACAGCTCTCTTAAATCCAACCTGGTGCCAGCGAAGAACTCAAGCCGGACTTTCGCTTAATAAACCAAATCGAGGGTCCCAGCGAAGAACTCAAGCCGTGACTACCCCTCGAAGGATCGGGTCCCAGCGAAGAACTCAAGCCGTGACTACCCGTCCTATCCATAGTCCACACCACATCACACGCACGCCAACGCACGCACACTGCTCTAAATTACCACAACAACATCCATGGCACTTTAACAGTTATCAATGCAACATAAATCGTGCCTAGAGTTTAACTACATAAATATATGCATATAAGTGATGCATGGGCATGCTTGAACATATAATAATATCGAAATTACAGTTAAAATTAATATTTTACTCACAGACTTGACGATGGTCACTGAGGCGGCTGGGCGGAGGAAGAAGGCTGTCCCGGCTCACCTGACAATGTAAAATTTCAATTTAGTCCCTATAATTGACCATTTTTGCAAAAACTGACCAAATCAGCTCACTTCTTACCTGTGAAGACTACATATTCTGTGGCACAGTACGCCCGGCTCTACATTCGAGAAATAGTCAGATTGCATGGAGTTCCAGCTTCCATAATATCTGACAGAGGGCCCCAGTTCACTTCTCGATTTTGGAGAAAGTTGCAGGAGGCACTTGGCACATAGTTGAACTTCAGTACGGCTTTCCACCCTCAGACAGACGGACAGTCCGAAAGGACAATCCAAACACTGGAAGACATGCTTCGCATGAGTGTTTTGGATTTTGGAGGTCAATGGGATGATCAACTAGCTTTAGTGGAGTTTGCCTACAACAACAGTTACCATTCCAGCATAGGGATGGCACCCTATGAGGCACTATATGGAAGAAAGTGTAGGTCTCCTCTGTGTTGGACGGAAATGGGAGAAGCGAAGGTGCATGATGTAGACCTAGTGCAGTACACTTCAGAGGTAGTTCGTTTAATCAGGGAGCGATTGAAAACAGCTTTCAGTAGGCAGAAGAGTTATGCAGACCCCAGACGGAGGGATGTGGAGTTTGCAGTAGGCGACTATGTATTCCTGAAGGTTTCTCCGATGAAGGGAGTCATGAGATTTGGAAAGAAGGGCAAGTTGGCACCTCGGTATATCGGACCTTTTGAGGTTACGGATAGAGTTGGAGCAGTTGCCTACCGGTTGGAGCTACCACCCAACCTTTCTCACGTTCATCCCGTGTTTCACATCTCCATGCTCAGGAAATACATTCCAGATCCTTCTCATGTACTACAGCTGGATGTGATAGAGCTAAAAGAGAACTTGACATTTGAGGAGCAGCCAGTAGCCATAGTGGACTACTAAGTGAGATAGCTGAGATCCAAACAGATCCCTATGGTTAAGGTTTTGTGGAGGAGTCAATCAGTGGAAGAGTGCACCTGGGAGTCAGAACGGGACATGCGCAGCAAGTACCCTTATTTGTTCAATGTATAATCATGTGCTTTATTCTGCCTTGTGTAAAAATTCGAGGACGAATTTTCTGTAAGGGGGGAAGAATATAACACCCCAAAATTTTAAATTTTATGAGCATTTTTGGTATTTTAATTTTATTTAAATTTTAGGATATTTTTTGAGGTTAACCTGCTTTCTCCCTCGCAAGTCGATTACTAATGTTTGTATAAACTTGTTAAATTTTAGAAATTTCCGCATGTGTTAGAATGTTTATTTGGTTTGGACCTGTAAACTTAATATTCTATGCATGTTTGATGGATTGGATGAGGGAGTTGAGCTCCCATTTATTTTTATGCTGATGAGTATGTGGAGGGTGAGCTGAGCTCCCCAATTGAGTACTTATTGTGTTTACAGGTCGGGTGAGTTGAAAACTCCCCGTTGGAAAGTCCATTTTAAGGCCGGACTCTGTCCGTTTGGTTTCTTGAATTTGGGCCCAAATGGGCCTTAGAGTTGGGATTAATGAACAGTTAGGCTTACTACGGGCCTCGGGGGCTTTAAGCTGGCCCAGGTCCTAGTGCCGGTCCGGCCCATAGGTTGGGTCGTGACAGTATCCGATGATCCCGACATCCGATTGGAGTGATTCTAGCGGCTATGGACTCCGAATAGTGAGCTCTTTCAGATGAGACCAGCCTCGCCGGATTTGGTGGCCGTTTCCAACACCGCGAGGAGAGAGGAAATCTACTTTTTTAACTTTCTGACGAGATTTATGACAATCCGACCGTTGGATCGACGATCCAAGACCACCTATGGACTCAGGAGGAGGAAAGAAACATTTTGGTGTAACCAATTCCGACAGATGTCACTGGCGGCCAACCACCTTGCGCAGTGGTTCTAGCGGTGGCTCCGGCAAGCTTAGGGGATGATTCAACTTCTAGAGGCTTCCTTATAATTTTTTGAAATTTTTGAGACACAGATAAGCTTCGGGTAAGATTATCTTCATTATTTCTCAGTCTATGGAGCATAAATGCAGTGTTTCTTAAACAAGAAAAATTAGAGAAAAATTCTAAGAAAAATTACATCAAAATCCATTACCAGTAAAGGAACTAAGTCTGCTGGGAGGATTCTTCCATCCACCACCATAGGGCTATCCGGAAAAATCATATCTACATCTATGTCGTCACTAAGAGGGGTAGTTACAGATAAGGGGCATTCTAAAGTTATAGGGCTCCTACCCAATCTCATGGTAAAAACGGGGGAGACAAATGAGTGCGTAGCACTTGGATTTATCAAAACACGAGCCTCATAGGAACATACTAGAAGAATACCTACCAAAACTGCATTGAAAGCCTGAGCATCCTAGTGGGTCAAGGTAAAAACCCGAGCTTGACCCCTACCCTGCATTGCAAAACCCTGAAGTTGACTTCTACCTCCTGACCTACTTCCAAATCCATGTCCTCCTTGTCCTCGGCCCTGTTGGCCACTGAACTGACTGCCTACCATGCTGGAAGTACCAGGATACAATTGACGAGAAACATTTGCAACAAAACCCTATGACCCCATCTGTGGCTCAGTGAAAATGGGACATTCTCTAGCAAAGTGACCCTGCTGGCCACACCGAAAACATACTCCTGAATCCATCATATAAGGTCCTGAATGTCCTCTTCCACGCTGCGTGCAAAGTGCTAAGGAGGATCCTGAACAAGACCCAGAACTGCTATAACCCGAACTGTGACCACTGTTAGATCCGTACCTTGGTCTGAATTCTCTAGATCTGTGTTTAAAATCATCCTTCTTATTGTTTCTACTTCTTCCTCTGTAATGACTTTAGCCTCCACTATCCGTGGTATCTATGTAGCGAACACCTGAAGAACCCCCTGCTTTATTCTTGTTTGCCCTTCTACTGTCATCTCCTATACAGCTGATTTCAATCTGTCGGGCTCGATCAACTACCACATCGAAAGACTGATCAGACATCATGGTCAGGTTTGCATACTTCCTGTCCAGCCCCTTTAGGAAACTCTTTACCTTTATACTTTCTGTAGCCACTGCTGTGTGTCACAGAGGTGACTCAATCCCACATCGATCAAGTATGGGGGAGTGACTGGGCTAGGCCTTGCTTGGGTAAACGCATTTTGGGTTGGGCAGAGGCTCGGCCCAGGAACAAAACCATGCGGGCCGAGGCCCAAAGCAGACAATATCTACCCACGTGAGACACCCGTGACATTTGGTATCAGAGCCGACCCATCTTGGTCGACTCACGCCAAGCGCACAGAGTTGTAGGCAGGGTGGCCGGACTGCAACGAGGTTGTTGCAGGATCGGGTGGGGGAGATGTCACAGAGGTGACTCAATCCCACATCGACCAAGTATGAGGGAGTGACTGGGCTAATATGAAGGGGGTGGCCTTGCTTGGGTAGACGCATTTTGGGTTGGGCAGAGGCTCAGCCCAGGAACAAAACCGTGCGGGTCGAGGCTCAAAGCGGACAATATCTACCCACGTGAGACACCTGTGACACTGTGGAGGCATACCTATTCAGTTCCAAAAATTATGTAGTATATTCATCTACTAATCTACCATTCTGCCTTAAGGCCTTAAAGGCCAGCTGCTTTTGGTCTCTGAAGCTTTCTGGCACAAACCTGTTGACGAACAGTTCCACAAACTGGGTCTAAGATAATCCCTCAATACGAGGTAGTACGTAGTCTGTCATCCACTGCCTTGGCACTAGCCCCAATACATGCTGCACACACTCTATTAATCTCTTGTCAGTTAACTACAGTTCCACCCCTGCCTGTTTGCAGGAGTCCAAAAACCTGTAAGCATCATTAGTTACATCATAGATACCAGACACTAACTTCTTAAAATTTATTACTTGTTTGTAAGGTTCCCCTCTTGGTGCGGTGAGCTGCTGCTGTTGTGGAAGGTGGACCATATATTATGCCATCATATCGATGGTTCCCTACAATCCGGCTAGGGTAGCTGCCATTGGGTCCATAGGACCCTGGGCCATAAAAGATTGTTCCTGTACTGGTGGCGGCTGCTCTTCTACTTGAGCAGCTCTATGTCTCCTGCCCCGCCTCCTCGGGGCAGGCACCTCATCCTGTGCTGACATCTCGTCTGGCACATCCCGCTCTAGTGCAGTGACAACTCTTCTGCTTCTATGCATTTTCCTGAAATTCAGCAACATTAGCCCACAAAATTCAAAATGATATGTTACACAGCTCTATAGACTCATATTTACACACAATTATATGAAGCAGAAATTAAAAGCAAAGATGACAATGTAAGGATGAATGTGGACCCTATTCTCTGCATGTGACTCCTATTAGACTCTTCCCAAAACTTTAGACATATATTCCCTATGAATCTGGAGCCTAAGCTCTGATACCACATTTGTCACGACCCAACCTATGGGCCGCATTAGCATTAGAATGCTAAGGCCCCGAGGCCCCAAGCCGTATTCCTAACTATTCCTCAACCCAATATAAGGCCCATTTTAAGCCCAATTTCAAGAATAGAATTCAACCGAACAGAGTTCGGCCATAATATGAACCATACAAAGGGGAGTTTTTTATTCGCCCAACCTGTAAACACAATATATAATAATTTAGGGAGCTCAACTCACCCTCCACATATTCATCATGTCATAAATCAAATGGGAGCTCAACTTCCTCATCCAATCCAATCACACTCACACATACATGCATTTAATGTTCTTACAAATTCAACATAATATTATATCACAGTCCCAAATTGATTAAAATACTCCTAACACATGCAGAGTCTAAAATTTTGGCTAAATTATACAAAATACATTAGATATTACTAATTGACCTGCGAAGAAGAGGAGCAGGTTATTCAGAACAAGTAATCCTCCTGTGGCTTGGAAAAATAAGGTGAACAGGAGTGAGCGTTTGACTTAGAGAGTAAAATACTAATTTTAACTACAATTTTTATAGTTACCTAATTTTAACTACAATTTTATAGTTACCTCTAATGCAAGGAGTGGAATTCAATACGATCGAAATTTTCATACATATCAAATAATAACAGTAAAATGGCAATTTAGAGCACACCCAATAATGTTCAAGCAATGTTCAAGATATATATGGAGTGATCCCTATCACTCTCTCTTAATCCAACGCAATGAGTAGTGTTTCTTAAGCCAGGTTTTCGCTTGATAAACCAAATGCGGGGGCCAGCGAGATTATGTCGAGCCGTGCCTACCCTGACTTATCCATAAAGGACCGGGTCCCAGTGAGTGTCTCTCAAGCCGCGTCTACCTGTCCTATCCATATCCAATACCACACACTACACGCATGCCAATGCACGCACACTGCTCCAAATTACCATAAACAATATTCATGGCACTTCATCAATTAAGAATGTAATATAAAATATGCCTAGTGTTTAACTACATAGATACATATTGATAAGTGATGCATGGGCATGTTTGAATATATAATAATATTGAAATTACAATTAAAATTAATATTTTACTCGCAGACTTGAACCGAGGTCACTGTGGCGGCTGGACGGAGGAGGAAGGCTGTCTCGGCTCACCTGACAATTTCATTGCAATTTTTTAATATATTTGACTTAATACAAGTTTAGAAATGACCAAAGATGCCTTAAGTCGTGCTGAAAATCCGGCTGAGTCTCCCCTATACCTAGGACCTATCCAACCTACAAAAGGGTTCAAAATACACTTCTATTTCCACAAGTCACACATCCACAACTCAATCACATCACATGGCCCATCTAAATAATAAATTTGAAAAAAAAAAATTATAAACAATTTTTACATTTAAATAAAAAAAAAAAAAAAAAAAAAAAAAAAAAAAAAAAAAAATAAAATTCTAAAATTATTAATATTAATATATATTAATTAATACAATTTTAATTTTTTTTTTTTTATTTTTTTTTTATTTTATATATTTTTAATAATAGATAGTAAAAAAATAATAAAAAAAAGTAAAAGTTTACCGGGTTTACCTTTTCTCAATTTAAATGCGGAATGTAAAGAATAAAAAATATAGTATATTTTTTTTTTTTTTCAAAATTTTTTTTTTTTGAAGCTTTTGCTTGTCCGAAATTACAAACCTGAGTAATTGTTGAATTTCAATGAATTTAAGGTGTACCTACAAAATTTATTTTAGGGGTATATATTATTTTTTTATTGAATTTTATTTATTTATTTAGTGGAAAAAAAAAATACAAAATTTCATGACCTTGATCAAAAAAAAAAAAAAAAAAAAAAAATGATATTTATCTGTAAGGAGGAGGAGCACTAGGGTACTTTGATTTTTTATGGGATTCACCATCTAGCCTAAAAGTCAAAATGGGCTAAAACTTCTCGTCCAAAATTAGACAAACAACTCAATGGATTTTGATGTTTTGAAATTGGTTTTATGGGTTTGGGGGATGATGGTGTTGGCGGGAGCGCCAGAGGTGGCATGGGGGACGGAGAAGAAGACGCGCGGCGCCAGGCGCACTGTGAGGGCGCACTTGATGCTGACGCTGCGGCCTGCGAGCGGGCACTTAGGCTTTGTGCGATTGTAGGAAGGGAGTGGGAGGAGGATAGTAGGAAGGGGTGGCGGCACGGGAGGGGGAAGGAAAGCGGTGGTGGAGAGAGGGAGAGGAGGAGAGAGAGTGGTGGGGGGAGAGAGAGGGAGAGAGAGGAGAAAAAAAAAAAAAAAGAGAGCCGAGATTCAATTCGATCGGTCCAATTCGGCTTGGTTCGATTCGATCGGTTCGATTTATTATATTCAATCTTTAAATTAATTTTTAAAAATCATCAAAGTTTCACATTTTCAGAAAATTGAACTCGATTTCTAAAATTCAAAAAATTTCAAAAAATTTCATAAAATTTAAATTAAATAAAATATTAATATTTACCCATAAAATAATTAATTTAAAAATTAGAGGTGTTACACAAACAGTAATGATCCACCATGAATAAATCACAAAATTAATAAATTAAAACAATAATGCACAAATCTAACAAAGATCTAATAAAGAATTGATTATTTAGAAAAAAAATTGATAATTGAAGCATAATAATTGTAGTAAACTATTGAAAAAATAAATAAAAAAATTTGATAATTGAAGCATAATAATTGCAGCAAATTATCGAAAGAATAAATGATTGAGGGCGGAGAAAACATGGATGGCAACTTGAGAGAGAAGACATTTATTTGTGGTGATACGCTAGGTTTATTTTTAATGAGTATAATTAGATTTTTAATAAAAAAATTAAGAATACAATAGAAAAATAAAAAATAAACTAATTTTTAGCTCTCATCTCATCCTTCTTAAGAAAAATTGATATTTGAGGGGTAAGGGAGGGTAAGTCTTATCCTTACTTGCCTTTACCCTTTACTAACTCATCTCTTTCCAAATAAGGATATAATAATTACTTACCCCTCATTGCCCTTATTTATCATTCTTTTACCCCCACCCAAACAGAGCGTAATAGACTCCCATATTTAGTCTCTAAAAAATTTATAAAAAAATTTAAAAAATTAAATTTTTATTAAACTTATTAAAAAATTAATGAGCCCATATTCTAATAATTTAAATATTATTTTTTATTTATCTAATTAAATTAAAAACTAACGACTCATAATTTTTAGATTTTTTTTAAGTAATAAAAAATAAATTTAAAAAAAAACCAAATTATGAGTTAAGCACACAAGATACTTAGATCTAAATGTTATATCCATCATAGGCCTCTATATCTAATGTCATGTTTGTTATTGATTGATATTTTTTATTGATTTAATTAAATAAAATTTTTAATAGATTAATATTTTAATAATTTAAGATGAAATTTTTAGTAGCCCAACTAAATTGAAAGGTTAATAATTCATATTTTTTTAATTTTTTTTTAAGTAACAAAAAAATTTTAAAAAAAAATTAAAAGAATTTAACAATTTTTTTTATTTGCCATTTTTTGTCTACTTTATCTTTCTGCTAATGTTTTTCTTATTCTTTTCTAAATAATCTGTTCTCTGATTCTTCTTAAACCCACTACCTTGGATATTCAACTTATATTGTTGGTTTTGACTTTTTAATCTTTGTCTCTCCTCTATAGGTCTTCCTTCTCCCAACTGCTTTAATTAATATGGTGTCGTGTTAATTATACATTGGATCTTCTTCTTCATTTTACAGTGCGTACTAATAATATCACACCGGCAAATAACAATATTCCCTCTGTAACAAGGCCAAGTGGGCTTGAATGGGATAATTTTTGTTTAATAGGTGAATGTCAATTTGTTCTTTACTTATTAATAAATAATTATTAGATTCTTAGGTACTTATTGGTTACTGAGTTATACTTAGCATTTATCTATTTTTTTTAAAAGTAAAAGTTTATTAAAATCCAGAGAAAACTAGTAAAGGAAAATATAAGAAAGAGCCCGCCCCAAAAGTATCAAAGCTAACAAAGAGGAGCAAGACACCAAGACACTTAACTAAAACAAAAGAAAGGGCCTAAGAACAAAAACTCAACCTAAAGAAGCTACTCACTAGACTCAAAAGGAATTGATATCAGGAAAATAAAACAAACAAGAAGATAAAGTTTGAAACTGTAAAGATACAAGACATTAAAGAGCAAACAAATGTGATAGAACTTTAATGCTTGTGGAGTGGTCAAAGGCCAAACTTGAGATGAATACAGAAACTTCTTGATACAGTACTACCCAAAAATATCTAAATGAATATAATTCTAATCTAATATAAATATTATCCACTAAGCATAAATATCCCTTCTTAGTAGGGATTCTGAATCTCGCTCTAAATGAATTCCTCTAAAAAAAAATAGTCAGTCAAATACTAAATCCTATTCAAAATAAGAGTCTCTCTGGTACCTATATAAGGAATTCAAGCCTTCATAGTCAGATATGCTATTATCTCTAGTCAATTATATATTCAACTCTCTCATTTTGCACGTCCAAACCTATAGGAAAAATCCACGAATAGCATCACTGCTACTGATTGATTTCTTGAAACAGATTTATATCATCCTTGATTTGTCTTAAGAAATAATCTGCCACCAGCTCATCAAGCTCAGAGAAGACTAAACCCAATTTTTTTTACCCATAGAAATAGTCTACCATGCTTCCTGTTCAAGGTTAAGAATGTTGTCCAATGATTTTTCCATAGCCTTAGTTTTTTTATGAATCAAATTCATCCGACAAATGTAGCTGTCAGCTGGACGAACGACTTTACTCCCATGATTACCGATCTTTTTGTTTTTTCTTTATACCATGAGCCAATTTAGGTGAGAGACCAAGCAAATCTGTAACTAATTTTGGTTTCCTCCTCTGAGTATGCGAGAGAGCTTGAGGCATTTATTGTGATTAGAGGCTAGAGGTTGGTCTTGCTTAGTGGGCTTAGATGGGATGATGGTTAGAGGGTTTTGGGCTTGAGAAGGGTTTGGGTTATGAGGCAGAGAGACTGGGTTACTAATAGAATCTTGATTTCAAAAGTTAAATAACATAACAGGCCCAAGTTCAGCTTCAAACGAAGCTGGATGCAAAGTCACCAGAAATGAGAGGCATAAATCTCCATAGGCCTTAACATGAGCAAGTTACAAACTGGAGAAGTCGGCTGTGTGTTCTTGATCATTCTTGTTTGTGGAGCTCCAAGTTGGAAGACAAGGGGCAACAAGTTTCATTCACCCTTGGAGATAGTGAAAGCAAACTACGAGGGGGAAGGAGACATGTCAGTACCTTGCACGAGGGGATTAAGGTTCCTCAATGCTAGAAAGGCATTAGTTTCATTGTCTTCGACCAAAATGATGTGATATCTTGTTTTATCTAAGTTGACGGCCATAATTTTATGAATAAAATTTAAATATGATGCGGATATTAAAATTCTATCCAAGTCAATCTTTAATTTTGTTACAGTAAGCTTGCAAATCTAAGACACACACAATCTCGCGATCACACAATATATAAAAAAGAAAAGAATCATACAGGATTTATATGGTTCGACCATAAGGTCTACGTTAATGGTAAGACAACAGAAAAAAAAAATTTTCACTGAAAAAAAGAATAAGATACAATCACTCAGAACTCTCAAACCTTAATCTCAATATGTTTCTCAAATAACTCAAAAATATACTGTAAAGAGCAGATCATTACAATATTTATATTAGTCTACACCCCCAACGAGATCAGTGATGGGCTACGAGCTTGGGCCTATCAGTCTATACTCTCTACTACCACCGCAGACCTTACTTATTATTCTAATCAAGTTGTAATGTAAAATTTTCGGGTCGGGTCATAATTCGAGTCCATGAAAATATATTCAAAATTTAAATAACTTCAAAATAACAAATCTCTTTGAAATGCAGATATTAAAATGAAGGTAACACAGAATTTGCTCAGCCAATTAAAAGATTTGAGGTACTACAAATAAAGTGGGACACCATGGCTTATAGGGGTGATTTTTTCTGCCCACGGGCACCATAGAGGAGAACCATTGCAATAAACAGCCACTCGAGGGAGATGTGAATGCTTTCATGTCTTATGGTGAATGAAAAGTTAGCAAGATGACAGAGCCACCCATAGGGGTGGTTGAGATGGAGAAGACAACGTTGGCATGGAGGTTGGCTTGGATGGTTAGAGCTTGAAAGGGATGCTTGAGTTTGCTAACTGCGCTACATTGAAGCCACTCAAGATTTTCGGAGTAAGGTTGAAAGGGACCTCCAGAAGTATAAGTGCTTCTGGGAAAACCTGGGCAAAGGTCAAAAGAATCATTGTTATCGGACCCTTATCTGCGCAAAGTTGAAAGGAGATGAGTATGCTGAGGTAACTGAGTTTCTTTCCCTTCTCTATTGGTATCAAAATCTTTTTTTGTGTGTGTTTTAGTTGTTGTGTTGCTCCTATCCGTAACTGTCAAACCATTGCTTTGTAGCGTGATGACCATGATGTTACTGACTTTTGTGTTTTTGATGCGAAACAAATTGCTCACTGCTATGAAAAAAAATTCTTGCTTTGAGTTATAATGGCTAGAATGATGATGCTGCTTTCTGGTTCTTTGAGATAGGGGTGGACAAGCACGCAGCTTATAATGATCCACAAAGGTTCAGATACCCAATGAAAAAAGTGGAGCTTCTGTGACTGTGAATTGTGACAAAACCAAATCTCCTTAGCCTTCTGTTAAGTTTATTCGGAATGAACACCTCTTCGATGTGCCAAAATATTGAGAATAACTTTTTTAGGTATTATGAATCTACATCTTGTGGAAAGTTTTCGAAATAGACAGAAGAGGAAGAGGGGGGATGGCGAAGAATGGGAGGTTATAGCTTCCTCATTATGCTATTGAGATGAAACTTCTCAATAATAGTAACTAAGGCAGATTTTGGTTTCTGCTATTTTACCTAGCATTTATCTATTTATTTACTGTAATATTTTTAATTTATAAGAATTTTTTAGCTTTCTAAGTCTAAATTCTTCAATTTCTTTGTATATAAATTCAAAAATTATTTAATCATGAGATAAAAAATAATTAAGATATTTTAGTTGATTTTTCTATACTTTCAAAATTTTATTTAATTGGCCACTAGTTACTCAATCATTTCTCTTAAAACAATTTAGTAACACAAAATTTTATCAAATTTAAAAATTTATTTTGAGGGAAATTAAAAATGGGATATAATTAGTGTTTTGGGCCTCAGTTTTTCCAAAAATGCGATGGAATGAGGAAGATTGAATGTACACTTCTCAGTAAATCTAGAGCAATATTTTGCAATTGTAATTGTTGCAATCATTTTAAATTGGCATATATATATGCATATGATCGATTTTTACAAAATATTTCGAGATTTTGTTATGTTCCCCTGGAGCCCATGTTTCCTTTTTCACAATGAAATAAGACTCGCATTTTATAATTTATGAAATAAATAAAAACTTGTAAATATATGGTGTACTAAAAATTAGCATATCTATAACATCTTATAATTTTCTAAATATCCCATTTGCTAGGTGTATAGAAAGAATTAACATAAATTAAAGCACAAACTCAAAAATTTACAACAGGAATGTTACAAAAACATTTAAAAATTTCTAGTCTTAGATTCCACTTGTTTATCAGAAAAATAATTTATATATAATAAATATTTTCTATAAAAATTATTTTTTAAGAAAATGAAGGTATTATTTATATTATCATTTGGTTGTAATGTTAAAATTAATGGTATATATTTATTTTATATATATTTAATTAAGTACTTTTATATTTTAATAAGAATGCTAAAGTCTAGAAAATAACTGTCTTTTGAGAATGTAAAATTATTTTTCTTAAAATATTAAATTAAAAAATATCTTTTAGTTAACCTTTTTTACTTCAAACGCTATAAAGTGCGAAAAGTATTTTATAAGAAAATATTTTCTTCAAAACAAAAATCAAAATAAGTACATAGTAGTAAGAATTTTGATCATGTCTTACACATCAGAGTATATATTTAAATATGACAAATCCCAAAACAGAAAAACCATCTAGACATTAATCAAACATATCTATATGTATATATAGTTTAGAGGATTAGGTACTGTTCAAAGGACCCATCCCTGCATGAAGTTAGTCTCACTAGCCATGCTTCTTGGAACAGAAGATCCTTCGGCTTGAACAAAGTGATGGTACCTGTTTTTAAACACCAAAAATTAAACCTGTTTTAGTACATTAATTAATTCCCTTCTGTTATCTGGCTTCATTAAATTTAATCTTTTTTTTTTTCCTCTTTAGCATTATCTTTCCAACTGATCAGCTAAACTATAAGAGTACCCTATTTGTAGGACAGGTCCAGGGTCACAGTCCAAGGGGTTGGATTGAGAAGCATGCAAAGCAAAGTTGCTGTTTCCATCTGCTGCACCACAGTTCCATAGGTCTTGGATGGCTAGACTTTGTCCTTCTGCTTCCAGCTGAAATTAACGTAACAAACATATAAAGATGGTAGATTAGAACTATACAAGGATGTATGATTATCATGAGTACTGCTGATGATTATTATTAATCTCGAGCTTGACCTTAAATTTGAGTTGCTTGTTTAAGTCTCCAAGGTGACGTTCCTGTCAAATTAGAGCCGAAGGTGATAACCATTGAAAGGACAAAATAGATTTGGTATTGTCTGTCTATAATAATCTTACATGCATAACCAGCTCTTTTCCCCCTCACTTTGCTAATTAACACAAATTCTTGTCAGTCATTAATGCGAATTCACGTACCTTTTTGCGGAGATCTTCCATTTGCTCAATCATAATCTGTGTCTGTAATTAAGAGCAAATTAAGTGTAAATTAATATGAGCTAATTAACATTGAAGCATTCCTTTCTTCTAGACGAAAAAAAAAAATTAATGAAGAAATTACAGATTGCAGTTCATCCAAATGGATGTTGCACAAGTCAAGCAACAAGAACTCATGAAAATGGAATATAAGTTAAGTATATATCAGCAAGAAGTGAGTCACCGTTTAGTCTTAAAGGAGAAAAAAATGATGGCAATCCATGCATGAAGACATGAACACTTTTTCTAATGCAAATTATATCATGGGAGGCTAGATTGACAGAGAATAAAGATCTACCTTTCTTTGTCTAGCTAGTGCAAGAGCTCCTTCAAGCTGCTTCTCAAGATTTTGCAGTTCCTTCACACTCAGCGGACCGAGATCTTCCCCTAGCAAATGCCTTACAAAACATCAAATCACTGTTAGTATATATTCCTTCTAAATTGAGCTGTCTTATAGCTCCAATTCAACAAGAAAGTTTTAGTAAGACATAATAAGAGAATACAAGTCTTATAACCTTTGAGTAAGTTGTAGAGATTCATATTTTGCCTTTAACTTTGTTGCCTCTTGGTACCAGCTCTGCATTTAACCCAAAAACAAGAACCCCACCCAAAAGGAAAGAAAAAAAGTGAGAAATAGTGCGGAACAAATTAAATCATAAGGCTAATTAAGTTTCCTTTTTTTTTTTTAAAGAAAAACATATACGTTTCTGTTCATTAAGAAATGCCAAGTGCATTAACTAAAGGTTTGAAATTTTATCAAACACAAACCTGTGTTTCGCGTTCAACGCTGTTATCTTGGGGAGTGAAGCAGCAGCGTTGATACCGCTCAAGGGTTTTGGTTGTACTGCCAATAGATGTTATAGGTAATATGAAATTTGATTTCTATGGCAATAACATTAATACACTAGCTTGCATATTTGAACATAAACCATGTACAGCTTGCAACAAAGCATTTAGTAGAACTGTTACTATCATGCATAGTCACTGTTGAGGCCTGCTAGTAGTGTGTTGTCAACTGTTTAATTAGTTTAGCAATAGTATCTAGAAAATTGTTTAAACTGTAGATACTAATTAGCATTAGGGTCCATTTGATGATCTACATCATCTCTATCCACTTATTTTATTCATCTGCCCATGTTGCCTCAGAAGAGATTATACCATAAAATCTTTTACACAAGTGTACTTTTTGCATAAATTAACAACTTCTTTTCCTTTTTCTTTTTCTTTTTCCTCTTCCTTTTTTTTTCCTTCGTCGCAATTTTTTTCTTTCTTAGCTTAGAGAATAACATGCTTAAGAAATGTCGGACCAAAAATTTTGCCCAACTGAATATTCTAATCAACTAATTCTTTGTTTTAATTAACTATTCTAATTGATTTTAATCGTTGAAGGTCTTAAACAAATACATCTCAAAGAAAGACTTTCTATATATTCATTGTGCAAAATTAGTAGAAGGCTTCTCTCTTATGTAAAAAAGTGAAAAGGGTTTGTTTGCTTTTAGCTCTCATTGGAACCACAAAATTACTTACAAGTATAATAGCAATGCTGGCAAAATAATAATAATAACAGCAATGCAGTATTGAGTCTTAGCAACAATTGTGCATTTAAACATGGATATTCATAAATATTTTCACCAATTAACTTTAAAATAAGGAATTATTTTCAGTACTGCATTGGTTTTGAATTTGAGACCCGGTCCAAGCTGAATGTACTAAAAAAAATAAAATTTTTCATTAAAATTTCATGAAACCACGAAAAATATTTGCGTCTTCTTCTAAATTAAGGTTTTGTTTATTTAGCGAAAAATATTTTCTTAAAAAATATTTTATTAAAAAAATATTGTCCGTATTTTCTAACATTTGGGACACTCAAGAAAATGGGTCAATGCCTAATTAAAGAAAAACTCAATGATTTTTAAGTTAAATAACTTTCTTTTTTTTTTGAAAAAAAGTAATTTTTTTATTTTTTAGAGTTTTTCTTTAAAATATAAAAACATATATTACACGCTATTAATTTAATATTATAACTAAATAATAAAAATATTTTAATTAAAAATATATTTTTTAAAAAATTTTTATAAAAAATATTTTTCCTCTACGAAACAAACGGAGTTTAATAAAAGCTTGAATTAGAAGATAAGAAAATGACAAAAGAAATATATTGCATTCAGTGCAAACACAATATCACTTGAAAACATAAAACAATTAATCCACAGCAATCATCTTATATACATAGCAAAATGAGCAAAATTAATGAATGTGTGTTTAGGCAACAGATTAACTTATATTACATGGCTGAAGATCCTTATATATCTTCTATGAGTTAATAGTTTGTCTGTGTGTGTCACATGGGGAGAGAAAAGTTTCACCATAAACACAAAACATAGTAATTGCCAATTAAGTAAAGAGTTAAATAAAGTTGGACAAATTTAATTCATATAGCTAAAAATCCACTTCTTTGGTTTAAATTAGAAGCATTGAATCATATGATAACTTGACCTGATTCACACCCTTGATGTATTGCAATTTTAAGCATCATTTTCATGACTACGTTTCCTCTACTAAATTGCCATGGTTTTCTTGGCAAAAGAAAATCTCTAATGCATTATAAATTCATGAGTGGAAAGAGATTGAGCTTTGAAAATGTATATAAAGAAGAAAAAAAATATTAGCTTTAAGATCAAAATTTTGGTTAGCATTTGGCCGAGAGAGAAAGAGAGAGCAGATAATAGTCCAAAAGAATGAGGATCTAAAGAAGTATAAACCTTTGAAGATGGACGCGGTTGATTTGCCAACTGCAATCTAATCCATTATGGGGGAAAGACAAAAGGAGCATTGATAAAACCAGAAGATTAAAGGATCGATAGACATCTCTTTCTGAATGATTGATTAGGGCAACCTTGTGTCCAGAGATAGAGGGGAAAAAAGATACAAGAAGAAAAAGGAAAAGAAAGAAACCCTAGATCTTGCACAGAGGTCCGAGAGCAACCTCCATTGGTGATTGGACTCCAACAAAACAAAATGTTGATTTCAAATCCAAGGTTGTTTTTGTTTCAGGTGAAGGGAAAGTAATGGTACCGTAGATTCACTTTCCAATCAAACAAAAGCCGAAACCATAAGAGAGAGAAAAGGTTTTTTGCAATAGACCATGAAACGTGTCAATCTGTCATTGGGAAGAACCAGAAAATCCCAGAATTTCAATGGATCCATACATGTGTAAAACCCAATAGCTCACAAGAGTCAAGAAAACATGGGAATTTGGGAACAAAAGAACCGGGGGATAAAGTGCGTGATTTGAGAGAGAGAGGTGTCAGAATTAGATAATTGATAAGAGAGTACAAGAGAGAGCAAGCATGGATCACAGGAGCCTCGAGTGATGAAAAAAAGAAAGCCTCTAGCATGATAAGAATAAGCAAGATGGTATCCAGAATCCCAGACATAAAATGGCAAACACACAAAGGAAGAGAACACATCAAAAGAACAGTGAGAATTAGCAGGCTAGTTTGGTTATCAACATGGAAAAAAAGTAGGGGTTTTCTTAACAAGGAAAAAGAAGTCTAAACAGCAGAAATAGAAAAGTCTTTTCTTGAACTGAAGTATAAAACTCCATGAATCCAACGAGAAAGAACTAAAATATATAAGAATATTTAAAAAATGGATCAGGCAGACCAAAAGAGAAATTAAGAAAGGATCAAGAGATCGAGATAGCTAATAAAGAGAGAAACATACCCAGCACTACCAAATTCATAAACCTTGCCACGACTAGAGAAGATGATAAGGGCAACTTCAGCATCACAAAGCACAGATAGCTCATAAGCTTTCTTCAACAACCCATTCCTCCTTTTGGAGAAGGTGACCTGACGGTTGATCTTGTTCTCTATCCTCTTCAGCTCCACTCTTCCTCTCCCCATTCTGTGTTTTGTGCGAGTGTCAGTTTGTGCTGAATATATGTAAAGTATGTGTACTGTAACCGTGTCTTGTTGTGGTTGGGAGACTTGGTGTCAAGCCAGAGGTGGGGATATATATAATTGCTTTTTCTCCGAGAAGTGGAAGTTAGAGTCCTCCTTCTTCATGTGTAGATATGGAACAGAGAAGGAACAATAAATCTTCTTTTACAATAAAATGGAAACCCAACATTTCTCCTCTTTTTTATTCTTTTTTTCCATTTTAATTTTAGCAACCCTTTCTCTCTGTGCACCCACTCAGTTCCTTCATAAGAAATTTACTTTCCACGCTCCTCTCTCATGCGTGTCTCCACACTCGCATCTCCTGTAATTAACAGGATTAATTATGTTAATTTTAGAAATCTAATACAAACAGAACCATAATTCCACATGCCTAAAAAAATGTTCATTATATGATTATAATATTGATTTCAATTGGAAATAGAATTTTTTTCATCTTATTAATAGGAATTTTAATTTTTTTTAAAATTTTGGTGCAACTAATCAATGAATATACTAAATTTAGCGTTCTTACTAAAATTTATATTAAAAATAATAAATTTAATTAAATTTCAATATTTTTCTTATGAATTGTTTACTTCATTCTATTTTTTTAGCTCTTATTGTAAGCTTAATTTTATATTAAAATGAAAATAACATATTATTAACTCTTAGATTAAATATTATTTAAACTAAAAAGTTCGTGCACTTACTATTTTAATTATATATCTATCTTAAGAACGGATATTGATATAAGTATTTAATTTATGATACATTTTATAAAAAAGAGCTTAGCAATTCTTAAAATCAAATATTTTATATTGAAATTTATACATTATCAATTAAAATATACACATAATAATATATGAATTTCAATTTTGTAACACTCCTAATTTTTAAATTTATTATTTTATGGGTAAATATTAAATTTTATTTTATTTAAATTTTGAAAAATTATTTGAAATTTTTCGAATTTTAGAAATCGGGTTCGATTTTCCGAAAATGTGAAACTTTGATGATTTTTAAAATATATTTAGACTCTACGAATTTTTTTGAGCTTTCAGAATTTTTGGACCTCGTTTTTTGTCCCAGCGCAGAGTAAAAATTCAATTTCGGGTATCCTGAATCGAACTGGCTGAATTAAACCAAACAGGGTCGGACCGACCAAATCTGTAACGCCCTCACTTTAGCTAGTCCGTACATTCTACTGTTTCGATGACTGACGTCTGTCTGGACAGCTAAAATATCTGGAACTATATGCAAACTAGAGTGAGTAGTCATAAATAACCCAAATAATGGTAAAAAAAATTTAGGAAAAATTTAAGAAAAGAAATACAATAAAGTTAAATGAGCTATAGTCCTAGCGATGGATGACCTAACGGGAAGCTGCTGTGAAGACAGCTAGTAGCTCTAAACCTAAGGGAAATTCTGTGAAATAATTTTTGAAACTCTAGGGAGGAATTATAGAAGTTTCGATGATAACAGATTGTTAAGAAAATGCAAGGATAATTAAATCAATTGGTACAGACGATTTTAGCTCATTAAGCTAAACGGAGGGCATTTTGGTCATTTCTCCTTTAGAGACGATTTTTGACCAACCTGTCCATTTAAGTGGGTGAATTATATGATATAAAAAAATGAATTAATATTAATGAGAAATTAATTAGAAATGAGTAAATAAAGAAGAAAGAAAAAGAACCTTATAAAGGAATAACTAAAATACAAATCACTTTATCTTCTTCATTGTTCCATCTTGGCCGAAACATCCCCATGGAGAAACCTTCATTGTTTTGCTTTCAAACCTCAGTTCTTCCTCAAATCTCTCCCTATTTTATCTACCTCCAAGCATAAAAATTTGACCTTGGACCTTGTTAGGGTGATTGGCTGCTAAGAAAAGCCAAGAAAGAGAAGGAATTGGAAGTGAGAAAAATCTTCACATAAGGTTAGTGTCCAAATTTCGCTCTCTTTCTCTTCATTCATGTTTGTGGACTTGATTGGAGTTGAAAATTGTGAGAAATTGAAATGAAAACCCCTTGTATGCATATCCCCAATTTCGGCCAGCTTTATGGGAGTGAGAGTTTGAGGGTTTTAATGGATTTAAAAGTTTTAGAAAGGATGTTAGATGTGTAGATACCAATTGATAGTGATTAGTATGTCTAATTGATAGGTGTTGCATGAATTTTGAATTGAAGTTAGGGTTTGGAATTACAATTTGGGGGTTTTGCCAAAGTGTGGTTAAATTGGTATTCTTGAGGTCAATTAGTGACCTTTTGATATTATTTGACCTAAAAATTGAACTAATTGTGGTATGGAATGGTGAGTTGAACATGCTCCCTTCATACTGGAATTCTGGACCATTAGAGTCCAGTGTGTTTGAACAGCTTTAGTTGAACTTGTGTAGCTCCAATTGGTGCAAGGCCAATTGGAGGTGAAATTAGACACATAATGCCACATTTTTTGTGAAGAAAAACTTGCCCAGAAAAATATCATAAGTTGACCTATAAATTGCCTCAATCCGAGTAAAATACAAGCTATCCTTGGAAAATGACCAAATGAACAGTGTTTGCTCAAATAGTCATAACTCAGTGTAGAAATGTTCAATTGACCTGAATTTTATATAATGGAAAGCTTAGACAATTTAGAACAACTTTCATGAAGAACACAAATCTAAATTCTGACCATAACCCATTTGAATTGCTAGCCAAAAATCAGGATACCAAAACTGCCAGAACCAATTCTGCCCAAAAATTCTGGGTAAATACCAATCTGGCTAGTCCTAAAGAAATTAGCATAACTTGAGCTAGAAAACTCTAAATGAAGTGATTCAAAAAGGAAATTAAATAAGAGACAATAAGGAACAACTTTGATGAAGAGAGTTCGGTCAAATTTTTACTGTAGCATTGACCAATGGAATAGTAAACATAAGGCATGAAATCTGAAAATTTGAAATAACATTAAATGAGTTTTGAAATTGAATTTGCAACAAATACCAACATGTGTAGAATGCAAAATGTGGTATGTTGGTATATTTAAAACTAACTTACCTATTGTGTATGAAAAAGTCAACATTTTGGTTGACTAATAAAGTAAATAGTAACCAATGTATATCAAATGAAAAGAATTACATAATTAAATTTTATAACATGCCCTAGTATGCCTAGTGTGGTTGGTTTGGATAGGTTGGCATGCCAATAGGGTTCTAATAGCAGTACTGCATATGGCATTTTGCCATTCTGTGATTTATGGCTTTTGTGACCATTCTGTGATATCATGGCTTTAAGCCATTCTGACACTATTGAGATACTTGGCCTTGTGCCCGATGATTACTATGGCTATTTAGCTGTTCTGCGCACACCTGGAGACACTTTGTGACCTATGGTGTGATGGCACGAGATACTTAGTACCCAGTGCCATTTTACCCGTTTATCCAGTCCGATCAACTGTATAGGTTACTTGGGCAATTAAATTAAGTCTTAATAAATTATTATTAACTAATGTACCAAATTGATAAAATTATTAATAAGTACCAAAAATTTTAGTCTGCATAAAACATTAACAACAAATTTGCATAAACATTTATTTTTATTTTATTTTAGTTTATTTTATTTTATATTGGTACCACTAAGTAATATTGCTTAGCGTGTCGTTGTTTGCAATGCGTAGGTATTGGAGACACGGAGTGAGAACCCAGAAGACCCCAGACTGGGTGATCATTCAGATCTGCATTGAGTCCAGAGTCACCTCCACTACTGTGCAACTTGGTAGGGCCACTAGGCCTCATTGGACATTTTGGATTATGTAGTTAGATTATCATTTTGATATGTACTGTATGAACTCATGTACCTATGGATTGATGTAATGAGTTGTAAATTTTGTTAATAAATAAATATTTGAGTATTTCTTTGTGAATTTGATCTTAAAAATGTGATGAATGACATTGTGAAACTGAGTTATGAATAATAAATAGAGATTGATGAGATTGTGTTGATGTTATTGGAGTTGTGGATGTGTTAAAAATATATTGGAAGTGTTTGTTTTTCAAGTCTGAAAGAACTGTTTTCTCAATTTTTAGCTGGCACTCTACCGGATTTTCAGTAAAATTTTCAGAATTTCAAATTAATTCATAATTTCAATAAATAACATGAATGGTAAAAAATTTCACTTAGTGATTTTTAATAAATATATTAAGAAATAATAAATTGATTTGGAATATGGAATAAGACAAGATAAGGTGCTTTGACACTCTATGTGACATGCCTTGTTCGACTTCACTGTAGACAGGTAAGGGGTGTCACATACATAGTGGTGTTAGAGCACGGTTTAGGCATTTCTGGGTCTAGATAGAGTGCATACCATTGCATTACATTTGTAAGTGTTGAGGTAACACTGATGCAGATCTATTGTTTTTGGTTATTTTGATTAAGATATGGACTCAACATCACAGAGAGCAGTCGATAAAAAGGTGGAGATTCATGCTCCACTTATGACTGAAGCTGGAGGCAGGGGGGACCTGTTCCACCAGTACATGAGGCACCTGCACAGCCTCCACAAGCCATGTTTTAGCAAATGGCCGAGTTTTTTAGACAAATGGTAGGAGCTATGCCACCGCCACCACCTCCACAGCAGAAATCTCACTTGGAAAAGATTAGGAAGTTTGTAGCTGTGGATTTCATGGGTAAGAAAGAAGATGACCCGATGGCAGCTGAGAATTAGTTAGACCAAACCATAAGGGTATTGAAGCAACTTCACTGCACCCCAGAGCAGAACCTGGAGGGTACTATGTCCTTGCTCCAAGATGATGCCTATCAATGGTGAGACACAGTAACCCAGGAGGTGCAGCCAGATAGAATTACTTGGGAGTTCTTCCTTATGGAGTTCAGGAAGAAGTACATTGGAAATGTATATCTAGAAGATAGAAGAAGAGAGTTCATTAGTTTGAGGCAGAGACAGCTAACCGTAGCAGAATATGAGAGAGAATTTGTTAAACTGAGCAGATACTGAAGGGAGATAGTCCCCACAGAAGCTGAGAGGTGTAGAAGATTTGAAGAGGGGCTAAATGATAATATCAAAATTATGATAACAACTCTGAGGATTTCAGATTTTGCAAAATTGGTTGAAGCCACATTAAAAGTGGAAAGGGTCAGAGTAAGTGAACATAGTAGGAAAGATAAGCAGCATAAGAGGGAATTTGGATTGAGGTAGTTAAGAATACCGACTAATAGTAAGAAGTGGGGCCAGAGAGGCCAGTTTGGGATATCTATAGCTAGCTCCCTGGGTATAGTAACAAGGGAATCAGCCCCAGTGCTAGAATGTATGCACTGTGGTAGGAGACATAGAGGAGAGTGTCGACTGTTAAAGGGAGAGTGTTTCAAGTGTGGAGCTATAGATCATTTCATAAGAGATTGCCCCCAGAAGAGTGATTTAACAGCTCTAGCGCAAGCTGATAGATCTGCCCCTACAGTTCAAAGGGGCAAAAGATTGGGTAGAGCAGAGATGGCTGACATTTCATAGAAGGCTGCTTCTGAGACAGTCGAAAGGCCCGAGGCTAGAGTGGCACCACAGGTATATGCTATGGAAGCTCGGGAGGAACCAGACCCAGACATTGATGAGACAACACAAGGAAGTGGAGAAGCAAGGAGGTAGTAGATTCCTTGACCATTTACATTAGGTAAATTTCAAGGACGAAATTTTATTTAGAGGGGAAGAATTGTAATGCCCTCACTTTAGCTAGTCCGTACATTCTACTATTTCGGTGACTGATGTCTGTTCGGACAGCTAGAATGTCTGGAACTATATATAAACTAGAGTGAGGAGTCATAAATAACCCAAATATTGATAAGAAAAATTTAGGAAAAATTTAAGAAAAGAAATGCAATAAAGTTAAATGAGCCATAGTCCTAGCAATGGATGACCTAACGGGAAGCTACTGTGAAGACAGCTAGTAGCCCTAATCCCGAGGAAAATTATGTGAAATAATTTTTGGGACTCCAGGGAGGAATTATAGAGGTTTCAATGACAACAGATTGTTAAGAAAATGCAAGGATAATTAAATCAATCAGTACAGACGATTTTAGCTCATTAAGCTAAACGGAGGGCATTTTGGTCATTTCGCCTTCAGAGACGATTTTTGACCAACCTGTCCATTTAAGTGGCTGAATTATATGATATAAAATATAAATTAATATTGATGAGAAATTAATTAGAAATGAGTAAATAAAGAAGAAAGAAAAAGAAAATAAAAAAAATGAAATGGAAAATGTAATTATGACATCACTATTATGTTATTAAAAATTTCTCACCACTTATATTTAGACAAATACTTATAAGACCATTAAAAAGGAATAAACTAAAATACAAATCACTTCATCTTCTTCATTGTTCCATCTTGGCCAAAACATCCCCAAGGAGAAACCTCCATTGTTATGCTTTCAAACCTCAATTCTTCCTCAAATCTCTCCCTATTTTATCTACCTCCAAGCATAAAAATTTGACCTTGGACCTTGTTAGGATGATTGGCTATCAAGAAAAGCCAAGAAAGGGAAGGAATTGGAAGTGGGAAAAATCTTCACATAAGGTTAGTGTCCAAATTTCTTTCTCTTTCTCTTCATTCATGTTTGTGGACTTGATTGGAGTTGAAAATTGTGAGAAATTGAAATGAAAATCCCTTGTATGCATATCCCCAATTTTGGCCAGCTTTATGGGAGTGAGAGTTTGAGGGGTTTTGATGGATTTAAAAGGTTTAGAAAGGATGTTAGATGTGTAGATACCAATTGATAGTGATTAGTATGTCTAATTGATAGGTGTTGCATGAATTTTGAATTAAAGCTAGGGTTTGGAATTACAATTTGGGGGTTTTGCCAAATTGTGGTTAAATTGGTATTCTTGAGGTCAATTAGTGACCTTATGATATTATTTGACCTAAAAATTGAACTAATTGTGGCATGGAATGGTGAGTTGAACATGTTGCCTTCATGCTTGAATTCTGGACCATTGGAGTTCAGTGTGTTTTAATAGCTTTAGTTGAATTTGTGTAGCTCCAATTGGTGCAAAGCCAATTGGAGGTCAAATTAGACACATAATACCACATTTTTGGTGAAGAAACCCTGCCCAGAAAAACTATCATAAGTTGACCTATAAATTGCCTCAATCCGGGTAAAATACAAGCTATCCTTGAAAAATGACTAAATAAACAGTGCTTGTTCAAATGGTCATAACTCAGCGTAGAAATGTCCAATTGACCTGAATTTTATATCAATGGAAAGCTTAGACAATTTAGAACAACTTTCATGAAGAACACAAACCTAAATTCTGACCATAACCCATCTGAATTGTTAGCCAAATTTTGGATACCAAAATTGTTAGAACCAATTATGCCCAGAAATTCTAGGTAAATACCAATCCGGCTAGTCCTAAATTAATTAGCATAACTTGAGCTAGAAAACTCCAAATGAAGTAATTTAAAAAGGAAATTAAATAAGAGACAATAAGGAACAATTTTGATGGGGAGAGTTTAGTCAAATTTTTACTGTAGCAATGACCAATGGAATAGTAAACATAAGGCATGAAATCTGAAAATTTGAAATAACATTAAATGAGTTTTGAAATTAAATTTGCAACAAATACCAACATGTGTAAAATATAAAATGTGGTATGTTGGTATATTTAAAACTAACTTAGCTATTGTGTATGAAAAAGTCAACATTTTGGTTGACTAACAAAGTAAATAGTAACCAATGTCACACCTTACTTTTCTGTAAGGCATAACATAATCCCATAGTATACTTAATAAATTATCACTTCGCCTACCGATAACCCATTAAATATATTACAAGAGATTTTTAAACAATTTTACTTCCTTTAAAGGTAGCGAGCACTTTTGGTAGGAATTAAAAATTTTTATTGAAGTTAAACCACATATCAAATTTTCAATCAATTTAAAGTTTTCGCAAATTTTATAAAAATTTCAGCAGAGTGCCAACTGTAAGTGGGAAAAACCAGTTCTTCAAAACCTGTGAAAACACTCCCAATAATTTCGTTTCTCAACCCCAACTGCCAATATATTCTCAAATCAATACAATTCAACCAAATTTTAATTCAAAATTCACAACTCAAAATTTGTTTATTTAAAATAATTCGATAAACTCATAAACATTGCATTAAATTAAATTTACATACACAAGTCTTAATTTACAAAAGGAAAATCAAAATTAATATTATTACAAACTTTAATGTACAACTGCTCATCTAAATACTTAAATACATATGAATAAAAGATTATTTACATCAAGTTAAATTTACAAGGGTATAAATAAATACCTGTATAAAAATCTTCAAACTGTGCTCCCCTATTACTGTAGCAGGTCACTCTGCTGCTATGCCCTTTTCCCTATCTGCGACAATAAAATTAAGCTATCGCTGAGTAAATTTTACTCAGTGGTGCACAATAAAATTTAAAAAGCTGAATATAAACCATTCATTGCCAAATCATAATTTAAACATTACACAATCACATTTTACAATTTTCAAATCACATTTATAACAAATCACAATTTAAATATTTCATAATTTTTAAAGCTCAATCTAACACAAATTTGATCAAATAATTTAATAAACACAATGTTGTCAATCAATAACACAATTTAAGCCATGATACAAAATTTTCGAACATGCCGTGTTATACACCACGACAAGACAAACTCATCCCACTAATCGAAATCAATGAGGGAGGTGGCAAGCTAGCTAATGAGTACTCATCCAAACTCACCTCAGACTGATAAGTCAGAGAGGGAGGAAAATGATCAAATATCAAACTCAACCCCACAAGTGGAGGAGGAACATAGTAAGGGATTGTCATGCCAAGTGTGAATCAAAAACAATTTCAAATCACAACATTTAAATATTTCATACAAACCACAAATCACATTTTATCTCAAAATTTTCATTTACAAAGTAGGCAACACAATAATTTTCAAATAAAATTCCCAAAGTCAAAACAATTAAAAACTATTCATATTACATACTAAATCAAATTTCAATAAGAAATACTTAAATAAGTTTATTATGCACAAACCTCGTAATTAGTCTTTCTTTATTTCACTCCTGTCGATTTCTTTCCTCGGAATGCCCTTTTTCCACTGAAGCACACAATTAAGATGTTTCAATATTTATCCAAATTATGTTTAACCATAATTTTAGCAATTGAAATTTGCATTTAAACTTTACTTATATAATCCCATAAATTGAGTTCTTTGTGTTCTTGATGATAGTGGTTACTATTCATTTGACCATTGGGTCAAAATGTTAACTTTTCCACACTAAATAGGTATACCAATTCTCATTACACCCACATACCACATTTTGAGTGCCTAATTTATTGGTTTAGATTGGCATTTTAGTTTTCTAAGTCTCCTAAGAGAGTTTTCAATTTTTCAGTTTTGATCCCCTATTTTGCACTGTTCCATTGATCTAGCTACTATAGAAATTTGGCTATGTGTTCTGCATCAAAGTTGTTCCTTATTGTCTTATCTTTAATTCCCTTTTTGAATCACTCAATTTGGAGTTTTTCAGCCCAAGATATGGTTATTTGAATAGGGTTGGCCGGATTGATGTTATCCAGAATTTCTGGGCACTTTATTAATTCTTGCAGTTTTAGACAACTAATTTTAGGTAGAAAAATGACTCAGTTATGGGTAGAATTTAGGTTGGTGTTCTTCATGAAAGTTGTAGTGCTATGTCATACCTTTTTAATGCCACAAAAATCAGGTCATTTGGACATGTCTAGCCCAAGTTATGGCTAAATGAACAAATACTGTTCATTTGGTCATTTTGGTACAGTGGCAATGCACAATACCCGGGTTTGACCTAATTGTTCACTATCTAAATGTCATTTTCTGGGCATGATTTCTAAATGAAAAATGTGTCCTTATATGTTTATTTTCATTCTCAATTGGCCTCACACCAATTGGATGGGTAAAATTTCAGTTTTGGTCCCTAAAAAAGACCTAGGTCAAACTGCCAGATTGGGACCCCTAACCAATCCGAATTGTGTTGAGTTTCTACCAATTCAAACACATCACAAATGACTCTAAATGACCATTTCAAACCTCAATCGGGTTCCCTTACATCAATTACTAATTTTCTCTAAATTTTTCCCTAAACCTTAAGTGCCAAGAACCCTAATTATGTAATTCATGCAACTAATGAGATTAAAGTGCATAATCTTAATCTACATACCTAATTCAACTTCCCTATCACTTTAATTCCATCAAATTCAAACAATTTTAGTCCCCCTTAATGCTGGCCGAAATTCACTACTAGTCCCCCATAATAGTTTTGTTTGCATTTTTACTTAATTCTAAGTTAAATTAACTAGAAACATAGGAATTCAACTAAAAATTTCAAGTTTCATCACTAACCTTTCTTTGATTTTTACTTCTTCACTTTCTTCCCTTTTCTTCCTTTCTTTTCTTCTTCAATCTCCTTTTCTATGGTGAATTAGAAGTTTTTGAGGGTTTAGGGTTAGAATTTATGGGACAAAACTAAGTTATTCAAGCTTAAAAAGCTTATTAATGGAGGAAAACCATAGAAAAAGAGGGACTTGGGGTCTTGGCTGGCTGGTTGGGGAAGAAAGAGTGAAAATTCTTGTTCATTTTCTTTGTTTTTATGTGTATTTAAGTTAATTTTTGACTTGGTCAAAAATTGTCAAAAATTAACTTAAATACACGTAAAAACAATTGGGAAAATAAAATTTAATTTTGACATCATATGTGATGTCATTCAAGTGATGCAATAATTCAATTTTTCATTCTTTTTCTTTTTCTTTTATTTTTTCATTCTTCTTTAATTTGGTCAAAAATTAACTTAAATACACATAAAAACAATTGGGAAAATAAAATTTAATTTTGACATCATATGTGATGTCATTCAAGTGATGCAATAATTCAATTTTTCATTCTTTTTCTTTTTCCTTTATTTTTCCATTCTTCTTTAATTTAATTCTATATTTCAAAATTTTTATTTCTCCGATTTTATTGGACAGTTAGATCAGGAGTCACCTCTAGGGGTGAATTGACCAAATTGCCCCTCGCCGGATTGATCCGTTTTGCAAATAATCCAGTATTTCTTTTGAAGTCCTGACCTAATTATTTGACCTGCTTATCAACTCTTTTCTATGATTTTCTCTTTTCCACTAGGTTCACAATAGTCCTTAGGACCGCGATGTCACAATTTTCTTTTCAAAATTAGGGTTAGGACTGACCTCGCAGTCACTTTCCGGGAAGGTCACCCATCGCTGTGTTCCTCGGCTCATTTAACTTTTTATGTTTTGTATTTCTTACTTAGACTTAACTATCTGATAATTGCTATTTATTTTCATTCAGGGCTTTTCTAGGTGTCTTAAACATAATTCTATTCCTCTTAATTATTCGGACCGACATCGGTCACCGGAATTGTGAAATATACATAACTATGCATATAGGGTTGTTACAATTCTCCCCCCCTTAAAAGAAATTTCGTCCACGAAATTTTTCCCAATATCCATCCTAAAATAGTCATATGTTTGTTTTCTCATGTCTTTCATATATTTTCCCGTAGCTTCATAGTCTGAATAATGGTCCATAACACCTTAACCAAATATATACATTTATTTCTCAACTGCTTCACCTCATGTATTGAGATCTTTATGAGTTTCCCCATCATATGTTGAATTTAAATTCATTTCACTTTTTAGAGTTAAGCAATTCTGTGTGCTAATGAATTCACTCTTTTTAGGACTTTGTGTGGTCCTATGGAGTGAGAACATAGTTTTTCTCCTTTCTACATAATCGTATAATCTTCTTTCCTTTAAGTTTATGTAAGACTTTTAACAATTTAATACAATGTTTAATTTGTTTGTATAACACTAATCTGCTCTTACTATCGTTCTGTCTAATATTTCAATTCATGTTTCCTTATAGACTGACCATTGTGGTCATATTACAATTATTTATCTAATCATGGGTCCTTTGACCATTCTAGTCAACAATCTTACTAATTTTCGTAACATTTCTTTATTACATTTGAACCAACTATTCAAATTTTTACTCCTATAACTCTTTTATCTATCAATATTCAATAATTTATCATATTCTAGGAGATATCTTTCGCTAACAAACTCTTCCAAAACTAATTCTAAAAAGACTAGTCACTAACATATCAAAATTGATTTTTACACAAGGGACAGCAGGAAGGCAAGCAATGCTGGCACTAACATAAAAATTTACAGACCCCGGGTCAAACAATACATATATATATCTTAGTTAAAAATTGAGAAAGTACCAGCAACAATGTCATAAATCTCATCCTCTTCCCTCTGCCGTATAGTGTATACTCTAACTAGAGCATCACCTTGTTCTGGCTGATTCACAGTACTCTGACTTCTAGATGTACTATCCCTACCTCTGCCTCTACCTCTACTAACTGATGGCGAACTCTTTGGGGTATAAACTTGGGCTGATCCCTCTGATGTAGTAAATGATCCAGAATGGCATGGACTTATACAATCCTTAGCAAAATGACCAGTTCCTCCACAATTAAAATATGCTCGTATGGCTCTATATCATACCCCACTATGTGGTTTACTACAAGTTTCACAAAGTCGATCCGACAGTGTATTTCTGGGTGTCTACTGAGTTTGCTGACCGGATCGGGGTAGTTTCTGTCCAGAAGATCTACCTCTACCCGATTCGCGTGAGCTAGATCCTCCAAAATGTTTCCTCTTCCCCGAACTACTTTTTGTAGCTTGACCAGTAGCTTTTTCTGCTTTCTCTTTCTCTTATGTGTTCTTTTTAACTGACCCTTCCAACTCAATCCTTTCAAGTTCCAAAGCTTGTGAAATCAATTTAGAAAAATTCTGGTGTCGGAATCCCACCACTTGCATTCTCAAAGTCGGCCTCAACCCAGCCTAAAACCTCTTGCACCGGTCTCTGGGGGTGGTGACCAAGCTTTCAGTATAGTGGCTTAGTCGAGAAAAATCACGATCATACTCTGCTATAGTTCTGTCCCCTTACTTCAGACTTAAAAACTCTTGCAGCTTCATATCTAAATAGGTGTCAGGGACCTATTTCTACCTAAACTCTCTCAGGAAGTCTGCCCAAGTGAGGACTAGTGGCTCAACCAGGCTATGGGAGATGGTCTTCCATCATTCATATGCATCCCCTTGCAGAAGTGAAACTGAATATTCAAATTTTAATTCTTCAGCACATTTCAGTTTTCTGAAAACCCATTCCATTCTCTCTAACCACTGCTCTGCTTCTAGTGAATCTACTGTGCCCTTGAACTCGGTAGCCCCAAATTTCATTAATTTTTCATATTGCCAAGCTAGGGGCTGTGGTTGTGCTGCTGGGTCTTGCATTTAAGCTTGTGTTGGCAAGTTTCCCGCCATTTGTTGAAACAGCGTAGCCATCTGCTGTGTAAACTGAGCAGGAAACTGCGGTGCTTGAGGAGGAGCTGGAGTGGCTGACCCATTCACATTCTGGAGTGCTGGGGCTTCCCTTTGCACCTCAGCCTCAACAGACTGTTCTACGGAATGATCTCCTTCTTCTATTCCGATTCCAGAAATTTTCTACTCCCTAATAACAAACACAAAGAGGTTGACTTCCGTTAGTTTATATTCATGATGTAAATATGTCATATGTATTAATTTAGGACACTTGAGCAGTTGTATTTATCAAAGGAAATATTCACATGCATAGTCAAAATTTATTTCAAAACCATGCTCTGATACCACTAAAACATGTCACACTTTACCCCTCTGTGAGGCATAACATGATCCCGTAGTACACTTAATGAATTACCAAACTTCGTCTACCGATAACCCATTAAATATATTACAAGGGATTTTAAAATAATTTTACTTCCTTTGAAGATGGCAAGCACTTTTGGTAGGAATTAAAAACTTTTATTGAAGTTAAACCACATATCAAATTTTCAATCAATTTAAAGTTTCCCGTAAATTTTATAAAAATTTCGACAGAGTGCCGTCTATAATTGGGAAAAATCAGTTCTTCAAAACCTGTGAAAACACTCCCAATAATTTCATTTCTCAACCCCAACTACCAATATATTCTCAAATCAATACAATTCAACCAAATTCTAATTCAAAATTCACAACTCAAAATTTGTTTATTCAAAATAATTCGATAAACTCATAAACATTGCATTAAATTAAATTTACATACACAAGTCTTAATTTATAAAAGGAAAATCAAAATTAATACTATTACAAATTTTAATGTACAACTACTCATCTAAATACTTAGATACATATGAATAAAAGATTATTTACATCAAGTTAAATTTATAAGGGTATAAATAAATACCCGTACAAAAATCTTCAAACTGTGCTCTCCTATTACTGTAGCAGGTCACTCTGCTGCTATGCCATTTTCCCTATCTGCGACAGCAAAATTAAGCTATCGCTGAGTAAATTTTACTCAGTGGTGCACAATAAAATTTAAAAAGCTGAACATAAACCATTCATTGCCAAATCATAATTTAAATATTACACAATCACATTTCATAATTTTCAAATCATATTTATAACAAATCATAATTTGAATATTTCACAATTTTCAAAGCTTAATATAACACAAACTTGATCAAACAATTTAATAAACACAGTGTTGTCAATCAATAACACAACTTAAGCCATGACACAAAATTTCCGAACATGCCATGTTGTACAACACGACAAGATAAACTCACCCCACTAATCGAAATCAATGAGAGAGGTGGCTAGCTAGCTAATGAGTATTCATCTAAACTCACCTCAGACTGGTAAGCCAGAGAGGGAGGAAAATGATCAAATATCAAACTCAACCCCACAAGTGGAGGAGAAACATAGTAAGGGACTGTCATGCCAAGTGTGAATAAAAAATAATTTCAAATCACAACATTTAATATTTCATACAAACCACAAATCACATTTTATCTCAAAATTTCCACTTACAAAGTAGGCAACACAATAATTTCCAAATAAAATTTCCAAAGCCAAAACAATTAAAAACTATTCATATTACATACTAAATAAATTTTCAATAAGAAATACTTAAATAAGTTTATTGTGCACAAATCTCATAATTAGTCTTTCTTTATTTCACTCGTATCGATTCCTTTCCTCGGAAGGCCCTTTTTCCACTGAAGCACACAATTAAGATGTATCAATATTTATCCAAATTATGTTTAACCATAATTTTAGCAATTGAAATTTACATTTAAACTTTACTTATATAATCTCATAAATTGAGTTCTTTATGTTCTTGATGATGGTGGTTACTATTCATTTAACTATTGGGTCAAAATGTTGACTTTTCCACACTAAATAGGTATATCAATTCTCATTACACCCACATACCACATTTTGAGTGCCTAATTTGTTGGTTTAGATTTCCATTTTAATTTTCTAAGTCTCCTAAGAGAATTTTCAATTTTTTAGTTTTGATCCCCTATTTTGCACTGTTCCATTGGTCTAACTACTATGGAAATTTGACTAAGTATTCTTCATCAAAGTTGTTCCTTATTGTATTATCTTTAATTTCCTTTTTGAATAACTCCATTTGGAGTTTTTTAGCCCAAGAATGGTCATTTGAATAGGGCTGGCCGGATTGATGTTACGCAGAATTTTTGGGTACTTTATTAATTCTGGCAGTTTTGGACAACTAATTTTGGGTAGCAAAATGACTTGGTTATGGGCAGAATTTAAGTTAGAGTTCTTCACGAAAGTTGTAGTGCTATATCATACCTTTCCAATGCCACAAAGATCAGGTCATTTAGACCTATCTAGCCCAAGTTATGGCCAAATGAATAAACACTATTCATTTGGTCATTTTGGTACAGTGGCAGTGCACAATACTCGGGTTTGACCTAATTGTTCACTATCTAAATGTCATTTTATGGGCATAATTTCTAAATGAAAAATGTGTCCTTATGTGTTTATTTTCATTCCCAATTAGCCTCACACCAATTGGATGGGTAAAATTTCAGTTTTGGTCCCTAAAAGGGACCTAGGTCAAACTGCCAGATTGGGACCCCTAACCAATCCGAATTTTATTGAGTTTCTACCAATTCAAACACATCACAAATGACTCCAAATGACCATTTCAAACCTCAAGTAGGTTCCCTTACATCAATTACCAAATTTTTCTAAATTTTTCCCCAAATCCTAAGTACCAAGAACCCTAATTATGTAATTCATGCAACTAATGAGATTAAAGTGCATAGTCTTAATCTACATACCTAATTCAACCTCTCTATCACTTTAATTCCATCAAATTCAAACAATTTTAGTCCCCCTTAATGCTGGCCAAAATTCACTACTAGTCCCCCATAATAGTTTTGTTTGCATTTTCACTTTAATTCTAAGTTAAATTAACTAGAAACATAGGAATTCAACTAAAAATTTCAAGTTTCATCACTAACCTTTTTTTGATTTTTACTTCTTCACTTTCTTCTCTTTTCTTCCTTTCTTTTTTTCTTCAATCTCCTTTTCTATGGTGAATTAGAAGTTTTTGAGGGTTTAGGGTTGGAATTTATGAGACAAAACCAAGTTATTCAAGCTTAAAAAGCTTATTAATGGAGGAAAACCATGGAAAAAAAGGGACTTGGGGTTTTGGCCGGCTAGTTGGGGAAGAAAGTGAAAATTTTTTTTCATTTTCTTTGTTTTTATGTGTATTTAAGTTAATTTTTGACTTGGTCAAAAATTTGGGAAAATAAAATTTAATTTTGACATCATATGTGATGTCATTCAAGTGATGCAATAATTTAATTTTTCATTCTTTTTCTTTTTCCTTTATTTTTCCATTCTTCTTTAATTTAATTCTATATTCCAAAATTTTCATTTCTCCAATTTTATTGGACAGTTAGGTCAGGAGTCACCTCTAGGGGTGAATTAACTAAATTGCCCCTCGCCGGATTGATCTGGTTTACAAATAATCTAGTATTTCTTTCGAAGTCCTAACCTAATTATTTGACCTACTTATCAACTTTTTTCTGTGATTTTTTCTTTTCCACTAGGTTCGCAATAGTCCTTAGGACCACGGTGTCATAATTTCCCGTTCAAAATTAGGGTTAGGACTGACCTCGCAGCCACTTCCCGGGAAGGTCACCCATTGCTGTGACCCTCGGCTCATTTAACTTTTTATGATTTGTATTTCTTACTTAGACTTAACTATTTGATAATTGCTATTTTTTTCATTGAGGGCTTTTTTAGGTGTCTTAAACATAGTTCTAATCCTCTTAATTGTCTGGACCGACACCAGTCATTGGAACAGTGAAATATACATAGCTATGCATATAGGGGTGTTATAACCAATGTATGTCAAATGAAAAGAATTACATAATTAAATTTTATAACATGCCCTAGTATGCTTAGTGTGATTGGTTTGGATAGATTGACATGCCAATAGGGTTCTGATAGCAGTACTGTATATGGCATTATGCCATTCTGGGATTTATGGCTTTTGTGGCCATTCTGTGATATCATGGCTTTAAGTCATTCTAATACTATTGAGATACTTGGCCTTATGCTCGATGATTACTATGGCTATTTAGCTGTTCTGTTGCACACCTGAAGACACTTTGTGACCGATGGTGTGATGGCCCGAGGTACTTAGTACCCAGTGCCCGTTTACCCGTTTATTCAGTCCGGTCAACTGTATAGGTTACTTGGGCAATTAAATTAAGTCTTAATAAATTATTATTAACTAATGTACCAAATTGATAAAATTATTAATAAGTACCAAAAATTTTAGTCTGCATAAAATATTAACAACAAATTTGCATAAACATTTATTTTTATTTTATTTTAGTTTATTTTTATTTTATATTAGCACCACTAAGCAATATTGCTTAGCGCGTCGCTGTTTACAATGCGTAGTTACTGGAGACACGGAGAGAGAACCCAGCAGACCCAGACTGGGTGATCATTCAGATCTGCATTGAGTCTAGAGTCACCTCCACTACTGTGCAACTTGGTAGGGCCACTAGGCCTCATTGGACATTTTGGATTATGTAGTTAGATTATCATTTTGATATGTACTGTATGAACTCATGTACCTATGGATTGATGTAATGAGTTGTAAATTTTGTTAATAAATAAATATTTGAGCATTTCTTTATGAATTTGATCTTAAAAATGTGATGAATGAAATTGTGAAACTGAGTTATGAATAATAAATAGAGATTAATGAGATTGTGTTGATGCTACTGGAGTTGTGGATGTGTTAAAAATATATTGAAAGTGTTTATTTTTCAGGTCTAGAAGAACTGTTTTCTCAATTTTTAGCTGGCACTCTGCCGGATTTTCAGTAAAATTTTCGAAATTTCAAATTAATTCATAATTTCAATAAATAACATAAATGGTAAAAAGTTTCACTTAGTGACTTTTAATAAATATATTAAGAAATAATAAATTGATCTGGAATACGGAATAAGACAAGATAAGGTGCTTTGACACTCTGTGTGACATACTTTATTCGGCTACACTGTAAACAGGTAAGGGGTGTCACAGAATCGAACCGGCCCTTTTCCTTTTTCTTTCATTCTCCCTCGCATCCCGACTCCCTCTCTTCCCTTCCCTTTTTCTCTCTCCTCTCTCCTCCCCATTGCCGGCCGCTGCCATCCAGCCCTTCCCCTCATGCCAGCGACCACCCCGGTACCCTTCCCCTTGCCGGCCGCCGCCTGGAAAGCGCCTCAAAACTCCCCTTCACGCAGCGTGCTGCCTCAGCTTACCGAACTGATTCCGGCTGATCCGGCCACCGATTGGACTGAGTCTTGTCTCAAAACCCATCTACACCTCAAGAGCTTTCCATAGACACCAAGAATACCAAAATCCATTGAGCGGTTTGTCCTATTTTTATCCAAGAAGTTTTAGCCCATCTCGATTTTTGGGCTAGATTTCTCGTAAAATGTGAACCTCATGAAAATTTTGAGAGTACCGGAGTGCTCCCCTCGGCGAGAGCTTCACGGCAATACCCATTTCAAATTTTTCTGACACTGTTTTTCGATGGGTCCCACGGAACTTCGCAGTATTTTTTTGAGTAATAAATGAGCTTAATAAACTTCGTAAAAATTATGTACTAAGCCCCATGTTATGGGCTTCACGTAGGCACCTTCAATTCATAGAAATTCAACAGTTGCTTAGGTTTCTAATTTTGGGCCAGACAAACAGGCTACCGAAAAAGTTTCAGAAATGGGTCAAAATTGTAGGCTATCCCACCGTTTTCAGATGTTTCGGACGTGTTCCCAAGGTTAGAATTGGCATAAGTAAATCTAAGCCTTACTTTTTCTTAATTATCTAGTACTTAATTATGATTAAAAATCTATAAAATATTCGTGATAGGTTAAAAAATTATAATTCCTTTTGTATTAGCTTAATAATATTGCTAAGGATCGCAGGGCAAAATTTTAGAATTTTTAGAGCTCATTTGGGTAGTTTTTGTAAAAGGGTTAATTGTAGGGACTAAATTGTAATTTTTCAAATTATGGCTGCTGACTGTTTGGATGGGCCCAGGAGGGGCCATGTGATGTGATTGAGTTGTGGATGTGTGACTTGTGGATATAGAAGTGTATTTTGAACTCTTTTGCAGGTTGGAGAGGTCCTAGGTATAGGAGAGACTCTGTCGGATTTTCGGTACGACTTAGGGCGTCTTTGATCCTTTTTAAACTTGTATTGAGTCAAATATATTAAATAATTTCAATAAAATTATCAGGTGAGCCGGGACAATCTTTCTCCTCAGCCCAGGCACTGCAGTGACCTCGGTTCAAGTCTGTGAGTAAAATATTAATTTTAATTATAATTTCAATATTATTATATGTTCAGGTATGCCCATGCATCATTTATAAATATGTATCTATGTAGTTAAATACCAGGCACATTTTATATTGCATTCTTAATTGATGAAGTGCCATGGATGTTATTTATGATAATTTAGAGCAGTGTGCGTGCGTTAGTGTGCGTATAGTATGTGGTATTAGATATGGATAGGACGGGCAGACGTGGCTTGAGAGACACTCGCTGGGACCTAATCCTTTATGGATAAGTCGGGGTAGGCACGGCTCAAGATGATCCTGCTGGCCTCCGCATTTGGTTTGGTTTATCAAGTTGAGAGACACTGAAGAGAGGAGAGAGAGAGAGATATATTATATAATATCCTATATATTATATTTTGATTTGTATTTGGTGTGAGTGTTGTGTTTTTTTTTTGCCTTTATTATTATGATGTATGTAAAAAAAAAAATTAGTATAGGTATATATAGATAAAAAAAAAAAAATTGATTTTTTTTACTGGTGTTGAGCTCTCATTCCTTCACCTTATTTTTTTTTTTCTAGGGAGAAGAGAATTTTGTGTGACTAACTGCTCTTTTTCTTTCGCAGTCAATTAGTAATATCTAATGTATTTTGTACTGCATATATTAGGAGTATTTTAATTAATTTGGGACTGTAATATAATATTATGTTTAGGCAGAGGTTGGATTAAGAGAGCTATATAGGGGATCAACTCCCATATATGTATTGTTTGAACATTATTTGGTGTGTGAGTGCTCACAATTGCCTTTTTGCTGTTATGATGTAATATGTATAAAAATTTTGATGGTATAGGTAGCTATAGAAATTGTAGTTAAAATTGATATTTTACTCTCTGAGTTGAACGCTCATTCCTGTTCACCTTATTTTTCTAGGCTACAGGAGAATTACTTGTTGTGACTAACCTGCTCCTTTTCTTCGCAGGTCAATTAGTAATATCTAATGTATTTTGTACAATTTAGCCAAAATTTTAGACTCTGCATATATTAGGAGTATTTTAATCAATTTGGGACTGTAATATAATATTATGTTTAATTTGTAAGAATATTAAATGCATGTATGTGTGAGTTTGATTGGATTGGATGAGGGAGCTGAGCTCCCATTTGATTTATGACATGATGAGTATGTGGAGGGTGAGCTGAGCTCCCCAAATTGTTATATATTGTGTTTATAGGTCGGGTGAGTCAAAAACTCCCCATTGTATGGTCCATATTATAGCCGGATTTTGTCCAGTTGAATTCTTGAAATTGGACTTAAAATGGGCCTTAGGATTGGGTTAAGGAATAGTTAGGCTTACTACGAGCCTCAAAGGCTTTAGGCTGGCCCAGGTCCTAGTGCTAATCTGGTCCATAGGATGGGTCGTGACAAATTTAAATATTTAATTCGCTTTCATATAAGATTTAACTTATAATAAACATACTTTTTAATCTAAAGATTGTTAAAGTCATTCTTATACAATGTCAAACTCATATTAAATGTACCTTATTTTTGTATTAAAATTAAATAAATATTTCAATTATTAATAAATGCATTTAAATGGATTAAGTTAGTGTGATTTTCTAAACAAAAAGTAATACATTAGATATAGAGTTTATTTGGCAATATTAAAGGTTCTAATAGCTATTAACTGTTATAATAAGTATCAACATTTAGTAGCTGCTAGTTATTAGATATTAGTTATTAGTGACTAGCTATTTATATAATGATTTAAAGTAGAATTATTCGGTAAAAATAGCTATTAAATGTAAAAATAGTAATATCATATTTTTGACTCTCGTTAAAATACTCTTTCAACCTTTAAAAATCAAGAGGCGTAACGTTTGAACTACTCCTTCAATATCTAAATACTAAATGCTAATATAAATATTATGCCACTAAACGATAAATAAAAGAGATAGTGTTACATGGCCACTGCCATCCCGAAGAGGCAGGTTGTTACAGGCCCACAAGCCTGGGCTTGGTTTGTCCCCGAACTGCACCGTACTAAGGGAGGTCGGCTCTGATACTATATCCAACCCACTGGATAGTATTGTCCACTTTAACCCACTGGACCTCACGGCTTTGTCCCTTGGACCCCTTCTTTGAGGCTCAAAAGCGCGCTATCCAGGTTAGAAGGCTTGCTATTTATATAGCCCATTACTTTCCCCTCCCTTTCTGATGTGGGACTAGATTCATTCCTGCCTTTTGCCCTGGACCTCAAGCAACGCCCAGCCCTTTATCGCAGCGTTCTCTACGTGGTCACTGCCATCCCGAAGAGGCGGGTTGTTACAGAAAATATTAAACGCTACTTTAAAAGTGTTGAGTGAAAATATTAAACGCTACTTTAAAATTATTGTCCAATAGAGCCATAAATACACTGTAACTAGATGGATATCAACTCGAATTAATGAAACTAATTTAGTACTACTCAATTAGTGCTGCAATTACCAATTTTTCCCAATCCCACCAAGCTAAGCCTATCCATCCACTGGATTAAAAAATAAAATTCCATGGACTTCTGTTAGTTTTCCAATAAAACGACATCTTTTTCATATAAGGGAAAATTTTATTAATTAAAAATAATAGACTCCAGGAAAAATATAACATCGATTTGACAGGAAAATGTGTACAGATTGACTACGTGGAAAATTTTTGCATGTAATTAATTATACGGAATATAACAGTATATCCAATGCTTTTCTCCCTCAATCTAACGACTGAAAATTCTGTCCTCTAAAACATGCATTCAGAAGAAAATTAAGTAATGCTAACCAAGTTAGAAGAAGAATTTAATACAATTAAAAGAGGCAATTATATTCCTGTTGTGCTTGTTTTGTTGGTCTCCTAACACTATAACTGCTCAATGTTTTTAGTTGGAGTTAATTAATTAATTTCTAATTTAGTATTGGGGCCCTTCAAAAGATCATAATCCAACCTCATCTGAAATCCTTCAATGGATAGAGCATGTGAATCATAATGTGGATACATGCTTAATAATTTCTAGCAGTATATATATATATATATATATATATATATCTTCCTAGGATGGTATTGCCAATTTGCCATCAGTAGTCCACCCAATTTGGTGCTTACTTTTAATGGGGTTTTCTTTCTGATAGTATAGATGATTTATATATTCATTCGAGGTATATATAGTTTCCGACCAAAAAAAAAATTGAATTTTTATGTAATTATATTTATTTTATTTTTTTAAATAATCCTTTTTAATTAAAAATAATTAAATTTTTTTATTTTAAATATAAATTTTTAAATCAATTTTTAATTTTATTTTAAATATAATTTTTTAAATTAAAAATAAATTTTTAATTTTAAAAAATAAAATTTTAAATTAAAAATTGATTTTTTTCTTTTTAAATATAAAAATTAATAAAAAATTAATTAAATTAAATTTTTATAAAATTTTAATTTGCATCGTGTCATCATCTCGTACTATTTTAAGTTAGCATACCTTTTGTCTCCACCCATTACTTTTTCTTTGAATTTTAAACATTTATTATTAATTGCTGTCCAGGAATGGACATAGAAATAACTATCCAATGCTTGTAAACTTGGCATCTATATATATAGGCGCACTCAGTGGCATGCAGGGGGGCTAGGGGAGCCTTGGCTCCAATATTTTTATAATTTTCTTATATACATATACAAATATTGTTTGGATTGTAACTCCAAGATTTGGGGAATAAACTAGAATTTTTTATTTGGATTGTAACTCCTGCAGTTTTATTTATTTTCAAAACCAAGCGGCTATCAAAGGTTAATTGTGTAAGGATTTATTTAATATTATTGTTAAAATTATTATTATAAAAAAAATTAAATAAAATATTATTTAAATATATTAAATAGAGAGCATTAAAAGGACTTGTTCTTGATGACCGATCCACCTTAACTTGCCAGTTAACCTGTTTGTGTTTGTCATGCTCGCCCCTCGATTAGGTTGTTTCCATATAAACTATACACGCACATTGTTCACAACCACATGATACGCTTCAATTGAATTTTTTAATTTACTTGTTTTATTATGGTACGAGTACTAGAAAATGTCAATCGAAAACACACTGTCCAATAGTCCACCCACTTTTATAAATAAAATTATATTTTACATTAGATTTATTAAATTTTTTATTTCAAAATGTAATAAAATTTATGGGTATGATTTTATTGAATTTGAAATCAATTCTATTCAAATGGTTTAAATTAATTTGATTTAATATCCTTTGCTATATATTTTCTTATTTGTCTTTGTTTGTTTTCAATGTGGACTCCAACAAAATTAATAAATAGGTTTTTTATTATTATTCTTATGCTAAGCCTTGGATTATATGGTGTTTTGTGATTTGAGTAAACAGCAATGCCAAACACAAGTTATCGCAATATTAGATGAAAAGATGTACGTGGTTGGGTTTTACTTCCATATGAACAGAGTAAAGTTTACCTTTTGCACATTTTTTAATGGAGTTTCACAGGACTGGAAGAAGTTGCCAAAAAATTAACAGAATTGGCATCCCCATGTGAATAGACATACAGCTTAGCCATGGCCCAAAATTAACTACAAAGAGTGCAAATAGGATGAGGATTGAAAAAGAAAAAGGTAGAACCCAAAGGAACGGTAATTGTCACAGCATTCATTAAAGGAGCACATAATATCTTCCACCTATGGACAAGGACAAAGCAGCCTGCCTAGAAAAAAGAAGGGGAGGTAGGGGGGTCCCTAAATCCTAATGCAAGGACTTAAAGAGGTGGTGGTTAGGGCTTACCATTTACAGAAAGCTTTGATGGGTGAGTAGGTTCTTCAATGGAAATTTCTGTATCTTGCAATAAGCTTCACTGTCAGCTCAGCTTTCAAATTCAAAGCTTTAAACCTGCATGCCCTTTTGTTTCCTTGTAATGGAAGGGGAACAAAGGGTGCACAGTGCACACCACACAGTCAAATCTCAAATGGGACTTTGCTTGGAAAATTGGAATTATCCTTTGTCTCTTTGCCAAAATCAATATTCATTTGATATTTTCCTATATTAAACTTGTAAGAAATTATTATGTTAAAAGTGAAAAATATTTAACCATGGAAATATTTGGCACCATCTTGCCAGCTTTGTGCCATAAACTATGCACAAACTTTATTGAATGGATCCTTGGTCCTCTCTCTTTCATAGCACTGCACCTCATGTGGTGGGTGGGGAACATCTGGTTTTAATCTTCTCCGGATTGTCTTCTAAAGTGGTGGAGTTTTGGATTTGTACAGGATTCCCGTATCAATGCTCATCATCCTATCTGATATGCTCTGATTATTTCGTGAAACAAGTTTGTTGGAGGATAATTAGGGTTTTTTATATAAAAATAAATAAATAAACAGGCAAAAATCAAAGATAAAAAAAAAAAAGTCATTTCAGCCGCTTATCAATGTGCAATTTCCTTTTAACCCAATTTATTATTAACTTAAAATATAAATATATAATAAATAAATTTCATAATATATCATATGTTTTGAATTATACTAAACTGAGATTAAATAAATTTTTCTAGACTAATGATTTTTTAAAAAAATTATTTGAGAAGTCCATTATATAGCCCACGAATGCTCTAAGATTATTGATTATAATTGAATCCTATTAAATTCTTTTATATATATGAGATGCATTAAATGCATCAAATAATTTTTTTATTTATAATTAAAATGAATAAAATTTATATATTTATGTTTTAAATTAATAATAAATCAATGCTAAATAAGTTTTACTCATTCAATTAACTAAAAACAAGCAAAAGAAGCTGATCAAGGAATAATTGCATAGCACAATGATAATAAAATAAAAAATAAATAAAAATTAATTATGTATAGATAAGCGGACTTCACAAAATCATAACTGCTTGATAACTACTAAGCAGTTTTTACTTTTTTTTTTTAATTTAATAATTGAAATTTGTTATTTGTTTAATTTTTATTAACTTATTATTTTTATGTTACTTACATGAAATGACAGTTTTATAATATAATTTTTTTTCCTGCAGTAGGCCAGCTCCAATTGTGTGTTTCGTTTGGGTTAGCAATGGACCTTATCGCCCTTATTTTTTGGGTCATTGAAAGGAGCCAAGCCCAATTTCGTGAGTATATTGCAGGCCCAATGCATCTGTAGCACGAACCTTACCCTGTATCAAGTTTCGGCTGTCAAAAGCTCCACAATACAGCTCTTAAAATTAAAATTTCAACAAGAACCAGAATCTTCATTTCGGCGTTCGATTGCGCGACGGATAGATATGGCGGGAGTGCTGGAAGTACAAAAGAGACCGGGAGGACGGCCGTTGGGCCCCCCTCCGAGAGGTCCTCCTCCTCTTCAGCCAGTTGATCGTGAAAAGGTATTGCATAAGCATACTATTCTTTTTCTAGTTTTTTTTGATTTTTTGTCTAGGGTTTCATATATTTTACACTTAATAAGAAGCTCCAGAACGTATTTGATTATGATAACGCTTTATATATAGCTCAAATTCTAGGGTTTCAAATCCTAACTCTCCCTCTTTCTGCTCTTTCGTTAATTATATGGCTTAATTGTCTAGTTTGGTTGCTCTCGAGTAATGAATGAGGAAGAATAACTTCTTCTCAAACTTGGTTTTGTTCATCAGGCCGCTATCTACATTTGTTACCAATTTGTTAACAAGCCAGCATGAGCTACGTGTTTGATTTGCTAATTATTTTATTTTACTCGTTATTTAGATATTCTAATACTCTTCGTTTTCCCCCTCTCATTGTAAATGCAGACTTGTCCCTTATTGCTTCGCGTTTTCACGAAGGTATGTTCACTATTCTGAGTTCTTTGTCCAGAATTGTTTCCTGTCAAATATACCTTTTCAATTTGTGGAAATATACAACTTATTAAACATGTGAGAACTGACAGTTATCATTAAGAAAAGGATATGGGGCTGGGAGAGATTATCTGCTTTGCAGTGAACATTAGTATTTTGTAAAAATTGTTCTTTGAAGCTGTTGTGCCACGTTGGAATGAACACATTGCAGGCGTGATGATTAATTGTCATTAAACTCTTTTGTTGTGATCTATATAGAAATTGTAACTGAAGATTTGGCTTGTTCAATATGTTGCAGATAGGAAATCATCATTCCAAGGAAGAATTTGCAGTGAGAGGCAAGGAGCCCAAGGATGAGGTTCAAATCTATACATGGAAGGACGCCACACTTCGGGAGTTAACTGATCTGGTATGTTGATAGGGTAAATTTCATGTGGCCAGGCCTCCCTAAGTTTAAGGTTACATAACAGTATGATATTTAAATATCAATTTGTAACACAAAACTCCCCGACTTTAATTAAAATAACAGAAAAATCATTCTTATCTTTTAATAGTCAGTTTTCTGATTATAACATAACAAAATGACTTAAATACCCCTAAAAAAGAGAAAATGACTTAAATATCCTCTAAATAACCAAACCTCTCCCCACCCATCTTCTCTCTATATCCTCTCTCTTACACATCCCTTTTCCTGTCTCTCTATCTCAATCTCTCTGTCGCACACTCTGTCTCTCTCCCAATAACTCTTTCTCTCTCTCTCTACTCTCACACACACACAATCTCTCCGTCGCACACTCTGTCTCTCTCCCAATAACTCTTTCTCTCTCTCTCTACTCTCTCACACACACACACACACACACAGGTGTGCCTCAGGCTCAAGGCTCACACAAGGTGTGCCTCAGGCTCAAGCGCCTTATGCACCTAGGCGTGCGCCTTTGTTCCAGGTGCAAGGCTTTAGAAAGACATGCCTTCTTTATTTCTATCTTTAGTGAGCACTTCCATGGGCAAAAAGCATTACCACTTAAACTTGATATTTGTCGATTTATAAGAATTCTATGTTGACACACTAGGAAGTTTTTGGAATTAGTGTTGCTAGTGATAACTAGTCATCGAAATCTCATCAAATCAGCACATCCAGGGCGCAAACCTCCCATATTTACATTTTCAACGCTATTACCCTGTTATTATCTTTTTTTTTTTTTATAAAATGTTACATCTATACCTATTTTAAGATATATGCCAAAGGAAAAAAAGGAAAAGCATCACATTTATTTGACTTATATGGATTTAAAATTTTTTTTTCTAAAAAACTTTTGCACCTCATCTGGCTCAGGCACACGCTCCAATAAGCGACCCCTTGGCACCTTAGTGCGTCTTGAGCATTTGATAACTGTGTGTGTGTGTGTGTGTGTGTAGTTTCTCAATTTAGTCACCCTACAGGAACATATCACATATCAAAACAATCCAAAAAAGTACAAACAATTAACAAGCTAAATCCAAAATCATACAATAGACAATCAAATCCAAGTTCACAATCTTAGAATTCATATATAATTTCACAATCCAAGTACAAATCCAAATAAATGAAAAAGATCGAATCAACTTACACAATCTCTGAATTTACAATTAGAAAAATCAAAACCAAAAGGAGAGAGTGAAAATTGAACAAATTGGACCAAAACCCAGATACGCTAACACAGATCCACAACAATGCTGACGATAAGAAGGATAAGGGAAAAGATTGGATGTTGAAGGTTGTGGTGGCAAAGGTTTCTCCTTCGAGTCAAAGACCAGTTCAATCTTCCTCTTCTTCCTCACTTTTGTATATCCACCACTTTTATAAAGCATAGCCATAACAGTGGTAAACATCCAATTGGACAAAATTTTAGCAAAATTTCAATTTTCCTCGCTTGTTGACCTGGATCTCCCAGCAGCTGCAGTTGTCAGCCTCAAAATTCTTATGGAGGGTGGATTTCTCAACGACTTTGATGGCGTAGGGTGTTCGAGCTCATGGGTCTGTTGTCTTGTCGTGAACTAGAAACATGGTGCCTATAGTTCCTTTGGTGGTGGTGTGCCCATTTTCTGAAAAGAAATGGAGAAAGATGAATTTGAGAGAGAGAGAGTGGGGTTTGGAGATGGAGAGAGAGGGTACCTCCTAGTCCCCTTTTCTTCTTTGTTAATTTCAATACTTTGTCTTCAAGGTGCTTGTGATGGCTTGTGACTGATCCTCCTCCTACCCGATCTGGATTTCAACAAATTCCACATTGATCGGCAGTTTGAGTTAAATAAATACAAAATGAGCAATAGAGAAGGGGGAGAGGGGTAGTGTAAGGGGTCTTTTTTTATGCCATGTCAACAAAGTGACTGGGAATCTGTTATAATATGTAAAAAGGGTTTTTACTGTTTTTTATATTAAAGTCAAGGGGGAGTTTTGTATTGCAAATTAAAATTGTCACGTCAATAAATTAACTGGGAAACCTGTTATAATAGGTAAAAAACATTTTACTGTTATTTAAATTAAAGTCAAGAGAGAGTTTTGTTTTACAAATTAAAATTTTGGTACCACCTTGTCATAGACCCCTAGTTCAGGGATGATAGGTGAAATTTACCCTATGTTGATATGAGGTGCCATTACTCTGCAAAAATCTATTGGGAAGCATCTAGTATTGCATAGAGTTTTATTTCTATTGACTCATTATTATATCTGGTGTGTCTGAATTTGTGATTACAGTGGCACTGTTTCTGAATGCTATAACCTTGTTTCCATGACTGCTTTTGCTGTGCATGGCTGCATGCTTTTGCCATATCTTCTGAAAATTCCTATTTTTATGTTTGTCTCGATTATCTTTGTGCTTTGTAATTTTGGTCAGAGTCTTTTTGGCTTAATACTTAATCTGACCTGTTTCACAGGTCAAAGAGGTGGCTCCAGCAGCAAGGAGAAGAGATGCAAGATTGTCCTTCGCTTTTGTATATCCTGACAAAAATGGCCGCTTTGTGGTGCGAGAGGTCAGTCACTCTCCCTTGCTCCCTCGATTTCATTGTCATATAGTCACATATCATGTGCATGTTCAGATCCCCTAATTTTTCTCTCTTACATTCCTCCCCAAACCCTATGAGACTGAGAAGACATAAAAGAAAGAAAGAAAATAAGATGTCTACTAGTACTAGGTGTGAAAATAAATCTTAATACAGTACTATATTATTAATATGAGCAATCTGAGCTGGTTGAGGTATTAGTAACACAAAGTTCTGATTGCGGAAAACTCCGTTGCTTCATGAAGGTTGGAAAGACCTACTCTAACAGAAATGGGAAATTAGATGATGGCAAAGCATTGGCTGAGCTGGGCTTCCAGGTAAAAGAGGATAACTCTTTTTGGCCTCATGTACTAGTCTAATCTAATTCACATATTGGATTTGGGACTAACATGCGTTTCACTTTTGCAGATTGGAGATTACTTGGATGTTGCAATTCTATAGTGAAGTTATTTATTTTTTGCCGTTTTTAATGTGTTTTAGGGCGGTGCACCATTAGGATGATTTGGGATATCAGTTTATGCCTGAGAAGGAAGGGACTATTGCTATGATGGTACCAGTGTTCTATTTGCCAAAGTAGTTAGAAAATTAAAAAGGGATGAGTGTCGGCGAATCATTATAAGTAAACAGGTAGTGGTATTTTCCATTACATCAGAACACTCATTAATGTATTTTGACATGAAGCTTGAGCTTTATTTGGAGTTTGTAAAGCTATTGATGTAAGTTGTGATCTTATAACCTAAGGATCCAAACTCATCCTATAGGTTCTATTGTAAATGTATCAATAGAATTTTGTTGTGGGCTTTCCTGTTTTCATTTTTTCCCCTTCACATGTTGCATCACTCCTCGTGAAATAGTTATTTCATGAAGAATATGACATGAAATGGCACGCCAACAAAAATTAGACATGTAGGCAAACGCAAAATTTTTTTTGAACTGCATGATTGTTACAATTTTATGAGATCCATCTCGATGTGCCACAATTTTTTTTACTTTTGATCATATTACACCAACATCGTAATTTTTGTAATTTTATGTAGGGTATCCTATATCAAATAGCTAATGTATAATATAATAGCTGACTTATAATATAATTACCTTCTTTGATAGCACTTCAGCTTCTGTCTTACGGTAAAAAAAACGTAATCTCTTGAAAATTTCAAGAGCATTTGTAAATTATTCGTCCATTTTGTGGTCATTGGGGCCCATTAGGATATGATATCCTTAATGATGAGATTAGTTTCCAGTTCACCTGCGAAGTTAACCGGATCTGATCTAATGGTCTTTGACTTTTGTGCAATCAAAATGTCTCCATCCATCTGTACATTATATTCAAATTCAGTTGATGGTTACTTAATTGACGTTTTGAGGTTCGAAAATGAAATTGCCTTTCTTCATACTTATTTATATTTGATCAAGAATAATTTTTGTAATTAAAATTTTAGATTCATTTTAAAGGATAAAAATTTTAAACAAAGTTATTAGAAAATCTTTATATAACCTGTTAATAATGGTAAAGTACAAAATCTCTCAATACTTTTATTTATTTTATAAAATCAGTCGATAGAGAACGCCGATTATCATCTCTTTATTGTTGAACAAAGAAAGAAGATAAATGGGGGGCAGATAATGTTTAGCTGGAGGGCTGGTCCAGAAAATGCAATGAAAACGACATCGTCTACGTCAGTTCCGCTTTTCTACTTTTATTTGTTTTTTTTCTTAAATTAAAAATAAAAGGATAAAAAATATATCAGTAATCACGCGCATCAGTTGCTAAAAAAAAAACATAGCCGCATCAGTGAGAAGCAAAATTCCGAAACCAATACTAATCTAACAATATCTCGGTTGTTTTCACAAAAGAAATCCAATCCTCATCCGAGAGTTGGCTTTAATCATAAGTCTTTACTTTCTCTCTGCATTCCTCTGCTATTACACGTTTTCTTCTCTCTCCGTTTCCACTTTCTTTTTTGTTCTTATTTGTTGCTTAACGATGGACTTTCGCTAGATCTCTTCTCAATTCCTCTTGTAATTCTTATTTCCACTCTTTTCTCTCTCTCTCTCTCTCTCTCGCAACTCCTCCCTTCCTTGTTATATAAGTTTTAGGTTTTGATTCGGTCTTCATTTTAGGTTTTTGATAGGCAATGGCGTTGAAGCGGGGATTATCCGCTGCCGGTAGCCACAGGAACCGAGGCGGAGGCGGTGGATCTAGATTGCCTATTGCCCTTGTCATTTTCTTTTCTGTTCTGGCGCCGTTGATTTTCTTTGTTGGCCAAGGTCTCTATACAAGTGCTTCTATTGGTTAGCTCTCCAAGCCACTTCACTTATTCATTTCAACATTTTAATATGTATTTACTAGATCCCATTTTTCCTTGGTTGAATTATTAATAGTTGCGAATTCTTTAACGTTGGAATTATGCAATATTTGCCAATAAAATTAAAAATGAACTCAATAAATATTTGTTTCAGTTTGTATCTCGTGGCATTGATTTACTATTATTTTGTTTTGATTATTGCTCTAGCTGCTTTTGAGGATGAACAATATCCCCTGTAGCTATGAAAGCACACCCACAACGCTACTTGAGAGAATGTTTTATCTTGCCCTTCTTTGATATGGATCCCAGTCTTCATTGAGACTGAAATTTCTACGAACTTTCTTTTCCTTTCAATCTTCGTTTTCCTATGTCTATCTGCACCTCTGCCTCTAGCTAATATACAGACATTATGACATTATAGTTGCTTCATCTGTAGAATGTGGAGAAAATGCGTATCATTTGTTATTTTATGGCATTTATATTGTCTTTGCTTATATTTCAATTTTTATTACGTATGAATCGTAATCTGAATTGTTGCAATACATATGGCCCTTCTCCTTCTGTGAAGGGCAGGACTCAATTGATTCTGGCATTCTTTTCTGGTCTGTTTGCTCTGATGTAGTTTGTTTATTAAGAGGAAAAGAACAAGGCAAGAGAGCTTGTTACTTTCTTCTCCAGGATGGGAACTCTTTTACATATTGCCTTCTTGGCATGTTGGCATGGACAGTTTACTTTTTCCCTGTGTGTATATGCAAGTGCATGTTTGTCTCAGTGTCAGACAATGCACATTGTGAACAGCTTACTCTTTTGCTTTGTGTATCTTGGGCATATGAACATCATGAACAGGTTGCTTTTTGACATGCCCTTGTGCAATGTGCTTTATGACTTGTGAGTCATTTCCAAGGACCATTGTTCATATCTAACAGTCCTTCAAGGATTTTATGCTTTTAATATGTTTATATGTGTTTGGGATTTTTTTTTCAACATTTTAAGGGTGTTTTTTACGTGAGAATCTTTCCTAGTTAAATATAATATTCATCCAAGAATTTTTAAAGTAAAATGATTGACAAAACATAGTATTGTGTGAGAGAAGGTGTACAGGAGACTTCCAAACCTCGTGCTTTTTAGAGAAAAAGGAGAGAAGATAGGGAGGGAGAAGGTGCTTATAGAGTTCCAATAATAGAGGCCAAAATTTTTTTGGCAAAGAAAAAATGTTGAAGGCAGTGGTCAATCAGTTTAATTCCCTTCCTACAAATAACATTGGAGGGTGGATTGAACATGGGATTCTTCTGACACTTTGACTATGGTCTTTTGTCCCAAAAGAAGGTTTAATGGTTTTAATGTACTTCTATTTTTCTATGATTGGCAAAATGGTGTTAGTGTCAAAAAGATGACTAGCCTCTAGATTCTAAAGTTTCCAGCTTATATTTTTCCAAGTTTTGCTATTCCTTTTCATTGTGATCACAATCCAGTTAGATTAGTATTTGTTATTGGACTACACTAATAAATTTGTGTAACATGTTATAATGAATTTTCTTACATCGTTGAATTCTTTCAATAATCCCTATTATTTGCTGTGGGGAGCCTAGACCTCAACATATTTGTGGTTATATATTCTGCTGCTTATCATTGTATTTCCTGGTTTGGGAGCAGGCATTTGAATCTGCCTCGTTTTCATCCTTTTTACTCCCCTCCTGTGACACATCCATTTGCATGCATGCACACAGACCCACACTCACTCTTTCTGTAATGAACATTTATGGTATGTAATATGGTTAATTTGCTATTTTAGTTAAGCTTCAACTTGTTTTGATTTGCATTGTTATTTTACCTGTGGAACTTCAGTTAAATTGAACCAATTTTTTTAGTCATCTTTTAAATCAGGAGTGTATGCCTGAATGGTCTTTTGTTTTGCTGATTTCTTTGCTGTGGCTTTGAGTCCTGTGATGAAAGTGGTTATTATTGCATGTGCAGATCAAAGTAAAATTCCAGTTCTTTTTAATAAGCAGGTAGCTTCTTCAAACCGTTGTCATCTTATAGTTGTTAAATCTTAGATAGCAGGTTGTACATGCTTTATTCTGTACTAAAAAAGAAAAAGTTGGTTGAGTGTTTCAGGACTTGGATTGGAGAGAACGGCTGGCCTTGCAAAACATTAAATCCCTTCTCTCAAAAGAAGTAAGTGCAAGTAGGTGATAATTTGCTTGTGAGAAGTCTATATTTGTTAATTCTTTGAAGTGGTATGGTGTGCTTTTATTTCCACATTTTAATACAGTCTACTAATTAAACCCCTCTTTTAGGTCATTGATGTTATCACAGCCAGGACAACAGATTTGGGGCCTTTAAGTCTTGATTCTTTCAGGAAAAACAATTTATCAGCTTCATGGAAAGTTATAGGGGTAGAGACGCCTGTCACCACATCTGAGGTGAGGACAATTATATCATGCTCTGGCTTGAACCTGATGCAAACTCCTATATCTTCTGGACCATGTTTTTCCGTGTAAAATTCACGTCATTCAGTTTCTTGTTTTTGGTGGTTTTGGGTTGTCATCACTTTTATAGCCACAAAGAACAGCAAGAGTCACTAAGCAAGAAGCACCAAGGGGCAAAGGGGACGACATCTCTGGTAATAGTATTTTTGTCAATTGACCATTTGCAAATGGTTCTGGACTGCATTTTGATTTGTTACTAATTTGTTTGCTCCCTGCAGATGATCATTCTCAATTCATTGACACCCCTGCAAAACTAGCTCGAAGGGTAAGTATCATCCTTGTACGCATTAATAGCAGTTACCCGGTTTATTCTGCATTCTTGCATGTGTCTTAAGGCCTAGTATAATCCATAGAGTTAAACTAGGAAATATTTAAGGACTTCCAACTTAGTCATGCATCTGCCAGTGTCTGAATTATAACTTTCATTTTTCGAGAGATTATGCAGCAATTGAGAGAAAAAAGACGGGAAAAGCGTGTGGCTGACTTGGTGCGGCAAGATAATGAAGCGATTTTAAAGCTTGAAAATTCAGCCATTGAACGCACTAAATCAGTTGACACTGCAGTTCTGGGAAAGTACAGTATATGGCGGAAAGAAAATGAGAATGAGAACTCTGATTCAACAGTACGCTTAATGCGGGATCAGATGATAATGGCAAGGGTATATATCAGCATTGCAAAGATGAAGAACAAGCTTGACTTGCTCCATGAACTACAGATTCGGCTCAAGGAGAGTCAGCGTGCCCTAGGAGAGGCAATGGCTGATTCTGATCTGCATCACAGGTAGGACAATTTTGGATATCACTATCCATGAGTGTGTTCTATAATCTGCATACTTTGCCCCTTTTCATGTTGAATGTTGGTAGTTATTGCTTTTTTCCCCCTCCAGATTTTAATGTGCACATGATTTATGTTTAGTGCACCTGAGAAAATGAAAGCTATGGGCCAAGTTCTGTCAAAAGTGAGAGAACAATTGTACGACTGCAAGTTGATCACTGGAAAGCTCAGAGCGATGCTTCAAACAGCAGATGAGCAAGTTAGGAGCTTAAAAAAACAGAGCACATTCCTGAGTCAGTTAGCTGCGAAAACGGTTCCCAATGGAATTCATTGCTTGTCTATGCGCCTAACAATAGAATACTATCTCCTTCCTCTAGAGAAGAGAAGGTTCCCTAGAAGTGAGAATTTTGAAAATCCTGATCTTTATCATTATGCTCTCTTCTCTGACAATGTCCTGGCTGCATCAGTAGTTGTCAACTCAACCATCATGAATGCCAAGGTGATTTCTGAGTCTGTGATATGAGTGCTGTTCCATTCCAAAATGAAAAACAACAAATTGACTCTCAATCACATTTCTGTTTTTCTGAAGGGAGATCTGAGTTCAAACACTTCACTCTTTTCTGATATTCAGATGTATTTTTGTTTGTTGCTTAAATACTGCAGGATCCTTCCAAGCATGTGTTCCATCTTGTTACTGATAAGCTTAACTTTGGAGCTATGAATATGTGGTTTCTATTGAACCCTCCTGGAAAAGCCACTATCCATGTTGAAAATGTTGATGAATTCAAGTGGCTTAACTCATCCTATTGTCCAGTTCTGCGGCAGCTTGAGTCTGCTGCAATGAAAGAGTATTACTTTAAGGCAAATCATCCAACCTCGCTTTCATCCGGTTCTTCAAACTTGAAGTATCGGAACCCAAAGTATCTTTCAATGCTGAACCACCTGAGGTTCTACCTTCCACAGGTCTATCCCAAGTTAGATAAGATCCTGTTTCTCGATGATGACATTGTTGTTCAGAAAGATTTAACTGGATTATGGTCAGTAAATCTGAATGGAAAAGTGAATGGGGCAGTGGAAACCTGTGGTGAAAGCTTCCATCGGTTTGACAAGTACCTAAACTTCTCAAATCCTCATATTGCAAGAAACTTTGATCCAAATGCTTGTGGGTGGGCATATGGGATGAATATTTTTGATCTTAAGGAATGGAAAAAGAGGGATATCACTGGCATATATCACAAGTGGCAAAACATGGTGAGTTCTTGAATCTGCATTTAGAGTTCTTGTTATGTCTCTTTTGGCATACACAGTTTCTTTTGTGGCATTTTAAAATGCTGTGCTATGGATGAAACAGCAAGCATGCCTAGTCAATCCTACGTATCACACTTTTAGTGCTGCTTGAATTAAGTTGGTATTTTCGGCTTGAAATTGGTGCTAAGTAATGATTGTATCATATTTACTTCTGTGAATTAAGTGGTAACTCCCGGGTACAATTTTTATTTTGTTGCTATTACAATCTGTTGGAGGTAAATTTGTAGGCTTTCCGTTTTGAACAGCAAAAAAGCATGTATAATGCCCTTGTATTCTGAATTCCTTTTATCATTTGTTGCATGTCAGAATGAAGATAGGGTACTTTGGAAGCTTGGAACATTGCCTCCAGGCCTGATTACATTTTATGGTCTGACACATCCACTTGAGAAGTCATGGCATGTGCTTGGTTTGGGTTACAATCCAAGCGGTGATCGGTCAGATATTGAAAATGCAGCAGTTATCCACTATAACGGCAACATGAAGCCATGGTTGGAGATAGCAATGACAAAGTACCGGTCATACTGGACCAAATACATTAAGTATGATCATCCATACCTTCGAAGCTGCAATCTAAGTGAATGAGAATGCAACTAGGATACAACCCAAATGGTCTTCCTGTCTCTCTGTGCAAAATTAAAGGTCAGTTGATTGATTAAGCACACGAGAAGGAATTCAGTTGAATTTTCTGTACTGCAATTCCTTCTTATCCCACATTGTTTATTCTTCTTTGTAATTCATTAAATTTGTTTGCACTACTTCTCATCCATTTGAACTAGGTGATAGATAATATGCATTGATGAGCTGTAAAAAACCCTACGATGTAGTTCTTTTCTTCCCCTCTCTCTCTATATTTCTTCACAGCCATGTTCACTTTTGGACGGGAATAGTCTTCATGTAAATGTGAATGTTATGTATTCTTTTGACAATGATCTGCTAATATCATGAAATTTCTGCCTTCCAACACATTCTCAACTTCTAAATCATGTCTAGAAAGGGTGTATTTTTATTTTTTTTATTTTTTTGGCAAATCGGTTGAAATCAAATGGAAACTATATTTCTTTGCACAACAGTTAAATAGTCCATCTCGAAGACTATCTGTGAAGTACTGAGTTCGAGTTTGGTGGAGCCAAATGAATAAAAAAGAAAGATACAGGTGTGGACAACAAATATTATTGCCACCATCGTTGTTGATCAATAAATCTTCTGCGTACAGTAAAAAAAAAAAAGAAAGAAAAACACATACGATATGCGTGAGTGGAGTGAAATGAAACAGGCTGCCCTCGTAGCATCTATTTATTTTTATTTTGATCTTTGGCCTACTGTACAATGATAAAACCAAATGCCCGATAAGACATTGGCTCCTATTTCTGGAAACCGTCGGTGTATTACCTGATAATATTTTTTTTCAAACTATTTGGTTGACACCTGTGATCTTATTGGCGGAGATACAGGAGAGAAGAAAACGCAACCGAGTGTCAGAGATTTCTTCAATTATAACATGCTGATATTATTAATTGTGAAAGTTTTGGCGAGTTAAATTTGTTTGAAATATCTCCTTTTCCTCTAATTCCCGTATCTTGCACAGGCGTCCTTTTTAATTGGTCCACTTTCCTAAACCTGCTTTTAATCTTTCCATCTTTTTTGCACTGTGAAAGTTATCATCATCATCATCATCGCTGCTCCCCATTTTCTTCATGACTGATACCCCCACCAAAAGCCACTGAATTGAATTCCCTTGCCAAACTAAGCATGTACGGATGTATGGTGGTGAAAATGGCTTTGATATTTTTGGACAAATTAGTGTTAAAGTAATCGATTTGTCTCGAGAATCTCCTCTAGATAAATTCCAATTTCATGGGCTCCTATTTATTGTTGTTACTATTATTATAAAACCTGCTATCTAGGCGGGAATCATGTGCTTCCCTACTTTTACTAGGAAGACTCGATCACTGACAAGCGATCATCTTTTCTATTTGCTTTTGGATGCAACTGTGTTGTGTCTCGATCAATTCTCGAGCAGGATTTGTTGGCAGATCTTTTTTATAGATTCATTAGGTAAATTATAATTCACTACTTTCTTTTCTCGGATATGACTGCAGAGAGCGCATGCACATATGCGGACAGAATTTTTAGTAGCTGGACCTTTTAAAGATTAGCTATTTATAATTTAACAATAATTTTAAAAAGTTAAAACATTTGTCAAATAATTAAAAAAATATAACAAAATGATACTCCTATAATTATTTTGTTAAAGTTTATATAATATTTCATATATTATGTTTTTGTAGGGATTTAATTATTTTGTGTAATAGATGAAAATATTACAAAATATTATATTTTCATATATTACATTTTTATAGAGATTTAGTTATTTTAAAGTTAATTATTACAATAAAATTAATTATGAAAATAATTAAATCTTTATAAAAATATAATATATGATAATATTATAATAATTTTTAATAAAATAATTATAGGAGTATTATTTTGTTAGATTTTTTTTTTTAATTTTTTGTCTGATTTTTTTAACTTTTTAAAATTATTGCTAAAGTATAAATAGCTTTCGGTCCACATATACCCAAAGGCTTTCTATAGCCATAGCCTTTTTTCTTCGCACCATTGCATCCTGCTTGAGGTTGAGGATAGTATAGTACCAATTTTCTTTTCCTTGCAAGTGCCCAATAGTAAGATGCTCGACAGAAATTATTCATCAACTAGCTAATGAACGTTTTCTTGGCGATAAAAGTTCTTCTAGTGCTATCGTCCAATCACAAGATGTTTTTAATTTTCGGCTGACTGGTGGCACAATTTCAATTTGCAACTCACAAAATGTTTATTAGGATTAATTAATTAATAAGTGTTAAGCACAGTTGTAAAGCTCATTGCGTTCTCAATGGGAGATCTCATGTTCGATTTTTGGAGAAGGCATTGAGATGAGCAGCCATGAACCTTGAAACTCTGAAGGAATTAGTATTCTTTAGACCATAAAACGGAAATAATTAGAGAAAACAGAATCTTTCAATTTCATATGATCTATTAGTTGTATTCTTAGTATTAGTTTAACAATTCTCATTATGTTTAGTTCTCGAATGAATATTCTTGCTTTGCTTTCGATCATTGAGGTCTTTAACTTCTTCCCTTGAATGGGGATTTGCTCTTGTATCATACTGTTGACCCCATGAGCTAAAAGGAGTATAAATTTTGATGATAACAAAGATTAACTAGAATCAAACTAATATTATTTTAAGTATTGTGGTTCTTTAAGAATAAAGAAAAAGATTTATGGAGTTGATGATAAACTTGTGTTTTAAAGAAAAGTTAACATCCTAAGATAATACAAGATGAATCAAAGACAAAGAAGAAAGAAAATGTTACCTTCCAAGCTGCATTGAAGATCAAAATTGAAGGTATATAGTTTAGAAGTGAGTTTAAACTTTAAAGATTACTTGTAAAAAAGATTTGAGGAGTAGAAGCCAATGATACTTATTTTTAATCCATCAAATTCTTATCCTAAGTTTTCAAAACTTGTTTTGAATCATCAATAGCCTAAAAGTATTTTATTATAATTTGGTGTAAAGTTTTAAAGTTTTTAAAGTTATCTAGAAAAGTTTTCCTAGTATGCTGACTGGTTTGCTACTGGTTCTGATTTGCTAACTGGTTTGCTAACTGTCTTAACTCTGCACAATATCGCAGAAAACGATAAAATAACCCTATTTTCTTGAAATTTAAAATTGTAACTGTTCAAATAAGTTCTCAAACGGTAAGAAATGATCCAAAGCTATAAAAACACTTACCCTTGGCCATTTTGCACTTAATGAAAGCCTCTCTACTGTTTCTAACCTTTTAAGATCATTAAAGCTTTCATTCAAAGCGCTCAAATTGTTTTTATTGCTCATCATTGGCTTACCTACTCATCTCTTCTTTATAGATTCTATTGTATTGAGTGAGATTGAGTTTCAAACACCTTCTTAGCATTTATGAGAGGTCATACAAGCACCTATTGAAGCTTGATTGTGAAAAGTGTTTAGGATAACACTTGGTAGAAGTGTTAAGCTACTTGTAAAAGCTTTGGTGTGAAGATTTGTAAAGAGCTTTTGTCTCTTGCCTTTAAAAGAGAAGATTAGTAACGTGAAGACTCAAAGTGGGATCTTTGAGAGAGTGGATGTAGGCTTGTTAGGTCAAACCACTATAAAATTCAGTATTCAATTCTCTCAACCTTTACTCTTTAAATTTATGCATATTTATTTCTGGTTGAATTATTTTTATTAAGTTGAGAATTGATACTGTTTACTGTCAACACTGCTGCAAATTGAAAAATTCTATTTACTGTTGAATCTACTGATATCTGATATAATTTGCCTACTGCTATATCTGCGGTCAACTGATATATTCTGTTTACTGCTTTGTTTGATGTGCTGTGATTTTATTCAGATTACTGAAACTTTTACTGCGTGCTAATATATTCTGTTAGATCAGTATACTGAATGCATATGAGCCAACTCTATATCAATTAATTATTTGAACAGTATCACACACATTTCAAAGTAGAAAAATTAGGTTGAACTAAACTGTAATTTTTTAAAGGTTTTGAGTAAGAATTGAAAAATTATTTTAAATCTAATTCACCCCCTCTTGGACATATTTTGAGACATCATATACCTTGATGGGTGGGTAAGAATCTATGGACTCCTGCAACTTGTTAGGTTTTGTGCTCTTTCAATTGGGTATTTTGAACTTGGAGAAGAGATTAGCATTATATCTTTAAGGTCCTTAACTCAGTCTACCTGAAAAACATGCAGATCTTCTATCAGCCATTTCCATCATACTTGTAAATTTGATCTTTCGCAATTTGGCCAATTTACCTGAGGATAAAAATTATCCGAATGGATCCATAGCTCATGTGAGTTTTGAAGTGGTTTGTTTTAATAATATTTTTTGTAGAAAAGAATTCTCTAAATTTCAACTCCAAACGGATTCTACAATGCATTAAATATTAATTATTATTAAAATTAATATAATAAGAGTACCATTTTCTTACTAAAAATGAAAAATAAAAAATGGAAAAAATATCAACCTTAATAAGTGATGTATATATATTCATGATCGAATAACGTACGGATTTGTAGGGTTCTTGGGCTGGACAAGATTTGATTGTCGTACGATCCTTAGCTTTTTGTAGAGCAACAAAAGTCACATTTAATGACCCTTCGAAAAGGGTCCGATGTTTGATCCACGTTCTCCACATGTTATGTGGTGACTGGTAATGGAAATTAACGAAAGTACTCCACTGATTGATTTGTGGATTCCTATAATATAAAAGGTGATTTTTCTATGTACTGTTTTAATTTCTAATCTACACCATGGAAATGATGAGAGGAGTATATTTTCTTTCCTATGCAAATTTTTAGCCATCAAAATGACAGTTATTGTCCTAACCTTCCAACATTTTGAGCTCTATATACTACAAATAAATTCAGTAATAGTTAAGTTTCGATTTTAAGCCATTGCTCAATATAAGATATTAAATTGACTCAGAATTAAAATCACTAATTCTTCAGTCCATTATTTTCTTTCTCTAAATTTTGAATTGGTACAATTATTATGTTGGGACTAAATTGGAATCGTTAGTTAGTTACACTTGTTAGCTAGAATTGATTTGTAATTTAGAATCAATCAAATAATATAAAAATTTCTATCTCTATCTCTCTTCTTCTTCCCTTTCTCCTATTTTCTTTTCTTTTCCTCCATTTTTCTGTTTTGTTGTGATAGAATAAGAAGCCAATTAGTCATAACAAAAAGAAAAATGGAGAAAAAGGGAAAAAAAATAGAAGAGTGAGAAAAAAGAATAAGAGAGAGAGAGAGAAAGAAAGAATTTAGAGAGATAAATTTTATTGTATTATTTGATTGATATTTAAAATTACAACTCAATTCTCTATTTATCAGTTAGCTAAGTAACTAATGTAACTAACAACTTTAACTTGATTCTCCACATTACATAAAATTAATAATTCAATTCAGTTTGACTTTTTATTTTTTTTTTAAAAGAAGAAAAAATTAAAAAAAAAATCAACGGTGGAATTGTTGTAACATGAATCAAATTATAGAATACATTGAAATTAAAATTAAATCAAAATTAAATTCAAATTGAGATTGAAGTCATCCCAGACCGCCCCATGTGGTCTAGGGAGCCACGGCCCGGAACAGTGGCCCCTAATACAGAGGCTTAATGTTACATAACAACCCTTTCAACTCTTTTGGATGCAGCCAAAAGTTCCAAGAATCAAAAAAAAAAAAAGGAAGATGGCCTACGTATAAAGATAAATGCAATATCGACACGAGTAATAATAATAATGCACATGCAAGAGCAAGACCTATCTATCGCTATAGCTATACTGTAAAACAGTCCAGCGATATTGAAGCTTGACGTAGAATTTGCTTACACCAAAATGGTTATATGCAAATATAAGGTCTAGGCCACACATGACTCGCCCTATACAAACAAAGTAGCTTTCAAACGTTCTATATATATTTGTAAATTAGGCAGCAACCTAACCACCATTTTATATATTCATTAACTTATATATTACGGTGTACGATTTACAGCTCTTTTTCTGCATGAGAGACCTACTTGCAATGGGAAATCTTCCTTAGTTTTTTAGGGTAGTTTTGCTTTTGTTTTGTTTTTCATTTTTAAATCCACACAGTTGGCATCTCTCTGTAAATCTGGAAGAGCAAATATGGACTATTAAAGCATTGTTCATTGAAGGTTTTTTTTTCCCTTTTTTTTTTATAAGATATATTTCTCCCATTCCTATGTGGATTCATGAAACTCTCACTTATTTGGAAAAATGTGTTTTTTCTGAAGGTGTGATATGTTCTATACCAGTTGCTTCCTCCCCCATAACCTTGTTAGCTTAGCTGACCTCATTTTCTGACTTCATATATATATATATATATAAAGGAAATAAAAGATGGAAGAGAACCAAATACACGACAGCTCTGATAAGAAGAAGATATTATAATTCAAGCCGCTTATATCATCAGCTTTTACGCAGTTACAAAGGCTAGGCTAGAATGAGCATGAAGAATTAGTAGAAGAAGAACTAAATAATATATGGCATGTCATGGATAATAAAGATGTTGAGTTGTTCTGATGATAAAAAATAGCATAAGAATTAATTAAACGCTAATCATTTGGAATATTTTTCTTTAAATACCCATATTTTAAAGCATTCGATTTGTATTGATTCCAAACTTTTATTGCGTGCTATCATCAAATATATTTTAATTAAGGGGCGTGGGAATGTGAGTTTTGTGCACTAAATTTTACTTTTTCTAATTATTTTTAGGAAAAAAAAATTTATATCTGAGAGATTATTTGGAATTTAAACTAATAAACAAAGAGATTTTTACATGCAGCAAAACAGAATGATCGTCGAGGCAACCAGAATCTGAGGGAGGCCAAAGACAAAAGTACATATATAGAATCCTTATTTTCTAAATTTAAATAAAGTAAAATAAAATGAAAAAGAAGCAATGGAGCCCATTTAACTCTTTATTCCTACAATTTGCTTCTTTTATTTATGTGATTCTCTCCAACACTAACACACTAACACCTAATCACAGACCAGCTGGCCTATTTTTTGGTGTTTCTGTTGCCTTTTTCTTTGAGACCCACCATCAATTCACTAGCTGATACCATTCTCTAACCTTTGAACCTCACTTTCATTTCCCAATGCCCTTTCATCAGCTTCAGCTGTTCTGTTGCAACCAGCTACTGAAGGCATCTAGGGTTTTCATATCAGCCCTGTAATGCTTCTGAGTGAATTCTAGAAGGTTTGACCATGTGAAGTCTGGGTACTTCCTTGGATTGTTGGAGTTGACCAACGTATTCGGTGGCTTCACCACCTTTTCCATGTTTGGACATAGAAAGAAAGCAAGGGATTTCCTTACCTTTTTGTTATTCACCACTGCTCTGTGCAAGCAACTCTTGAAAATGCCATTTGATAGAGCCTGAAAAACCACAAGCTTCTTCAATTAATATTTCAGTACCTGTAGCAACTAGGGTTACCAAATTGGTTTAGCTTAAACCCTTTTTAGATTATATGAAAAGAAGAAAGAGGGAGAGAGAGAGAGAGAGAGTATAGTGACTAGGATTGCTCAATTATCACACCTCACAACCTCAGGATAATCTTAGGTGGGGTCACGGGGTCGAAGTCTAGACCATTACCTTGTTACGACAAAATTGATGCAGAAAGTATAGTGGTGATCTTACCATGAATGTGTCACCGATATTGACAACAAAAACTTCAGGATCCGGACGAACGAATTGCCATTTTTCATCGACGAACACTTGGAGGCCACCAATTGCATCCTGATGAAGGATTGTTAAGGAAGTGGGGTCACAGTGAGGCCCAGTTCCGAGAGTTAAATCCGGTTTTTGGCAGGGAGGATAGTGATTTAATCTCATCATGGAATCATTTCCTTCGAAGAATTCTCTGAAGAATTCTCGGCCAACTCCTAGACTGAATCCCAAAAGCTCCATAATCCCAAGGGATAGAGTGTTCATGGCTTCACAGTATTCTTGGTACACGTTCCTGTTAAAAAGGGAGGGGGAAAAACATTGTGAAGAAAAAAGAACTGAAATTTGAGTACACTGTTAGTTTGGAATAAAATGGTGCTTTGTTCTTACCCAAATTGTTTGAATTCTTCTCCCATCATCTTCAAGAAGTATTCTTGGACAATGTTGGAGAACTGATCATCATCAGAATATCGAAAAGAAAGTGTTTCTTTCCATGGAAGTTTAGAGGAGAACCTGCCAGTGAAGCTACTAGCATATCCACAGTGGTCTCCTATCTTTCTCTGAGCTCTTTGCTTCTCTGCTAGTGGCATGCCAAAGAACATGTCCATGTACTCATGAGCTTTAGCTATAAGCTGCGAATCAATTCCATGATTAACAACTAGAAAGAATCCATGTTTCGTGCATGCCTCATTAATGAGCAGAGAAGCTTTCGAGACAGCCGAAGGGTCTCCAGACAGGAAGCCTCCCAAGTCAATAGGAGGGATTACAAGCTCCGGAGACTCAAGGCAGGGTTTCTCATGGTCAGGCCAAATGAACTGAGAGGGTATGTTGGATTGGTGTTGAAGAATGGAGGCGTCAAAAACAAAAGGTTCTTGTTGTTCAATTTTTGGTTCGTGAGTTGGGTGAGGAGGTTGAGCAGCTAGATGCATTGCCATGTTTGAAGTACAGAGATCAATTGACATGTAATGCAATATTTTGGTCAATGAGAGGGAAAGAGAGAGTTTAATAAGAAGTAGAGAGGAAGGGGAGAGAAAAGCCAAGGCCGTTCTATGGGAAGGTCGGTTAACCAAAAAATATTGGAATCTTATTGTTTTCACTGTTGCGTCATTCTTCTCTTATGCTGGCTACTGGCTAGTCTCATAACTTTGTCTTTTTTACTCATATCCTTTTAGTTCTAGCTACTAATCCTATTAATTATATGCCTAATCCTTCAGCTAATTATGAAATAAAAATCCTATTAATTAGATATCATTAATTTTTGAATTATTGACTCTGCACTACACTCCACATCTTCAACGATGTTGTCAATTATTTTTAAATTAATTAAAAGAAGAAAAAGTGTAGTAAATCCATAAATAATGAACCAAAAATTACAAGTTATTCTAGAAAAGGTGTTGATATTTTTTGTTTTTTTGGTAACTCTAAAATGTTGATATTATTGCGGCTTACAGAAGATGACACAAATATCATGGTAGGCGAATGACTTTCATAAACCTATTTTCTCAAACTACCCACTAAAGTTAACTGGACAATTGATATAGGAAAAATAACAATAAAACTTTCTAAAATAAAATTAAACTTAATTTCAGGATAATATAGATTTTCACATAATAAAAATCTCTTACTTTGAGAAAAAAAATCCTAATTAATCCTAAATAAAATATCTTCTCCATCTCTGATGCTAGAAAGAAAAGAAAGAAATGAAATGTATGGATGGTTAGCTATTTATAAATGGGTTTAATTACAGATTATGTTGAGAACCATGAAAGGAAAGAAAAGAAAAGAAAAGGACCTAAGAGAAAGAAGGATTCCGATTAAATTCCCACCAATACTGGTTGATAAATATACAAGTTACTCACACACGCTTCATCACTTATATATATATATATATATATATTTGTTTGATCGAATACGTGTGTGATGGGCGTATAACTGTGGAGATACATATATATACTCTTGTATCACATTATTCACCTGTCTTGGGTCGATTCGCCGAGTCCCATCAACCCCTTTGCAGTGGTGAAGAAAGTGGGAGATAACTATTTCACTTCATGAGTGATAGACATATAGCTCAAGTCAAGTAAAACAATGTGTAATTTCTCTTTTCCTCTTCCCACTTTCCTATTTCTCCTTTTTTTTATCCCTAATTATAAAAAGTAAATTAGGGATAATTTTATGTCAAGCTTAGTTTGATCCACAACATATCATTTGTCTAGTAAATTCAGGTTCGAGTTCCTTACTAAAAAAATATATAATTTTATGTTCCTTTCCATAGTTGATTTCTACAATTTAAAAAATAATTAAAGTTGATTGGTTATGTATTAAATAAATGATATTGTTAATTTTTTTTTTAATATCAATTTTTGATTTGTTAGCAATACATATAGTGGGTTCTTAAAAATATCTTTTGTTGCAGTGCCTTTTAAACGTGTGCATATATAATCATGTTTGTGTTCATCACTTTGTGTGGTGAAACTCAGAAAGGAATTGCTATTTTAATTATTGCACATTAAATTAATAAAATTATTTTATGAAAATATAATTATAAATAATTGCTCTTGAATTAAGTATATATAGATGCATATTAAGTTTGTCTCCTTTAGCTGAATCTACGTACATAATAACATAATGTGCATGAAATGAACTTGGTGTATCTGTATATATGTATATATGAAAAACCAAGTTCTAATGAATTGGTAGAAGAAATAAAATCACACACATGGAACCAACAAGATATCGTATTTTTTTCGCATCAAAAATACCAGAAAGTGAAAGGCAGGCCAACTCGAGAGACCAGATCAATTAAACAAACAAAAAATTTGTATGAGATTTCAATCATGCAATTTGCATATAATAATATTATGATCATATCTGTCTCAATATCAATCATACATTTTGCATATTCCTCTGGTCTACTTATTTAGATTGGATACTTTTGATTGCTTAAACCACAAATCTATATGGAATGCTACTAGCAGTATGTACCTCATCTCCCCCTTGAAAAGACGACTCCACTTAACCAAGAGAAGACGCCATATTAAGGTCCTAATTAATTAATTAACCATATCTATAATATGTATACTTAATATATATATATATAATATAGTAATTGAACAAATTATAAAAAGCATGAAATAAAATATATATCATAGTAAATTTCACAAACAAAATATTAGTACACTTAATTATTTTATTGAACATTAATTAATTAGTTAATTGTGGATGAGATGATAGCTAGGTAGATTGTGCATGATGGGGGGAAAAGCATTTCTTGAAACACGAATATGATACTTAATAATATAAAAAAAAAAAAATATACTAACAATATCATTACATTTGGAAGCTTAATAGAACTATATATCTAAGACATGCATTATATAATATTCTGTTTTGGTAAGCAACAGCTGCTGTGGCTTGTGGACCAATGGATTGGACATTTGTTGTCTTGAAGGAATCAACAAAGGAGAACACTATTAAAAATAGGTGGAATTAATGCTTACTTCAATTTTGCACTATCATCCCATCGATCATCGAGAGTTTACTTAAATTTATATGATAGAAGAACTTCCACGTCTCATTTTCAATCTATGTGATTGGAAATTTATGGGGTTTTCCTTTTTTTTTTTAATTATTTAATACACTTAATTATATAGCTTTTCCATCTTTTATTATTATTTCTACCTTATAATGAAATGAAAATGAAGTTTTACTTCATTATATAGTTTTTAATACGCTTAATTACTAAGCTCTGTTATATATATATATATATGAATCTCAAATAATTATGAATTTAAATTTAAGTAAAAAAATATAACATTTAAAAATCTACTTAAAATATATATATATATATATAATTAGTATATTTTTTCAGGCGTACGATTGAATTGTAATTGTTGTTATTATTGTATAATGTGATTTGATAAATGCTTGATGTCGTTAATGTATATTAGATAAAGTAAAATAAAATAAAAGCTGAGGCTGAACCTGGTGCATTAATTCAAAACCATCAGATTCAAAAGCTAAAGAACGAAAGAAACAACAAAGATTGCATGCTTTGCTAGCGATTTCCACAAAGTTCAATAAACATCCCTTTGATCACTCTAATCGCTATCCATACTTTAAAATAATGCCACTTGATAATCCCTTCTTCACATTTTAAATAATTACAACTATATAATAATTCAGTCATTCATCTTCATCATCACACTAATTTATACATTTTATATTTTACAGTAAAAGACAAAAGTACTATAGCTACAGTTAGTAAATTCCTCCAATTCCTTCATATTTATGGCATTTCCATGGATTCCCTCTAATAACTCTATGTTTTATTTTTTTTTATTTTTATTTTTGTGCCCTTCTAATTAAATTAATTTCGTATTATATATTTGTATTTGTTCCATGTTGGCAAAACCGTTATAAAACTGTGATAATAGATCCTAATTAAATTAATTATAATGACAAGAAATAAATTTGGTGATACTTTGTCTTGTTGATAGGGGACCATGGCTTTATCATTATAAAAAATTGATCTTAACTCTGTCCTTCTGTCTGTAATGTCAACATTACTTGTTGCCTCTTCTGTTTGTGAACGTTGATCCCTTCTTTTCATTCTCCATATAAAACCTTCAATGCATCTTTTCTCACCTTATTAAGTTTAAATCGAGGAAAGTCATTTGATTTCAACTACATAATAGGATAATTAATCCCCTCCCTTCAATTTGACCTCACTCAATAATTTCACTACGGTTTCAGTGAGGGTTAGTAAGGTTTGAACGCTTTGACCTTCCATACGACATGGTACATACTCTATGAAATTTTGGTATAATTTTGTACCAGTGATTTAAGATCTAAAAGTTACAAGAATTAAATGGAGTTGCTGGACTATCAGGCTACTGAGTAATAATCCAATTGTAGCCTGTCCAACACTTTGTCCATGCTTATATCAAACAAGAAAACATAGCAGCGAATCACATTAAAGAATGGGCTTCCAAAGCCCTAGACTATAAGAACCCCTTCATTCCCTAGAAGATAGCACAGAATTTGTGGTAAACCAGCACGGGAACCTGGGTAGCTATATTTCTTCACCAGGTTCAAGTTTTTGCATTTCATGCAAGGTTCCAGTCACCCTGTCCACATTGCTAGGTTGCTGAGTCTCAACATGAGGATCTCCAGGAATAAGGTTCACTACCTGTTCACTATTCCCGTCCCATAACTGCACCCGTCCAGGTTCATGTTGCCCATTATTATAACATTGATCCCCCAAATGAAAATCTTTAGAACCACAGGTCTTGCAAGCACTAGTTTTTGCTTCCTCGCCTGGGAGCAAAATCTTTCTATGCACCGAATCACACTGCTTTGAAGGTTGTGACTCGCTCTAACCAGAGGCAGTTCGCATCCTATAGCTCCCCGAAACATAGCGCTTCTGCAGAGGAGAAGCACGCAGACCCGGCCCATAAGGAAAACTTCCATCATCAGCAAACTTACACTCTGAAGCACATTTATGCAAGACATGGACCAACATACCACAACTATAGCAGAAATTCTGCGATTTCTCATAGCGGAAATACACCCAAACCTTGGACCCAGATTGCTGCGCTATCATTATCCCTCGCCGAACAGGTTTATTAACAACCACCTCTACTCCTACTCTTACCACATTCCACCAAGAGTGAAGATCACCCTCATTAATACCCTTCACAGTCCCTACGGAACTTGCGATTTTCCGCACTGAAGCATTGTCCCGAAAGTTGAAGGAATTGTTACAAATATGCACCAAAAAACACAACGAACATCCAACCTGATATCTGAGGGCTGTTGATAGAGTTGATGAGATTAAATAGGCAAATATATATGTCTACAAGTAAAGGAAATAGTCATACCAAGCATGGTGCAAGTATGGCATTACTTAACAAAAGAAAGCAATTTTTTTCTATAAAAAGAATTGCTGCTGGATATAGATAGAATTGCTGCTGGAAAGAAAAAGAGAGCAGAGAGAATTTGAGAGACCTTGAAGAGAGTTTGAGAGAGTTGAGAAAATGAAGACGAAAAGGAAGAAAAAAATCTTTGAATTTGTACGCGTAAATCCCCTGTTTCACTAATGAATTTATGTTTTTTTCTATGCTACTTATTCTAGCATAAACTGTTCTTAGTTTTTTTCTTCCTTCAAATCCAACAGCTGTTCATTGCCGATAACAGGTTTTAACAAGATAGTCTGCTTCTTGAAATGCCACGTACCCTCCTTCAGAGCCTTATTCCTATCAACAGTATGCTCAAATTCACAAATAAAACTAACCTCAGAGTGCATGAATATTAAACTTGCGATCTAGCCTCCATGCTCCAAATGTTGCCTGGGACAAACCAGCAATACTGACTGGCTTACGCGACAACGCACAGCCCACCAGACAGCGCTCTAAATCACCCCGCTTCCCAGTGCCTCCTTCAAGAGAGATCACCTCAGCTTAATCTTCACTGAGCTGAAACTTTGCCCACAATTGTTCTAACTCCTTCCCCGAAGACACAACAAAACCATCAACCAGATGAGGATCACCTAAAACAACCCAACAATATGAGGGATCCAAGCAAGTAAAACAGCCGGATTTTCAAGAGAAACCAGCGTAAACCATAGCACCAGCAAGACACCTTACTCAAGAAGGAGGGAAGACTCCACATCTGCTGGGAGACCAACAAGTCTTGGCTAACTTTATTTCTGAATATTCATTAGAACTGCCAGCTTTCCACTCCATATCTCACAAAATTAAAGGATAACTTCAATATTCTAAAAGTTTAGTTTCTTTGAATTCAATCTTTATCAAAATTCAATCTCCTTCAAATCTTATCTAGCCATGGGTAGTCCTTTCCTCACAACACATCAACCGATAAGAATTCATAAATCACTTTCATGTCCAAAACCATCCGCCAGAATGATTAACCCAAATTATATATATATATATATATATTTATTGTAAGCCCGCAATGTGGCACTGCTTTTTGCTAGTGGGGTCTTAAATATGGGTGGATGAGCATAAAACACTCTAGATATATGTCAATTATTTACTACCAAATATAAAACACTTGCGTGGTATTCATTCATCAGACAATGAAATAAGAGGGAAAAAGTTCAAAGCTCAGTGCAAATGATTTCCTCTGATATCACGGACAGGATTGAAAAAAAAAAAGGATGACTTGCAAGGAATTAGAGAGGGAACAAATGACTCATTCTATGAAAAGATTGGAGAGCTTTTGTATCATATTGATCCGCAGCTTTCTATTTTTCTCATTTGGAACTCCTTTCCGCAGCTTAATTAGTTCCTTGGTTACTGCTGTCTTCCGGCACCGTCTAGTTAGATGCACATTTAGACTTCAGTTATCTTATCATTTTCATGAATGTTCTTCCTTGGGAGTCTTAATCCTTGGCAGGTTCTTCAACTTCTATTTCTTCTTCTTCTCTTTCTTTGTGAGTGTAGTTTTAGCAGCTTATATTCCTAATTCAGGCTTTGTACCAAAATTTCCCCTGTTTTGTCTCTTTGGAATGAACGAACTTCTTGTTAAAAAAATAATAATAATAAGCGAGATATGAACAAATCATCTCATATACACCAAAACTTGCTTATAGTTGACGTAGTTCTAAAATAAATAAATAATAAGAAAAACAGAGACAAATGCTGTAGAACCAAATCATAGTCTATAGCTAAAGGTAACTTTACAATAGAAAGATGACTGATAAAAAGATGATGATGCATGCTGTATTGACCAAATAATTCCAAAAGGATTAGATGTCGCAGAACTTAACAGGCATTTCATACAAACCATACCCTTTTTGATCTGAAACTTCAAATACTACTTGTATATTCTCAGTTCCTTTTCTATTGAATGAATTCTAGCAAAGCTGAATATGAAAAGTCAGGATACATCCTGTGATTTTAAGACTCTTAACAAAGCATTCAGTTGCCTCGCTACTTTGGACAGAAACATAGCAAGGCATTTCCTTACTAATTCTGTGCAAGCAACTCTTAAAAATGCCACTGGATAGAGCCTGAAAGGCCACAAACTTTGTTGATTAAACACCATTAAATGATCAAAAGAAATTGATTTGCAAAGGGTTTTAATAATCCTAGATGTGAATGCTGCTCATGGGAGGCCTGAAACACCAATATGCAATGAGATATTTGACTCATTTATTATCAGCTTCCAGGTGAAGCTTGTGCTCAAGCAAGCAGCTACTAGATCTTTTAGAGCAACCACATCAATTTATAAAAATACCAAGTTCAAGAAATAAGAACTGTTAATAATCCATAAGCCTTCAATAATTAAATAGACTGTAGTAACAATTTATAAACCATTCAAAATTAAACACCACCCAATTCTACGGATAATAGTTCAAATTTTAGCTGAAAACAACTTTCTTGGACAACTATGCAAGAGGTACCAAACCAAAAAAGAGAACTTTTAGGGGCTGGGGAGATTTGAATCTTCCCAAAAAAAAAAAGTACCTGAAGTTAAATGCCGGCCAAACCCTGTATTCTGTGAAACAGCAAATGAGATTTTCTTTATTGGCACGCCAAAAAGAATTCTCAAAAAGATGGAAAAAAATGTACCATTTGCTGCATTTTCCACAAAAAGCCAAACCATTTTTGCTCTGACCATCAACTCATTCATCCATGACTGGAGAAAGTAACGGCAAGTTAGAGAAGAAAGCTTCCAAATTCCCCACCACAAGTTCACTCAAAGCCAGGAAAGATTCGGGTGTAAAGACAGCTTTATGCGGAGATAAAACAACATTTTCCAATTCAAGGAGCTGTTTAGGAATATCAGGCTCCTTCTCAAACACATCCAACCCTGCACCCGCAATCTCTCCTTCCACCAAACACCTCACCAATTCCTTCTCATCAATGATAGCTCCACGTCCAATGTTAACTATGAATCCTTCTTTTCCTAATGCACTCAAGACTTCCTTGTTGATCATGTGGCGGGTTTGATCCGTCAAGGCACAACAAATAATGAGAGCATCACTATCAGCTGCGAGTTCACAAATATTGGAATAGAATGGGTATGAAACAAACGTCTTTTTCTTTCTTGAATTGTAAGAAATAATGCAGCCAAAAGCCTCCAGTCTTTTAGCAACTTGTAAGCCTATGCCTCCCAATCCAACTATCCCAATTCGCTTCCCTCCCAGCTGAAATTATAAGTAGTCCGTACAGTTCAATTAAATGGTATAAAATTCATACAAATAGAAGACAAAATGTAAAGCAGATGAATATTACCTTAGAACCAAGAGCATAGTCCCCTTTCTTGACCCAAAGGCCCTGCCTCACGTACCGATCAGCAGCGGAAATCTTTCTCAAAATATCAAACAACAAACCCACCGCAGCGTCCGCACCGTCGTCCGAAAACACGTTCCCGGCATTGGTGACCGAAATTCCCCGTCGGCAACAGGCCATTAGGTCGATGTGGTTGGTACCAGCACTGGCAGCGACAACTAATCTCACCGAGGGAAGTAACTGGAGTAGGTCGTCAGTGACAGGAGCAGCACCAGAGCAGAGAATGGCTTGGATAGAATTGGCATATTTGGTGAGGAACTGGTAAAGAGGAAGCGGCGATTCCCATGCTTTCAAGAACTGATATTTGTTTGATGAAAATTGATGCTCTCCAAGAACCGCCATAACTGGGGTTGGTTTTAAGAGCAGGACTTGTGGGAGATCTTCGGATTGGTGATTCTGATTGTGATCTTTATTTTCCATAAATTGTGATCTTGAAAAAATGATCTCTTTTTGTGTTTCTTTCTTCAATTTTAACTAGAAGTGTACCGTAGTTCGCATAGATGAAATATACAAACAGACAACTATGGTACTGATTCCATCCCATTTGATGGAGATTGATGGTAAATTCAATTGGTAATGATGGTCATTTTCAATGAGTTGTTGAGTACCCATTTGCTCCTTTTCTCTGTCTACAGCTGGCCACTAAAATCTCATCTCTTTGGACCCGTAATGTGAACGAAGCTATTATGCATCATGTATATTCATATAATTGTAAAGGGAGAAAAAAAATACGAACCTTATACAAACATCAGCCTCTGCACTTTTTCTTGCTTATCTATGATAGTAATAATCAATCGTTCGGTCTTTTTTCCCCAGCACCGACATTTGAATGGCATTAAAGCATTTTGCATAACAACTTTTGTAAATGAATTTTACTTGAAATCGCAAGAGCAGGTTTGAAGATCATCTAGGGGATGATATGCCTTTGTTAGACTACAGGTTCATAAAAACAATTACATTTATTTATTCTTGTTCCTGTAGCTAAACTTGCACCCCAAATTCTTGTAATTCCAGTCAAGAAACATGTTTTCTTGTCCTCTCAAAGGAGGGAAAAAATCTTGTTTTTCCATTATTTTCGGAATAAACTTTAGAACCAACAAAAAACCTTTGATGTTAAAATGCAAAAATACATCTCAACAACCCTCACTGATTATATACAAGCAATAAGAATACACCTGGCCATATGAACCGGCTTCATAGTTCAGACTAATTGTAGTTGGAAACCATTTCGTTTCATTCGCTATGATTTCCATCCAGTTCACAGTTCAACCCGATTCTAATGTAAAAAACTAAAAGAGATCCAACATAATTTATAAAAAAAAAAAAAAAAAATTATAAACCGGGCTAGTTTTGGTTTAGGTTCAAAGAGAGGGACTAGAACTAGGCCCCTATACTCCGGAACCGTTGACCCAGGCTGGTGCTGGTCCTAGTCCGAACTGGGCTGTGGCTGGGTCTAAGCAAGAATGTTGCAAATTTCACTCACCGGCATCACATAATCATTTTTATTTAATTGACATGGAAGAACAAGAACATAATACTAGGGAAACTGTAAGGATGAAAGACAGGCAAGAGCTATGAAGCATTGGCCAAATTAAGCTTAACCCACACCTGTATACTTCTCAACAGTTTATACCCAATTTAACTATGTGCTACCAGCACATGAAGTATCTCTGTAAAAACATGCATTTTCCAATCAACTGCCAATATCAAATTGTAATTGGGAACAGTAATTGATTCTGATAAGCAGGTACTTCTGTAGAGTCTGCACCTTTAAATTCATGTTTCTTTCACATTTAAACTGGCAATCTATGATAATAATGCAACAGTTCTTGATCTTTGTCTCCTCATTGACTTAGTGATCACATCACTCTTATATCCTGCCTGCATAAAAGTGCATAGCAACTACAAAGAATGAATAATTCAGCATACACTTCAAACTACCTAGAAAAAGAAACTGTGTGATCTTTAGCTAAATCCACAACAACCATTTAAACAAATTTAATGACAATCTCCTCCTAGGAAAAGAAAGCATCAATTTTTGAAGAAACTATGTGCATTATGTCTTGCTATTATATAAAACATGACCAGTAAACATAACATCATCACCATAACTAATCATCGAAAACTCTAGAATAATGAGGTAGCAAGATGAAACTTTCTCAAAAGTTTGTTACTTCTTACTTCACTAACAGGGCACCAATCACAAACTAATAAAGAAACTAACCGGTGAATAAAAGGTTTCACCCATCATTCATCCACATATTCAGAAAGTAATGGTTTGTTTGAGAAGAAAGCTTCCAGATTCCCCACCACAAGTTCACTTAAATCCTTCACTGATTCTGGCGTAAAGACAGCACAATGTGGCGACAGCACAACGTTATCCAATGCAAAAAACTCCTTAGCAACATCAGGCTCATTCTCAAACACATCCAAGCCAGCGCCTGCAATCTTTCCTTCCATCAAAAACCTTACCATTTCCTTTTCATCAATAATAGGCCCACGTCCGATATTAACAATGACTCCTTTCTTCCCCAGTGCTGATAAGACTTCCTTATTGATCAGGTGGCGGGTTTGGTCTGTCAACCCGCAACAGATGATGAGGGCATCGCAATTGGCTGCAAGTTCACAGACATTTTCATAGAAAGGGTACGAGACATATGGCTTTTTCTTCCTGGAGTTATAAGAGATACAGCAACCAAAGGCTTCAAGCCTTTTAGCAACTTCATACCCAATATTTCCCAGTCCAACAATTCCAACCCGCTTTCCTCCCAACTGTAAGCAGAAATAATCAAGAATGCAATATCAGATAATTAGATATCGCCAAATTACAGGCTGCTGAGATTGAGATTGGTCACTATTTTATGCCATGAAATTTCGTATTGTACGAGAGGGGAAGAAATTCTTATGCATGCATAGCAGTAGACAAAATTGACGACTGAAACTAAAAAATTCATTGAAGTTAGAACAAGTTAATGACATTTATTCAAAATTCCTTGGCTAGATAATAAGTTTAAGCAAGGATTTTAGTTAACCTTAGAACCAAGAGGATAGTCCCCTCTGGTGGGCCAATTCCCTTGCTTGACGTAGCGATTGCTTGCCGAAATCTTCCTCAAAACATCGATCAACAAACCAACAGCAAGATCTGCGACGTCAGCAGAATAGACAGTGGCTACGTTAGCGACCGCTATTCCACGACGCCGGCATTCAGGGAGGTCAATCTGGTTGAGGCCGGCGCTGGTGGTGACGACAAGGCGCACCGCCGGCAGCAACTGCAGGAGGTCAGCAGTGACGGGAGCACTTGCGGTAGAAAGGATTGCCTTTACGGAGTGCGCATGAGTGGCCAAGAACTGATCAAGAGGGAGCGGAGACTCGTATGCTTTCAAGTACTGGAATTTGGTGGAGGTAAAGGGCTCTTCCCCAATGATGCAGAAAGACGGTGGTATTTTGGGAACTAGAACCTTTGGGAGCGGTGAGAGTTCTTGAACGGATTCTTGAGGATCGGTTGATGCCATTTATTTCGAAAGGTCAATTTTCCTTTTTAATTTGAATGTTGAAGAAAGGAGAACTACAACTACAACTACAACTACAACAGAACGCGCCAGGAAGTCGGCGTGAGGGATTTTTCGCTGCTGCGACCTGCGTGCTGTTGGGGCCTGCGCTTGGGCCTCGGGCTTTAGTCCAGAAATCACTATTCATATCCGTCAGCGCAGATTGTGGACGAACAGGCAAGTCAAAATTTTCTTGAGAAACGAGGTCGACCTTTATAAAAGTATAAATTATGAAAAAATAAGTATTCAATAATAAATTTCATAAAATAGTAATTATTCAGTAATATTTTTAAAAAAATTAAATAATATAATTATCTACGGTCAAGACAGCATTCATAACATCTGACAAGTTTGAAAGCTATCAAAAATGTTTGTTTGCCCTCTCAAAGGAGGGAAAATGTATTGTTTTTCCATTATGCTCTGAATAAACTTTAGAACCAACAAAAAACCTTTGATGTTAACATGCAAAAAGAGATCTCAACGACCCTTACTGATTATATGCAAGCAATAAGTAAGAATACACCTGGCCATATGAACCGGCTTCATAGCTAGGGCAATTTACCTAAGGATTGCAACTGGAAAAAAAATTTAGTAGAATGGTGACTTTTAAATTATTTGTCAAAAACAAGTGTTTTAACTGACGTGAAGAAAAGAGAGAGCTAGTCGTTAATATAGATAATGATCAGTAAATAAAAAATTAAAAAAATATATAATTATTAAATAAGTAGTTGAGCGTCAAGCTATTAGACGCTATTCTAAAAAACATTTAACTATTTTTTTTATCCTTAAAAATATGTATTAATTACTTTAAAGTTTTTAAATTTTTTTTAATTACAAAATCATCCATATATTTTATAAAATAATCTTAAATATTATAACTATTATTAATTTATAAAATTAAAAGATTATTATTTATTATATATAAAAAATTTGAAAATTATACATAAAATTATAACTATATAACATAAAAAATTTAAAAATACAAATATTATTTATATTTAAATGAGCATTAATATTTATTTGGCAAATTAATAAAAATATTATATTGAATAAATTATATTAAATATTTGAAAATTGATATTATTTAGTATTTATTAATTTAAAAAAATATTAAATTGTGATAAATATTATTAATATTAATTAATAAAAAAGATATGAATAAATAATTGTTGAAATGAATTAATTAAAGATAAATAAAATAATAAAGTAACGTGTATATATATATATATATATATATATATATATATATATATATATATATATATATATTATTTCTTTAATTTATAATTTATCAAGTTTGGACAGGGAGTTTTAATTATATAATAATTAAAATTTGCATTAAAATCTTGACACCAGGGGCAGCTCAATGAAGTTTCACAATGTGAGATTGAATTATCTTACAAATTTTAATATATATAGATTTGATGAAATTTAATTTAAAGGAAAAAAAATGGAAGATTCTTAGTTGAGCTTCAGATAGATTTTTATAAATCTCCATGCTTTCACTCTAAAAGGTGGCAACTCATAAAAAAAATATATATTAATAATATATAAATATTTTAGTGAAAATCTATTTAATTAGCAAGAATATAAATAGTAAAATAAATAAAATAAATTAAAAAATATAATCAAGTGCCATAACTCGATTGTCTAATTATCAATTTTTTCTTCCCATATAAATCATTGATTAATAATTATTAAAAGCTATTTATTATATACTAATTATCAAAATTTTATGTTATTAAATATTGAAACTATATTTAAAATATGTATACATTATTTTTATTACTTTGTTTATTTTGATTTTTTTAATTTCATATTTCACAAATATTAATTTAATATTTATAAATTATTTAATTTATTTTTAAATAATTTATTTCAATAATTATTTATTCATATTTTTATTAATTCATATTAATAATATTTATTATAATTTAATATTTTGTTAAATTAATAAATACTAAATAATACTAATTTTTAAATATTTATAAAATATTTAATATAATTTATTCACTATACTAATTTTATGAATTTGCTAAATAAATATTAATGCTTCTTTACATATAAATAATATTAATATTTTTAAATTTTTTATATTATATAATTATTAATTTTATGTATAATTTTTTAAATTTTTTATATACAATAAATAATAATTTTTTAATTTTTCAAATTAATCCTTATATATTTATTAATTATAAAAATATAAGAACTTATTTATAAATAGTTATAATATTTAATATTATTTTACAAAATATATGGATGATTTTATAATTAAAAATTCTTTTTAAGAACTTTAAAGTAGTTGAACGCTTATTATAGCAAGTAGCATCCAACTATTTTTTCAATAATTATACCTTTTTTTTAAAAGTTTTTATTTATTGATCCCTACTTACACTAGCGACCAGCTTTCTCTTTCCTCAAAATCAGCTAAAACACCCCTTTTTAAAAAATAATTTTGAAGTCACCCCCTTTTAATAATTTTTTTTTTCAATAGCCACCCTTTGGTAAATTGCCCATGGTTCAGACTAATTTTAGTTCGAAACCGTTTCGTTTCATTTGCTATGATTTCCTCCGAGTTCACAGTTCAACCCCATTCTAATGTAAAAAAAAAATTGAAGAGATCCAACATAATTAAAAAAAAAATTGTGAACCGGGCTAGTTTTGGTTTAGGTTCAAAGAGAGGGACTAGAACTAGGCCCCTATACTCCGGAACCGTTGACCCAGGCCAGTCCTGGTAGAATTCACGGTCAGAGCTGGGCTGTGGCTGGGTCCAAGCAAGAATGTTGCAAATTTCACTCACCGGCATCACATAATCATTTTCATTTAATTGACATGGAAGAACAAGAGCATAATACTAGGGAAACTGTAAGGATGAAAGACAGGCAAGAGCTATGAAGCATTGGCCAAATTAAGCTTAACCCACACCTGTATACTTCTCAACAGTTCTATAACCAATTTAACCATGTGCTACCAGCACATGAAGTATCTCTGTAAAAGCATGCATTTCCAATCAACTACTGATATCAAATTGTAATTGGGAACAGTAATTGATTCTGATAAGCAGGTACTTCTGTAGAGTCTGCACCTTTAAATTCATGTTCCTTTCACATTTAAACTAGCAATCTATGATAATAATGCAACAGTTCTTGATCTTTGTCTCCTCATTGACTTTGTGATCACATCACTCCTATATCCTGCCTGCATAAAAGTGCATAGCAACTACAAAGAATGAATAATTCAGCATACACTTCAAACTACCTAGAAAAAGAAACTATGTGATCTTTAGCTAAATCCACAACAACCATTTAAACAAATATAATGACAATCTCCTCCTAGAAAAAGAAAGCATCAATTTTTGAAGAAACTCTGCGCATTATGTCTTACTATTATAGAAAACATGACCAGTAAATATAACATCATCACCATAACTAATCATCAAAAACTCAAGAATAATGAGGTAGCAAGATGAAACTTTCTCAAAAGTTTGTTACTTCTTACTTCACTAACAGGGCACCAATCACAAACTAATAAAGTTTGTTACTTCTTACTTCACTAACAGGGCACCAATCACAAACTAATAAAGAAACTAACCTGTAAATAAATGGTGTCACCCATCATTCATCCACATATTCAGAAAGTAATGGTTTGTTTGAGAAGAAAGCCACCAGATTCCCCACCACAAGTTCACTTAAATCCTTCATTGATTCTGGCGTAAAGACAGCACAATGTGGCGACAGCACAACGTTATCCAATGCAAAAAAATCTTTAGCAACATCAGGCTCATTCTCAAACACATCCAAGCCAGCACCTGCAATCTCTCCTTCCATCAAACACCTTACCATTTCCTTTTCATCAATAATAGGCCCACGTCCGATATTAACAATGACTCCTTTCTTCCCCAGTGCTGATAAGACTTCCTTATTGATCAGGTGGTGAGTTTGGTCTGTCAACCCGCAACAGATGATGAGGGCATCGCAATTGGCTGCAAGTTCACAGACATTTTCATAGAAAGGGTACGAGACATATGGCTTTTTCTTCCTGGAGTTATAAGAGATACAGCAACCAAAGGCTTCAAGCCTTTTAGTAACTTCATACCCGATATTTCCCAGTCCAACAATTCCAACCCGCTTTCCTCCCAACTGTAAGCAAAAATAATCAAGAATGCAATATCAGATAATTAGATATCGCCAAATTACAGGCTGCTGAGATTGAGATTGGTCACTATTTTATGCCATGAAATTTCGTATTTTACGAGAGGGGAAGAAATTCTTATGCATGCATACCAGTAGACAAAATTGACGAATGAAAACTAAAAAATTCATTGAAGTTAGAACAAGTTAATGACATTTATTCAAAATTCCTTGGCTAGATAATAAGTTTAAGCAAGGATTTTAGTTAACCTTAGAACCAAGAGGATAGTCCCCTCTGGTGGGCCAATTCCCTTGCTTGACGTAGCGATTGCTTGCCGAAATCTTCCTCAAAACATCGATCAATAAACCAACAGCAAGATCTGCGACGTCAGCAGAATAGACATTGGCTACGTTAGCGACCGCTATTCCACGGCGCCGGCATTCAGGGAGGTCAATCTGGTTGAGGCCGGCGCTGGTGGTGACAACAAGGCGCACCGTCGGCAGCAACTGCAGGAGGTCAGCGGTGACAGGAGCACTTGCGGAAGAAAGGATGGCCTTTACGGAGTGCGCATGAGTGGCCAAGAACTGATCAAGAGGGAGCGGAGACTCGTACGCTTTCAAGTACTGGAATTTGGTGGAGGTAAAGGGCTCTTCTCCAATGGTGTAGAAAGACCGTGGTTTATTGGGAACTAGTACCTTTGGAAGTGGCGAGTGGTCTCGAACGGATTCTTGAGGATTGGTTGATGCCATTTATTTCGAAAGGTCAATATTCCTTTTTAATTTCAATGTTGAAGAAAGGAGAACTACAACTACAACTACAACAGAACGTGCCAGGAACTGCTGCGACCTGCATGCTGTTGGGGCCTGCGCTTGGGCCTCGGGCTTTAGTCCAGAAATCATTATTCATATCCGTCAGCGCAGATTGTGGACCAACAGGCAAGTCAAAATTTTCTTGAGAAACGAGGTCGACCTTTATAAAAGTATAAATTATGAAAAAATAAGTATTCAATAATGAATTTCATAAAAAAGTAATTATTCAGTAATATTTTTAAAAAAATTAAATAATTTAATTATCTACGAGTTCGTTCGCCGACAATATTGACGTCATCCAACGTGCAAAGCTGCTAGCGTCACGCGGCAATGCATGCCACAATTTCATATTTGGGAAATCGGAAGTCAGATGCATTCAAGAGTAATTTTTAATTTGTGTTGTACTGTGATGTAATAATTAATACTTAGATTTTCATATTTTAAAAAAATAAAAATACTTTTTTTTGTTGTATCGTACTTTTTTTATTTTTTAATTTTTATAGTTAATAATAAATGAAAATAAATTAATACTTTTCAAGATAAATTATTATTGTTTTTGAATTTTATCATTATAAATACTTTCACCGTTAAGTTTTTATTGTTAATATTTTTGTTCACCATTAATAACTTTTATTTTTTTTAACTAAAAAAGAGCAAAATTTAAGGACTTTTTTTTTTGAGCCAAGTGTTGATTACTACACAATAAAGGGGAAAAAATTCATCACTGATTTTATGGTTATTACGCGATCTAAATTACAGTCTCTCTCCCTAAAATATTTTTCTTATTAATCATTAAATGTTTGGTCGTAATATGGTTTATTATACTCCGACAAAATCAAACTCATCAACTCATATAGCAGTATAGTACAATGGTAAAACAGAGTAAGTAGAATAATTAGCTAAGCAAAAGGAAAATGCTTGTTAATCTTTGGGATTGTCCCATCTAATAATAATAATCAAGGCATAGTTTCAAACATTCTCATTAGCACCCCTGCAACGTCAAGTTCGTCATTGACAAGATTCGGTAACCTTAATTTTTTTTTATCAATAAGCTAACCTTAATTTTAAATGAAACTCATCTAACGAACAACATCAGAAACACACAAACAGAAGCACCACATCAATAAAAAGGAAGAAAGGAAGCACAATCATGTTAATTCCTCCAGATACTGTAGTTTAGGATTCCAGGTTTTATCGCACAGAGAGTTTTTGCTGAATTTTAGTCAGATTTCAATACCTTCGAACCTATAATTGTAGTTAGAGAATTCACTAGACCAGAAATTCCTTTCATAATTAACAGGACATAAACAAAAAGCCCACCCAACACATTTCTGACAAAAATGAGGAGAGATGACAGAAGGGTCCTTACAACCTGAGCATAATTCATGCCATAATTACATCTAATATGCTTATTCAAGCAGAGTGAACTAAGGAACATAAGGTTCAAAGAGCGTTACACAAGGATTTAGATCATATTGCATGATATCCGCAGCACGTTCAAACTCCTCCCTCAAAACTTTTATGCTAAACTTATCCACCACTCTACCCAGGTCATGAGATGTCTCAAACGGGTCCTCTATGCATATCAAATGACGATCATTCCCAACTCTCCTTGTCCAGTCCTTTTCCTGCTTACTGTGAAATTAAAAATTGAGGAATAGTCAGCCAACTGCAGTTAAAAGCTTAGATGATTTCCATCTTGAAATTTTCTCATTGATGAAAAATATAGCCATATCATCCCTAAGTCTAACTATGAAACAAATAATCGGAGGTTTTGAAGCTCCTTCCCACCATAAAAATTGCTTAAGTCATTTCAATTTTTTTTCTTTTCGTTGGGGGATTTGCAACTCTCAATTTCATCAAGATTCAAGACAAAAGGCTCCTTGATATTATGCTAAAAATAAACATCGACCCTCATTCAAGAACAGAGGAACCATAAGACCTGATCATTGAGACATTGTCCATGCCAACCCAGTTTCAGGCTGAGATTTATCATTCACACCCAGCCTGACATTTCAGGCTAACTTCTTGACCAAGCTCAGCTAAGTTAATAAAAAAATAAATTGTAATCCTTGGGGCAAGCTATAAGGAAAGTGTTTTCCAATCCCAAGCCCAGTTTATTGCCAGGCCAAATGACGCTAGGGAGAAAAACCCCTCCCAAATTTTTGCAGGATGTTGCGGACAGGTCCTTGGGACAATGACTATATATAGGAATAACCATGGCATAATAAATCTCATGATCAAGCAAACAAAATTCCTAGTAACGAGACGAGACTCTCTTATTACCTGATTATGCTTCCTGTGCGGACCGATACAACAGCATTCACATAATCATGACGATAAGCCCAATAATTGAAAAAAGCCCACACCAGTTGAGCAATTGTTTCCCGGTTGCGGGATCCAAAACCACGAAGTTTTTCCACTCGATCAAAGTAAGCACATTTGATATCATCTATAGTGACCGAGTATGTTGCCTCCATTTCCTGAAAGACAAAGCATAGCATGAGCAATTCATGTGGAAACCAAACACATTTAGAACCAATGGCATTAAGTAACAAAAGGGGAAAAAAATACACCAAAAGATACTTAGTAATGGAAAAATCAAGACTAAGATTGTAACTTGTAAGCAGCTGCAAAATTGCACCAAGAGTGTCCCCTTGGCCACATAGTTCACTTGAGTGAATTAAATTTACAACCATAAATAACTGAAATTCTTAACAATTGAGAAAAAGCAGAATGATTAACTGAATTTCAGTGCTATGACATAAGAACTTGCAAAAATAAGGAAAAAAAGAGCCAATGCTTGCGAATGGGAAGATGTTTCTCTTCACAACCCATTGCTTAATGGGGTGTATTTGTATTATAGTTGCTCCTCAATTTTAATGACATTAAAGCAATATTAGCAGGTTCAACACACCCTCAACCCTTGGAATCAAGTATCTGGACTAGACAGCAGAGACATGATAAAAAGAAAGCCAATAAACAAAAGAGGAGTTAGGAATACGTGTTCAACTCTTTTGAGGTGTTCAAGACTGATGATGAAAGCCTACCTATCAAAACCTCAAATTAAGAAAAGAAAAATGATAATACAGACCTGTAAGCATGGAAGAATAGCAGGTCTACGCTGCTGTAAAAAATGAATGCACATCAAAACATACCTGAAAAGAAAAAAATATTAGCTAACCAATTTATTATGGAAGGAACACAAACATATTCAAAATCTGTCACAATAGGTAACTTTATCCTGCCAAGTTTGGGGACAAAAAGTATAGTTCTCAAAAGATAACTCACGCATAGCTAGAAAGGGTTCCCTGATAAGTTTTATTAACTCCTCTTGATTTCGCCCAATGTTTCACAATAAAAGCCAACTGCCGTAACCTCACATCTATTTGTGCATAATCCCGAAGAAGCTTGGTATTTACAACAGCCAAAACATTGTTAATGCATATGTCACAAGAGATTCCAGTCACTGGATCCATAAGCTTTACTATGGGGACCCTAGCCCGGGGCAATGCCTGTAGAAGAAAACTTGGATTAAGGACTCAAAAGAAAGTAACGCAAAAATTCAACCACGAGAAAGAATTTCAATGTAAGTAAACCTAGATTAATGTTTTTCTACAAAATAAGACTAAAAATTGTATGAACTTCTAAAATGCATTTCCACAAGGTGCCGATAAATGAAGCAAATATTATCTTCTTCTTTTTTTTCCTTCAAATCGTGCTCTTAGTTCCAACCTCAAAGACCAATTAGCCAAAGGTGATCTTTGTTTCGCAGAAATGCCTAGTAGTTAGCTATAGCATAAAAAGGTGTAAAAGAGGAAGAAATTTGGAAGTCAATCATAAAAATGATTACCGCCAATCACCTCAAAATGATCTGAAGGTTCACATTTCCAAATCAAAAGAAAAGGTAAAACATATATCTCATTCTAGAGATGCAACAAGATAGATATGCAGCTCTAAGACCTCATGACTAATGAGAGTCTCATTATGATACAAACAAAATTTATAAGTGTATGAATTTAAAAAAATAATTGGTCAAGCCACCCTAGGCTTAGGGTTGACATAATACAGAGATAGTAGCTTATAAATAATCTAAAATGATAGCTAGTTGTGGAATATTTCCTTTTCCAATATAATTTTGCTCAGTCATTAGGTTACAAAATGGAACTCTGCATCCCATGCACCCTATAAATGAAAAACAAAAAGAACACAACACATATGCAACACCAGCACAATTAATTTGCACACTCCTCAATTTACACCTTAACTTGGCACTGGACTTTAGGAGATTTAGTTGTCATTACCTTTAGTCAAATAACAAACAGTGCAACCCATTTTTCTTAAACGTTCCACCAGGTTTTGGGCAACTCCAAAACAAATAGTAACATTCTCATAAGTTTATTCAGTCAACTTACATATGTTTGACCGAGCAATGATTATATAGTTAAACCCCAAGGATGGAATAAATTTAACTGAACTAAAATCTTAAACAACAATATAACTGGAAACAAAAGCCAAAGAATCCACATTTTCAATAGTCCTCCCTTCTAAAACCATACAGAACACTGAAGTGTTAGATGAGTAATGCAAATGTTTTGCTGTCTTCTAATAAATTTTCAACAGCTAAATTTTAAACCAAGGCAAAATTTGATCTTAGTTTTCTGACAGCTTTATAAACTGAAAAGTGAATATTTAATAAAGTGGTATAGAGGGTGGAAATTTGCAACTTGTTTCTGTGAAGGAACATTTTATTTTATCAGCTTTTAACTTTACTATCATATAAAAGGTCAAAAAAAAAAAAAAAAAAAAAAAACAATCCAACTCACCTGCACGTTCTGGAGGTTATCAGATTGCAATATATCTGCCAACTTTAACAGCACTTCTGACTTGTTAATATCTGAATCCTCAATGGCAAGGCAAACATCAATATCACTCTTCAAAACCCCAAATGAATTGGCACATGAACCATAAAGATACAACTTAGCTTGAGGCCATTCCTTGTTGACTAGTTTCTCTAATAATGCTAACAATTGCTTCTGCTTTGCCTTCTCTTCCTCTGGCAGTACTAGTGACTCGTAAATTTCAAGAAAAGAAGCATTTAGTCCCTCAATGTCTCTGCGACATTCCATCTGACTTTTAAGCCTTCTCATCCTTTGGCTAAGCATCTGCTGTCCCCTGTTATCTAACCTAGACTCCTGATCATAAAAACCAAACGTATCACACATTTTCAAAATGTATTCCTTCACAATAAAATTAAAGAGCAACAATTAATTTCCAATCTCATTAAGAACTTCTACTGATCACATACACCATTTAATTAACTGGTAAAAACAAATCTCACACGGAAGCTCATAGAAGGTTAGCATGAAACTTTCAGACATAAATGTAAAATGTTTTTTTAGCATTAGTTCAAATTAAACTACTCCAATTCATAAAGACAGAAGTATGGAATTTCACAAGTAAGAAGCAAGCAAATAGAAGGGAACAGAATGGACCTTCTCACGAGAATGTCGATTTTGCTTCCTGTCATTCTTACCATCAGATTCACCCTCAAGCAATAAAGAATCGACAAGTTCTTCACCAAGATCATCCAATTCGTCACCTTCATCCTTCACATCCTCAATCATTTCAGCCTCCAAATTTAACAAAGGCTCTTCAATGTCCGATGCTGAAACAGAATGGAGATTGCTCCCTGCTGGCGGCCCTGGGTGATCAAGCTGTCCATTGAGCCCCAAATCTCGCGAACGATTACCATCTCTTAGACTCTTATCTTCACTACTTAAAAATGCATTCTTCTTACTCCATTCACTGTGATTTCCCTTGTTCACGCTGCGGTCTACCTCTCTCCAATGCCCATTATCCCAATTCCCTCCCCCTCCCCCTCCCCCTCTTCCTCTTCCTCCTCCTCCTCCTCCTCCCCTTGGTTTATTTGAAAACCCTGGAGGTGGCATTCGAGTTTCCTGCGACCTGTAACTCCCTCCATGTGGTTGCTTTCCCCAAACGCCGCCTGCTCTTGAATCCTGCTCGCGCAAATCGAAAGTTCTTAAATTCGAGTTCAATTGTGGTTCAAATTTTGGATTCCTTTCCAATCCGTTTAAGTTTCTGATCCCCAATCCTACTTCCAGCTCCTTTGCTGCGCTGAGCTTTGAATTTACATCTAATAAACCATCGGCGGTTTGGATATCACTGCGAAACGAGCCAAACTGTAGCTTTTGCTCCAGTTGCTGCTTGTGATGTACAAGATTATGAATTGTATTATTAGCTCTGACCTCGGCACTTGAAAACCCTAATCTCTGAACATCATCACCGACGACTCCTTGCTGATTTCCTTGGAATTGGCTTCCAGGAGAAGGCCAGGGATTTTGGGGGAACCCGAGGAAACCAGGAAGTAGAGGAGGAGAAGAAAGATTGAGGGGCCAAGAAGGAGTGAGAACATCACGGCCGTTTGATTGCCAAAGAGGCGGCACAAAAGGGATGCTAGGGCCCACAGCTGCAACGGCAGGATCGACGGCGAGAGGTTGTTGCTGTTGGTGCTGCTGCTGTAGATATTGTTGTCCAGGTGGCGGAGTAATTGAGATGGGAATGGGGAATTGAGGCTGGGATGAAGGTGGTGGTGGTGATGGTGTTTGGAGCTGATGCTTAGGCCTTTGAAGCAAAGAGAGCAGAAACTCTCCACCATTCGCCGCCGGCTGCATCGATGGCGCGTCACCTCCGCCACCGTTCATAACAGTGGTTTTGGGTGAGGTTTTAGACTGAAGCGAATGGAAATAGAAAAGGCGCAGTGAGAGTTCGTTTGCGAATTGAGTTTATTATGAGTCCACGTTCCAAAAGACTATTGGTATTACTATTAGTCTATTGGATTTGGTGTATAAATTCAGACCCAAATTTCTCTCTTATATAGTCAACTTAAAGAGTAATTATTCCTCGTGAATGGAGATAGAATTGCAAATAATAAGAATTATACACGTAAAAGGATTTTTTAAAATTATAATTATTAAATAATTATTTAATGATGTTTTAAAATTTAATAATTATTTTTATTATATATAATTTATTATTTTATATCTACATGCTATCCCATAATAGCATATAATTTCTTCAACACAAGGATTATGAAAATCTTGAAGTTGCGATGTGATTTCAACGGCATCAGAGGGTGCGTAGTTTGATTGGGAAATGCACATGACCACAGAATATTGATAATTTTGAGGCGTGTGGGCAATTCGAGCGTGAGGGAGTGGGGTAATTTCTCGTACGAATAACTTAGCCTGGAAGTAGAGCGGTAGAAAGTCCAAGTTGATGCGCTGCAAAAGTGCAAAGCGATCACAATCCTAACATCAACATGTGATTGGATAATCGTTCATTCACATGCTGAATTCTAATATTATATTCCAACTTCATTTTAAACAAGTAAACAATATTTATTTCAAGTTTTTAACAAATAAAATTCTGGACCGTTTATAAAACCCCTAATATCATGAAATAAACCAGTTTTTTAGAAAAAATATTAAAATTAAAAAATAATAAAGTTCAACATAGTTATGAATAAAACTAGTATAAATTCAGTTTTTTTTTTTATAATTTTATTTTACACCTTATGTAAATGATCAAGAAAATAATCTGTTTGTGTTGTGATTATTCTTATTTATTTATGATTGATTCTTTTTTATAATCATTCAGATGTGAATTTATTTTCAAATTATTGAATTTGTATTGATTATATTGGCATTGCTTTTTATTTCAATTATGAAAATATTATAAAATTTATGAGAAATTTATTCATGAACTGAAATTTTTTCTCAAATTTATTTATGGGTTGAATTTAGATTTAATGTTGAGAGAAAATAAATGGACTGTTTAGCATTACTGGTAAAACTGCTGTTGAAAAAATTATTTTTTTTAAATATATTAGTTAGATAGTATTAAAAAATAATTAAAAATTAAATTTGATTAGTTTTAATTATAAAAATACTAAAATAATAAAATAATTTTTCTCAACAGTATCTAAAATGGTACTTTTATTCAAAAAAAATAGTTTCAAACTCTGAAACTCAATGCCAAATAAAACTAAAGATGAAGGAGATGGAGAGGGGACTAGACTGGGGGTAGAGGATCGTTTACAAGGGGGCGGTACGTAACGCTAGTGTGGTAGGTGAGAGCCAATAAGAGCATTTCATTTTTTTTTAATTTTTGTCACATCAAGTATAATTGAAAATTAAAAAATTATCACAACAAAATACATGACTATTAATAATTTTAAATTATATGTCACGACCCAACCTATGGGCCGGACCGGCACTAGGACCTGAGCTAGCCTAAAGCCCCCGAGGCCCGTAGTAAGCCTTAACTATTCATTTACCCAACTCTAAGGCCCATTTGGGCCCAATTTCAAGAAACCAACCGGACAGTCAGCCACATAAATGGACCTACCAACGGGGAGTTTTTGACTCACCCGACCTGTAAACACAATAAACAATCCATTGGGGAGCTCAGCTCACCCTCCACATACTCATATCATCATAATGATAAATGGGAGCTCAGCTCCCTCATCCAGTCCATCAAACATGCATATAATAATTTTACAGGTCCACAATAATAATTTAGTTTACAAACCCAAATCAAATAAACATTTCTAACACATGCGGAAATTCTAGGAGTAAATAAAATTACACAAATATTGATAAACAACCTGCGAGGAAAGGAAGCAGGTTAACCTCAAAAATATCCTCCTGTGGCCTGGAAAAATATTGAACAGGAGTGAGCGTTCGACTCAGAGAGTAAAATATCAATTTTAACCATAATCTCTATAACTATCTAAAACTAATGCACCCTGTAGAGTGAAATGCAACATCAACAACATTTTCACATCATAACATCAAAAAGGTAAATTTGGAGCACTCACGCACCCTGTAACATCAATCATAATATATGGGAGCTGATCCCCTATACAGCACTCTTAAATCCAACCTGGTGCCAACGAAGAACTCAGCTCGGATTTCCACTTAATAACCAAATCGGGGTCCCAGCGAAGAACTCAAGCCGTGTCTACCCCGAAGGACCGGGTCCCAGCGAAGATCTCAAGCCGTGTCTACTCGTACTATCCATAGTCCACACCACATCACAAGCACGCCAACGCACGCACACTGCTCCAAATTACCACAACAACATCCATGGCACGCTAACAGTTATGAATGCAACATAAATCGTGCCTAGAGTTTAACTACATAAATATATGCATATAAGTGATGCATGGGCATGCTTGAACATATAATAATAGTGAAATTACAATTAAAATTAATATTTTACTCACAGACTTGACGATGGTCACTGAGGCGGCTGGGCGGAGGAAGAAGGCTGTCCCGGCTCACCTGACAATTTTATTACAATCATTTAATAAATTTGACTCAATACAAACAAAGAAAAAGACCAATACGTCCTAAGTCGCAGAAAATCCAGTGAGTCTCCCCTATACCTAGGACCTACCCAACCTGCAAAAGGGCTCAAAACACACTTCTATATTCACAATCCATATGTCCACAACTCAATCCCATCACACAGCCCCTTCTGGGCCCATCAAATCAATCATCCATCACAATATGTAAAATTTCAATTTAGTCCTTATAATTGACTATTTTTGCAAAAACTGCCCAAATCAGCTCTAAAAATTCTAAAACTTTGCCCCGCGGTCCTTAGCAATATTACTAAGCGATTGCAAAAAGAATCATAATTTTCTAAGCTACCACGAATATTTTATGGATTTTTAATCCTATTTAAGCACTAGAAAATTACGTAAAAACAAGGTTCGGGTTTACCTTTGCCGATTCCGACTTCGGGGACGCGCTCGGGTCGTCTGACAATGGGGGGGTAGCCAAAACCTCGGTGCAATTCGGAGACTTTTCCGGTAACGGGTCTGTCTGGCCGGAATTTCGCAGACCCGGTCAACTGTCGAATTTCCGCGAATTGAGGATACCTACACGAAGCCCATAACACGGGGGTTAGTACATAAATTTTTCAGAATTTTCTAAGCTCATTAAATGCTCGAAAAAACACTGCGAAGTTCCGTGGGACCCACCGAAAAACGGTGTCGGAAAAATTTGAAATTTATGTCGCCGCGAAGCTCTCGACGAGTGGAGCGTGCTGGTACCCTCGGTTTTCTCGTGGGATTCACGGTTTTCGAGAAATCTAGCCCAAAAGTCAAAATGGGCTAAAAACTTCCCGAGCAAAAATTGGACAAACCGCTCGATGGATTTCGGCGTTCTTGGTGTCTATGGAAAGCTCTCGCCGAGTAGATGATTTTAGACACAAGACTCGGTCCAATTGGTGGCCGGATCGGCCGGATTTTGGCCTGGGAAGCCGAAACACCGAGTGCGCGAGAGGAGGAATTTGCGGTTCCGTAGTTTAGGCGCGGCCGGTGGGGAGGTGGGTGGCGGCCTATTTGGGGTGGCAAGGGGAGGTGGTTGGCCGGCAGCAGGGGTAGGAGGAGAGAGAGAAGAGAGAGAGAAGGGGAGGAGGTCGACGCGCGCGGGGAAGAAAAGAAGAAGAAGAAAAAGGCCGGTCCGATTCGACCGGTCCGATCCGGTCCGGTTCGATTCGGCCGGTCCGATTCAAGATACAAAATTTTGAATTTTTACTCTGCCTCGGGACCGAAAACGAGGTCCAAAAATTCCGAAAAAAATTCCAGAAAACTCAGAAAAATACGTAGACTCTAAATATATTTTTATTTTTGCCACGTGGTCTTTAAATTAATTTTTAAAAATCATCAAAGTTTATATTTTCATAAAATCGAACCCGATTTTTATAATCCGAAAAATCTCAAAAAAATTCCTAAAATTTAAATAAAATTAAAATATCAAAAATGCTCAAAAATTTAAAATTTTTGGGGTGTTACATTCTTCCCCCCTTACAGAAAATTCGTCCTCAAATTTTTCACAAGGCAGAATAAAGCACATGATTATACATTGAACAAATAAGGGTACTTGCTACGCATGTCCCGTTCTGACTCCCAGGTGCACTCTTCCACTGACTGACTCCTCCACAAAACCTTAACCATAGGGATCTGTTTGGATCTCAGCTGCCTCACTTGGTAGTCCACTATGGCTACAGGCTGCTCCTCAAATGTCAAGTTCTCTTTTAGCTCTATCACATCCGGCTGTAGTACATGAGAATGATCTGGAATGTATTTCCTGAGCATGGAGATGTGAAACACGGGATGAACCTGAGAAAGGTTAGGTGGTAGCTCCAACCGGTAGGCAACTGCTCCAACTCTATCAGTAACCTCAAAAGGTCCGATATATCGAGGTGCCAACTTGCCCTTCTTTCCAAATCTCATGACTCCCTTCATTGGAGAAACCTTCAGGAATACATAGTCGCCTACTGCAAACTCCACATCCCTCCGTCTGGGAGTGCATAACTCTTACGCCTCTCGAAAGCTATTTTGATCGTTCCTCGATTAAAGGAACCACCTCTGAAGTGTACTGCACTAGGTCTATATCATGCACCTTCGCTTCCCCCATTTCTGTCCAACACAGAGGAGACCTACACTTTCTTCCATATAATGCCTCATAGGGTGCCATCTCTATGCTGGAGTGGTAACTGTTGTTGTAGGCAAACTCCACCAAAGCTAGCTGCTCATCCCATTGACCTCCAAAATCCAAGACGCTCATGCGAAGCATGTCTTCCAGTGTTTGGATTGTCCTTTCAGACTGTCCGCATGTCTGAGGGACGAAAGACGTACTGAAGTTCAACTGTGTGCCAAGTGCCTCCTGCAACTTTCTCCAAAACCGAGAAGTGAACTGGGGCCCTCTGTCAGATATTATGGAAGCTGGAACTCCATGCAATCTGACTATTTCTTGAATGTAGAGTCGGGCGTACTGTGCCACAGAATATGTAGTCTTCACAGGTAAGAAGTGAGCTGATTTGGTCAAGCGGTCTACAATTACCCATATCGAATCATATCCTCGCGTGGTATGAGGCAACCCAGTCACAAAATCCATAGTGATCATTTCCCACTTCCATTCTGGGATAGGGAGCTCTTGCAGCTTCCCTGATGGTCTTTGATGTTCAAACTTCACCTTCTGACAAGTCAAGCACTTGGACACAAAGTCTGCTATATCTCTCTTCATGCCATTCCACCAATAGCTATCTTTCACATCATGGTACATCTTGGTGGAGCCTGGGTGGACACTGTACAGTGTGTAGTGTGTCTCTCGCATGATTTCATTCCTAAGGTTGTCCACATCGGGCACACATATCCTAGAACCTTGCACTAGGGCGCCATCATTGGCAAATCCAAACTCACCACCTTCACCTTGCTGTACTCTTTCTATAATCTTCATCAATTGTTGGTCTCTGTGCTGGAAAACTCTAACTCTGTCCCGCAAGTCTGGCCTCACTGAAAAGTGAGCCAACAATACCCCCTCATCTGAAAGATCTAGGATTAAACCTTGATCCATCAACTCATGTACCTCCTGAATCAATGGTCTCTTCTCTACTGAAATGTGCACCAAACTGCCAGAAGATTTTCTGCTCAAGGCATCTGCCACAACATTGGCTTTTCCAGGGTGGTACTGGATGGTGCAATCATAGTCTTTCAGAAGCTCCATCCATCTCCTCTGTCTCAAGTTTAAATCCCTCTGTTGGAAGATGTACTTCAAGCTCTTGTGGTCAGTGTATATCTCGCACACTTCACCATACAGATAGTGTCTCCAGATCTTTAGTGCAAAGATTACAGCCGCCATTTCCAAATCATGGGTGGGGTAGTTCTGCTCATGCCTCTTCAGCTGCCTTGAAGCATAAGCCACTACCTTTCCATTCTGCATCAAAACACACCCTAGGCCAACTCTGGAGGCGTCACAATACACGGTGTATCCTTCACCACTCACAAGTAGTGTCAACACAGGGGCAGTGGTTATGTAACACCCTCCCGGTAACTATTCCGTACATCCTACTGTTCCGGTGACCGGTGTCGGTCCGGACAGCTAGAATGTCCGGAAAAATATTTAAATTAAAGTCAGGAACCATAATTAACTCAAATATTAATAAGAAAAATTTAGTAAAAATTTTAGGAATAAAATACAACCGAGTTAAACGAGCCGGTGCCCAAGCGATGGGTAACCAGAGGGAAGTTGCGGTTCTCGCAACGAGGAGCCCTAGACCCGGGAGAAAAATTATAAAATAATTTTTGGGACTCCAGAGAAGGGTTATTGAGGTTCCCATGGCATTAGAATGCCAAGAAAATACCTAGAAAAATTTTTCAATCGGTACAGACAATTTTGACCCGTTAAGCCAAACGGAGGGCATTTTGGTCATTTCGCTTTCCGAGGTGATTTTTGGCCGACTT